>NC_073313.1:119058047-119420547 GCF_027595985.1 Sorex araneus
AACTCAGTTGATCTAATATCCATATAATTGGGTCCTTGCATTATTGTTCTTTTCCAGAGCTCTCAGAGGAACTTTATGATCAGATTCTGTTGACCAGCTGAGATCATCAGAATGGAACTGGTATCTGATGTTCTCCTGATTATAGTCTCCAACTCCAGTTCAGGTCCTCTTATTAACACATTGACACTGATGTGCATCATTGGTGGTTTACACATGAATGCAACTTAATTAACAAAAATTACAGCACTAATATGAGTATGTTTAGACCACTCCACCAAATATGGGAATCAGAAACTGACTTTCAACAACTGTGTCATTGATGCATTATTATACTATCACAGTTAATAAGCTTTGCTGTCCCTTATCACTTGCTGAGAGCCAGAAACTCAGGCTTTAAATTTTTTAGCAGATCCTGTATTCTCCCCCAGCCCACCCCATAGAAACAGGCAGAAGATGAAAGTCTTATGTCACCTCTTAGACCTACTCCAAGTCAAAAGTGATAAAGGCCTGTTGGTTCTGTGCCATTTTGAGAACCTTGGCCCTTGAAGTTGAAAGTTGGTCTTGATTTCTCCCATTTGATTATCTATTTTTCCTGTTGTTGTGGGTTTATTTGGGAGGTCAGTGGTTGGGCTTAGAGGTGATGCTCAGAGGTTACTCTTGGAACAGTGCTCAGAAGTCTTTGAGTGGGAAAAATCAACCTGGATTTTTAAGCTCAGCTTAGGGAGATATTTCTTTCATGTCACAAACCAGCTGAGAAAATTTTACAGCTAACACAACCTCCCATAACCATCAAATCTGCTGACAGCTAGACAAGAGAATTCACAAAACATGGAAAAACAAGCCTTCTACATTTATTGTGAGCAGAACAAGGCTTCTGTACTTAGAACAGGTTCTGTTAATGGAAATTCTACACTTCCTTTTATAAAAAGATGCTTTAAAGGGTTGAAGGAATAAAAATTATTTGGTTCAGAGTTTCCCCAGAGAAAAGACTTCCTTGGGGGAAAAATAAACTTTCCTTTGAGCCTCAAAGCATTGATAACCCCCATCCAATTTATAATCCAGCCTCCTTTTGAAGTCGCTCTTATAAATAGCTCTTCACAACTGAGCTGTGGCATCCTTTTAACATCACTTACTAAATTTTTTAATTGGGGAGAAAGAGATAGTGCAAAGGTAACAAGTAGAGCACATGTTTTGCATACTGGAGCACAGGCTTCAATCTCCAGCATGGCATGGTCTCACAAACATCACCAGTAGTGACCCTTGAGTACAGTGCTAGGAGTAGCATCCCTCCAACCCAAGCTGGTGTGACCCCAAAACCAAAATAAATAAATATTGTTTACCTTTTTCATGATTAGATAATCCCTCAGATCTTCAAAAGTAGATGTAGTCTTTGATGATCCAGGATGTGGTATTTTCTATAAGTATTATAAAAGCATACTCTGTTCTTAGTTCAAATGTGAATTTCTCCTCTACAGAGACCACCCTGTTTTGTCAAAAATCATATCAATAGGGAACTGGAGAGATAGCACAGTCAGTAAAGCAATTGCCCTACATGCAGCTAACTTGGGTTCAATCCCAGACACCAAACATCTCTAGGAGTAAACCCTGACCATAGCTCAGTATGATCTAAAAATCAATATATATCTGTATATATATGCATATATATATATGAAATCTACGCTTAGACTTCATCCTATTCTTAGGCCAGTCCTGAAAATTCTGAAATAACTAAAATTTTTTTATCTAAAGGGCAGAAATGATTCATTTTTGGTTTCAGCTTGGTGATTTAGAGCACCTATCATGCAAGAATATGGTCATGACTTCAATTCCCAACGCTGCCACATGCATAAAACACAACCCTGGCCCTCCTCTGTCTGTGATCCTTAGTGCTACAATTTTTGGCTATACTGCAGCCAGGTGGAGAATCACAACAAAATGGTGTGACTCTCCTCAGTGAGCACTACAACCAGAATATTATTGACCTCTACAACCAAAGATTGCAACTTTGGGTCTGGAGAAATAGTATAGTGAGTAATGTGCTTGCCTTACTTGTGACTGACCAGGGCTCAATCCCTGGCTTCCCACATGGTTCCCCAAGCACCACTAGGAGCAATTCCTGAGCACAAAGCCAGGAGTAACCCCTGAGAATTACCAGGTGTGGCCCCAAAATACAAAAATAAACTAAAAAAAAGAGGGCAACCCTCAGTGAATGCCAAGGCCAAGTGTGCTACAAAGAGATATTTGCTCCCCACAAGTACCATAACTTTTAAAAAGTGTGCGTACCACAGCCAGATATGTATGTGATTTCCAGTCTTTACAAGAATGATAAAGAAGGGAAGAAAGGGTGAATTTTAAAATAACAAGCTTGAAAGGTTCAGGGCAATAATATAGCAGAGTGCTTGCCTTGCATGCAGCTGCCCTGGGTTTGATCCCCAGCACCCTATATGGTTCCCCAAGCCCTTCCAGGAGTGATTCCTGAATGCAGAGCCAGAAGTGAGCCCTGAGCACCACTGGGTGTGGCCCCCAAATCGAAAATTTTTTTAAAAAATTAGAAAACGTGAAGAAAATTTTCCTTTGTCATCTTTTGTTAGCGGTACATATATAAAAACATTATGGTTTGAGGACCCACACGGGATGGGAGATGCACGTTGAAAATAGAATAGAGACCAAACACGATGGCCACGCAGTGCCTCTGTTGCAAACCACAACACCCAAAATGAGAGAGAGAACAAAAGGGAACGCCCTGCCACTGGGGTGGGGTGGGGTGGGGGAGATGGAGTGGGAGGGTGGGAGGGATACTGAGAACATTGGTGGAGGGGACTGGGCACTGGTGGGGGGATGTAAACAAAATGCAAACATGAAAGTTCATAAGTTTGTAACTGTAACTCATGGTGATTCACAAATAAAAAATTTTAAAAAATTAAAAAATTAAAAAATCTAAAAGTGGGGTCAGAGAGACAGTACAGACATCAGGGTGTTTACCTTGCATGCAACTGACCTAAGTTCAATTCCTAGCATCCCATCTACCATGAGCCTCAGCATGATTGATCCCGGAGTTCAGAATCAGAACTAAACCATGAGCCCAGCTGGCTGTGACCCAAAAGTGTATTTTTAAGCAGGTAGATGCCTTATACCAGAGGTTCCCAAACTTATTTGGGCTACTATGCCTTTTCAGAAAAAAGTATTTGCTGATCTCCTGAAAATCAGCCTTTTTTATGCAAACAAAAAGAGCACCTCAATTGTACCTGAGAATACCGCCCCCCATAAATAGTTCTGGCATTCCCCGCTGGATGTATAGGCCACTTTGGGAAACACTATGATATGCTAACTGAGCATTAGCCACCTTCTCATCATTACTCTTACAACGTTTTAAAAAGACAAACAGGGAGAAAACGAAATTTGTCTTTTGTTTGGAGGCCACACCTGCTGGTGCTCAGGCTTTAGTTCTACCTCTGTGATTAGGAATCGCTTCTGGTGGAGCTCAGGGAACCCTGTGAGGTTCCAGGGATTGAACCTGAGACAGCATCATGCAAGGCAAGCACATTAACCCCGGCACTATCTCTCTGACCTGAAATTTTGAATTTTTAATTTTTTCCGTGCCTGGCTGTTTTCACTCGGGGCACCCCAGAGGGGGCTGGGTGAGAACCATCCTTGCCTCAAGGGACCCAGACCCCCGGCAGCCAACCTCCACTACCCCACCGCTGCCATGCTCCAGGCCACTTTCCGGACACATAAGACACTTCATACCCATTTTCCACAATTACCACACCAGATTTGATGGAGTTCAGACAGTAGGCAACAAATCATACATATATATATATATATTGGATAGATATATATCCAAGAGATAGATAGATAGATAGATAGATAGATAGATAGATAGATAGATAGATAGATAGATAGATAGATAGATAGATAGATAGATTTTAGAGAGCCCAGCAAGCTACTGAGAGTATCCTGCCCTCACAGGCAGAGCCTGGCAAGCTAACCATGGCGTATTTGATATACCAAAAACAGTAATGATAGGTCTCATTTCCCTGACCCTGAAAGAGCCTCCAATCATTGGGAAAAACAAGTAAGGAGAGGCTGCTAAAATCTCAGGGCTGGGAGGAATAGAGACATTACTGGTGTCCGCTTGAGTAAATCGATGAATAACAGGATGACATGATACAGTGATACAGTGATTTTTTTCCCCAGAATCACTGGGGGACTCTGGATAATTCACTCTTATCCTTTTTTTGGTCTCTATTGTCTTCTTTACTAGCAAAAACACCAAAAATGTCTTTACCCCAGTTATTGTTTGGCTTGGTGGCTACATATGGCAGTGCTCAGGGACTACTTCCAATTCAGTGCTCTCTCCTGGAAAGGCTGGGGCAGGGAGAGAGAGCTGTTGGGTGCCAGTATTGAATCCAGGGCCTCCTACATGCAAAGTCTGCTCTCAGGCCTGGTGATCAATCTATCACACCCCCTATCCCACTCTTGAGCTCAGAATATATACATTCCTTTTGCCACCGTTGACTATAGCATCTACATCCATGTAGATTCTCCATTCATGGGTAAAGATATTTATCCTGATTTAGTTGATGTTAATTTTGTTGTTTGATGAGACAGGCAAAAAGAGGAGTAGGAGAATTTTTCCTCTCCTCCCCACCACTTGTATCCACCATTCTTCATTTAATCCTTCCAACAATCCTAGGAAAAAAGAAAATCGTTGAAGAAACTGAACTCCAGAGAGGTTGAGTGACTTGCCTAAGTACACACAGCTGAGGATCTGAAAGGCTAAGGTTATAACGGAACTGCTGAATCCTGGCCCTAATCTCCATACCTTTACACTGCAAATGAGGACCATCAGGAGGCCAGATGTACTAAAGGCAGTTTTGAAGATGAAAAGGAGATCGTGTAGGCAAAGCCCAACATTTGAAAACCATCTGAGAGGTAACATCAGTGCTGTTCCTGGAACCTTTCCCTGGGGACATCTGCAAGGCTCTTTCTTTCTTGGGGCAGGAAACAACCAGCACCACCAAAGAAAATGGAGAAAAATGGGGGCAACCAAATTGGAGAGAAGAGAAGCCCTCTCCTGCGAGGGGGAAAAAGGAAAGCCTGCTGGTGGAAAAGAGGCAACCAGGTTAAGAAATCAAGAGAGCGGGGGCTGGAGCAATAGCACAGCCGGTAGGGCGTTTGCCTTGCACACGGCCGACCCGGGTTCGATTCCCAGCATCCCATATGGTCCCCTGAGCACCGCCAGGGGTAATTCCTGAGTGCAGAGCCAGAAGTAACCCCTGTGCATCGCCGGGTGTGACCCAAAAAGAAAAAAAAAAAAAACAAGAAATCGAGAGAGCTCTGCAGACTTCGGAAACTAGCATCACAGCCCTAGGCACTGTCTAAAACACCGCAACTCCTTGCAGAATGCAAATTAATGAGCTTCGTAAAAGCCACAGGGACAGGCATGGCCCAGCCAGGTAGTGGAGTCCAAAGCCACATGGTGGTTTGGTTCCCTTGCGGGGAGGCCAGGGGCGGGCCAGGCGCCAGAATGCCGCACCAAGGGATGAGCAGTGGCTGGTCTGAGCTGAAGGGTCGCTGGATCTCATTCAGCCCCACAGCGACTCTGGAGGTGGCTGGGCCCAGGTCGGCGTGGAGGCCATGGGCCGAGGGGCGCTCAGTGTGGCAAATTACGGGGCTCTGGGCCTGCGTAAGGAGAACATCGCTGCCTGCCTCCTCATCGCCAAGCAGTGAAGCTGCTTACTTTAAGCAAGAAGCCAGACCAGGGGCTGGAGCAATAGCACAGCGGGTAGGGCATTTGCCTTGTATGTGGCAGACCCGGGTTCGATTCCCAGCATCCCATATGGTCTCCTGAGCATCACCAGGAGTAATTCCTGAGTGCAGAGCCATGAGTAACCCTTGTGCATCACCGGGTGTGACCTAAAAAGCAAAAAAAAAAAAAGAAGAAGAAGCCAGACCAGCACCAGCTGGGGGTGCAATTCTCTGGGGTCTCTGCTTAGCTGTGGGCCATGAGCCACTGGGGCCTGGAAGGAGAGCCCTTGAGGACATCTCCTGGCCTCCCAAAGCACAGTCCCCAAGTTGTCCACCTTCTCTTGAGATTCCTGCCCTGCCATGTGCACTTTGGGGAAGGAGTGGGCAGAGAGGCCTGCCCCAGGGACTTCCAGCATGTGGGATGGGATATGTAAAGATGATGGGCAAGGAGTGAAGGAAGAGATGCCCAGAGAGAGCTCCCAGCCTTTCCCATGTTCCACTGACTTGAAATATTAGGCTAACGTTGACATTTAGGAGGAAAGAAACCCTTCACAAAGCATTTGTACAGAAAGGTATGTGCTATCAATCCCCCCCCAAATAAATTCTTACTATGGAGCAGAGGGCAATATCCACTCTCATCAAAAAAGAAAAAACATTAACCTGTATGCATAGAGTGCCAGAGCGATTGTATGGGGGCTAAGTCCCTTGTCTTGCATGCAGTTGACACTAGTTGGATCCTCACACCACATGGTCCACCTGAGCACTGCCAGGTGGCTCTGTGGAACCCTGGCTTCACAGAGTAGAGCACACTCAGTGTGAGAGGAATGCTGGGCCTTCCGGTTGGGTGGGTACTCGGCCTGCCCCCATCCCAAGGAGGCTCCAGAGACCTGCGCCCAGAGACCAGGCCGACCTGTGAAGACTCAGCCATAGCATCTCTCAGATTACTGGTGGAGCTGAGCTGTTTGTATGCCAGCGGAAATCAGTTGTGGCTCAGAGGCTATTCCTGAGTCTGAGCTCAGGGGTCACCCCTGCTGGTGCTCGGGACACCATGCAGTGCTGAGGATTGAACCAGGGTCAGCCGTGTGCAAGACAAGCACTTTTATCTGCCTTGTGCTGTGTTTTCTTTTGTAAAAACAAAAATGTGGATGATAAAATGAATGGTGGTTGGGGCTGGAGCGATAGTACATTGGGTAGGGTGTTTGCCTTGCACGTGGCCGACCCGGGTTCAATTCCCAGCATCCCATATGGTCCCCCGAGCACAGCCAGGAGTGATTCCTGAGTGTAGAACCAGGAGTCAGCCCTGATCATTGCTGGGTGTGACCCAAAAAGCCACAAAAATAATGAATGGTGGTGGTGGTGTGGTAGTGGAGTTTCAGGAGATAACGTGTCTTAATTTGGGAAGATGGTCCCTGTATGTGTCCTTCCATGGGCACAGTGCCCATGGAAAGATTGGCCCTGATGGTTGGAACTAACCACAAACAAGTGTGTGGAGGGCTGAGGGTAGGTAAGTAGAGAAGAGACCGCTATGACAGTAATAGCTGGGAGTGATCACGCTGGACAAGAGCTGAGGGTTAAAAGTAGGTAAAGGATATTCTGGATAACCTTTCAGTATCAATATTGAAAACTACAGTGCCCCAAAGGGGAGATATAGAGAGATAGGAAGAGAGAAAGAGAAGAAAAGTGCCTGCCATAGAGGCAGTCAGGGAAAGGGGGTGAGTGTAAGATGGGAGGGAACCTGGGGACACTGGTGCTGGGAAATGTACACTGGTGGAGGGATGGCTGTTGGAATACTGTATGACTGAAATCCAATCTCGAACAGCTTTATAATGGTCTATCTCCCAGTGATTCAATTAAAAAAGTTTTTAAAAAGATTGACCTTGGCCTTGCATGAAATAAATGGTTCCCAGTGTCGACCACATCCTTAAGTTTTGGAGACAGCCAGTCGCCAAAGGATGGGGCCTCCATGCTGTGCCTTAGCTTGGGTGGCCCGAGTTGGGTCACTCACCTGAGAGCTGACAGGTGGGAAGGAACTCTGATCACAAAGTCCTCTAGACCTGAATATAGTTATTTTGGTGTTTCTCTGCAAACTTTTTTCTCTTCCCCAGTCCCCAACCCTTGCCCTTAGCAACACCTGTTACCACAGTTGGGTTCGTTCTCACTTTTCTGTTACCTACAAAATCAAGTGAAAGTCTTTGGAAATGGCACCCAAGGAGATAGAGACAGAACTTCACAGGCTAATTTAAGTATTGTGGCTTTTCCGCCAACCACCTGGTATGAACGCATCCATTTTTTTTATAACAATATGCTTTATTGCAATTTCATTGACATATAAAAATTGCTCGTGTGTCTGGAGGGCAACTGGATGTTTTGATGTTGGAATACTTAGAACAAAATGATTGTCACACTCACACTCTAGCAGATGAGCATATTCATCACATTCAAGAGTTCCCTTTCTGGGGCTGAAGCAATAGCACAGCGTGTAGGGCATTTGCCTTGCACGCGGCCAACCCGGGTTCGAATCCCAGCATCCCATATGGTCCCCCGAGCACCACCAGGAATAATTCCTAAGTGCATGAGCCAGGAGTAACCTCTGTGCATCGCCGGGTGTGACCCAAAAAAAAAAAAGAGTTCCCTTTCTGAGTCTGTGTGTACATCATCATTAGAGATTTACAGCTTCTGCCTTCTGCACTGAAGAAGGGGCATAGCCTGGAAGTATTATGCCCATTTCCCAAATGCAGAATTGCACTCAGACTGACCACCCTGCTTGTATGTGGCAGAGTTAAGTTTCACTGACTGGTCTTGTGACTTCAAATATCATTTGCTTTCCCTGGCTGCCTTGCTCTGCTTTCATATCATGGCATAGTTAATGTAGGGAACCATGAAAGGATTAATGAAACATAGTATCCATGTCCCAGCACCCACAGAAGAACAGGGGGAAATCTATTATGTCCATAGTACTTGATTGCCAATTGTCTTTCCCTAAGTGAGTGGCACCACCATGGCAGGGGTTGGGGGGCAGTGGTGAGAAGAATGGAAAGATTCAAGGGGACAGTTAGGCTCAGACATAATTGGGGGGGAGGGTTTTCTGTGTGCTGACTTAAAGAAGATAAATTTGTTTCTGCGAAGTGGACACTACGTCAAATTAGTGGGAGAACCTCTGAGTTGGGATAAGTGATGAAGAAATTCATACTTTGCATAAGGAAAGAGGTGAGGGTTTACCAGGGCAGAAAAATTACTTTCTTGGCAGAGTGGAGAGGAGTGTTCTTGGCCAAAATGAAGGGAAAGGGATCGCATGAATAGAGGCCTTGTGGGTTAGTAGCAGGGAATCCCAGCCAGAAATGCAGTTTGGAAGGAGGGTTTGAGCTAGTTGAAAGAGTTTGGATTTGATATGTGAAAACTTGGAGATTGTGTGTATGTGAGTGTGTGAGTGGGGTGGTGAAGGCAGTGCCACGGGGAAGGACTGTCACCTGGTGGCTGGGTAGGATGAGGAGGAAGGCAGGAGTGGAGGAACTAGTTCAAAACCTGTTATACGAGTCAGGTGTGGCAGTTGACTGCAACTGAAATCAGTGGGTGACCATGGGAGGGGATATGTGTGGCTGAGGAAGAACAGATCGTTATCTGAGCTAGATTTGCAAATGCATTTCTTTCCTGCACAACTCTTTCTTGTGAAAATGAAGTATGGAAGTGAAGTTAAGCATAAAGAGAAAACCATGTGTTTGATACATCACAGTGCCACCCTGCCTAGCTAGCAATGACACCTTCAGGCTATCATTGTATTGGTTAAGCTCCGCTCTTTCCTACCATGAATTTGCAAGAACAGTTGGTTGAATTCATGGTACTGCCTTGGATGATGGGTTTGAATAGGACAGAAACATCTGCAGCCAAGAATAATCGCTGAGTATATCCTGGTGTGTTCCGAAAACCAGAAATAAAAACAAAACCCAAAAAATATAAACATCCAGATTTGGTGAATGGAGTGACTGAATGACTTCCCTAAACACAGTGGCAGAGTCAGTACTTGGAACCAAGTCTTTTGGCTTTTCAGTCCTGGCTGCTGCCTGCCATTGAATCACTGCTTATTTAGGTTTTCAGTCACAAGGGGCTTGTCAGTAGACCTTATTAGAATCAAGATTCTTGTAATAATTAATACCTAATATAATGCATGACTTGAAATGCATCCAAAAGATTGTCGTCCAGTTTGACATCCATTTGTGTAGCTGTATTAAGATTGGTGTTATGGGGCCAGAGTGATAGTACAGTGGGTAGGACATTTGCTTTGCATGTGGTCGACCAGGGTTCAATCCCTGGCATCCCAGATGGTTCCCTGAGCACCACCAGGAAGAATTCCCGAGTGCCAAGCCAGGAGTAACCCCTGAGCATCACTGGGTTTGACCCAAAAAGCTCCCCAAAAAGATTGGTATTATGTTGCTGAAACATTTTTCATAACCTGTACTATTTCCTGATTATGGGATCACTTCCTGAGCTCATATTTGTCTCTATCAGCTGCTGACCTGTGTTAATTTGAAGGCTGGTGGTTCTCACTCCATGCAAGCCATAGCTGTGTGAAAAGGCATGGGTTACTGAAGTTTACCAACTTCTCCAGTCTTGCTGGAAAAAGCTAGACTTACAGGAGGGAATTGGGGTGGGGGCAGAGAGCAGAAAGGGGAATCCACCTCCATAGCCAATGAAACAAGAGTTTAAAACGGTGGGTCCAGGGGTCAGAGAGATATTTCAGTGAGTAGGACACTTGCCTTGCTCTCTGAAGGCCGCAACTTCATCCATGACACCACATATAGTCTCCCAAGAACCACCCTGGGCACCATCAGGTATCCCCCTACCTCCAGTAAAAAAGAAATCAAAAGGGCCGTTGTGATAGTACAGCAGATAGGGTGTTTGCTTTACACACAGCTGGCCTGGGTTCAAAGCCCTGCATCCCATATGGTACCCCAAGCACCACCAGGAGTAATTCCTGAGTGCAGAGCCAGGAGTAACCCCTGAGCATTGCCAGGTGTGCCCATGCCCCCAAAAAAGAAAGAAAACAAAAAAATGGCAGGACCAGGATAATGCCCTTGATGGAATATCAGGGTGGCCAGCATTAACTCCATGATTCTAAGGGAAACTCTTGGTAGGCCTTGTCTGAGTATGAGATATAGGGAGTTTGAGAATAAAGGACTCTCTTTTGTTCCTGGTCTTAATTTTGTGTATTTGAGAGAAATGCTTACTTTCTAAGACAAACTGATATAAAAGGAAAGGTTCCAGGGCTGGAGCAATAGCACAGTGGGTAGGGCGTTTGCCTTGCACGCGGTCGACCCAGGTTCGTTTCCCAGCATCCCATAAGGTCCCCTGAGCACCGCCAGGGGTAATTCCTGAGTGCAGAGCCAGGAGTAGCCCCTATGCATCGCCAGGCATGACCCAAAAAGCAAAAAAAAAAAAGGAAAGGTTCCTTTTTCTGATTCAATCAGTCAGCAAACCTGTTTCCTGTTACCTCAGTTACTGTGGAGTTACCTTAAGAATAGTGTTAAGAGGTCAAGAGTCAGAGAGAACCTACACCCTCCATGAAATACATTTCTTCCGCATTCCTTGCTCAGTGCCTCCTACCACACGGATATTCAGGAAACATCTGTCGCCCAAGTGTGCAGCCAGAAGACGAAACAGATGAAATGGATGCGAAAAAAGATGAAAAAACTCCGGATTAGTGATCTGAGTCTGGATCAGAATGCACTCACTCAATTCTGAGGCCTTCCAACAGTACAGCAAGAGGGGATTCCAACATGGGAAGACATTAAGGCCCTGACTAACAGTGCTGAAAAGATTCCTCGAGGGAGGATGTTTTTATTTTTCAGAGCCTGAGTAGGTGTTTGAATGCTGGTGACTTTTCGTGGACCATGGGAGAAGAATCCAAGGACTGAAGCACTTTGTCAAATTGATCGTCTATCTGCTCTGATGGATCAAGAGATTTCTTAGCCTGCTCATTGCTGCTACTATGGGGACCATCGCAGCGACGACAACAATGGCCGTGACAGAAATAGCTCTGAAGCAAGGAACATAGACAGTGGAATTTGTCCAGAAATGGCATGAGAACTCTGAGAGACAAATGGACTCTCAACTGCAGTCTGAATCGGCTGATGCTCCTTGAACTGTTACTTTGCTTGGTGAACAGTCAGCCAGTCACCACTGTAAAGTGTGATTGGAATACTGCTTTATTCTGTGTGACGCCTGTGCTGTATAATGTAACTGAATTTTCACGGGATAAGGTTAGAAGTCATTTGGTAGCTTAATATATATATATCATTTTAGCTGTTCTTATATATATATTAAATTTATAATTAATAATATATATTATATTTAGCTGTTCATATATATATACATATATATATATAAGAACAGCTAAAATAACGGATTTGTAAATTCATGGTACCTGTAATAACTATCCGTCTGGTATTTGATTTTCAGAAAATATGGCAAAGCATTTTTGATCAGTTAAATTCTTTTAATTTAAGGAACTGCTAGGAAGATCTGTGAGAATAGGTGTTCTGCTCTTGTTATTGGCCATTTTGTGCCTAGCATTTTATTTTAAGGTCAGGGAAGTGAAAAGCTACTTGAATTGTTATGATGGTTAAAATCCGTCATAAATGAAAAGGGGGAGATGTTAAGTCTGAGCTCAACAGGGCGAGCCCATGTAGACCATACCTTACTAAGGGCAGGAACATGAAAATGGGCGAGATTTCTCCTGTGTCCTGACTGGTTAGGATGAAGCTGAACATTTTCCCCTTTCAAGCTGCCTTCAGAAAATAATTTCAGTATATTGAAAGGGGCAGCCTGGCTGGTCTTTGACATGCAGATCTCAGCTGCTGGCCAGGCCTGATCTTTGACGTTGTAGGTTCTGGGCTCTGGCCCAGCCTGGTCTTTGGGATGTAGATTTCAGGTGCTGCCTAGTTTGTAATTGTCATGCAGATTTCCTGTGCCAGCACAGCCTTGTCTTTGGGATGTAAATCCAAGTGTATTTAACCCAAGAAAGATTTCTGTTTCAGTTTTTTTTTTTTAATTTTTAAATTTATTTATTTTTAATTAGAGAATCACCGTCCTCACGGTGATTCTCTAATTAAATACAGTTACAGATTTATACACTTTTGTGCTTATACTTCCCTCATACAAAGTTCGGGAACCCATCCCTTCACCAGTGCCCATTCTCCACCACCCGTAAACCCAGCATCCCTCCCACCCTCCCCAATCCCATCTCCCCCCCACCCCACCCTGCCACTGTGGCAGGGCATTCCCTTCTGTTCTCTCTCTCTAATTAGCTCTTGTGGTTTGCAATAAAGGTGTTGAGTGGCCGCTGTGCTCAGTCTCTAGCCCTCATTCAGCCCGCAACTCCCTTCCCCCACATGGCCTTCGACTACAATGTAGTTGGTGATCGCTTCTCTGAGTTGACCTTTCCCCGGAACGTGGGGCCAGCCTCCAAGCCATGGAGTCAACCTCCTGGTACTTATTTCTACAGTTCTTGGGTGTTAGTCTCCCACTCTGTTATACTATATACCATAGATGAGTGCAATCTTTCTATGTCTGTCTCTCTCTTTCTGACTCATTTCGCTCAGCATGAAACTTTTCATGCCCATCCACTTAACTACAAAATTCTTGACCTCCTTTTTTATAACAGCTGCATAGTATTCCATTGTATAGATGTACCAAAGTTTCCTCAACCAGTCATCCGTTCTGGGGCATTCGGGTTTTTTCCAGATTCTGGCTATTGTGAACAGTGCTGCGATGAACGTACATGTGCAGATGTTGTTTCGATTGTACTTTTTTGCCTCTCTGGGATATATTCCCAGCAGTGGTATTGCTGGGTCAAATGGGAATTCAATATCTAATTTTTTGAGAGTCGTCCAAATTGTTTTCCAGAAGGGCTGAACCAGTCGGCGTTCCCACCAGCAGTGAAGAAGGGTCCCTTTCTCCCCACATCCTCTCCAACAGCGGTTGCTTTTGTTCTTTTGGATGTGTGCTAGTCTCTGTGGTGTGAGGTGGTATCTCATGGTTGTTTTGATCTGCATCTCTCTGATGATTAGTGATGCAGAGCACTTTTTCATGTGCCTTTTGGCCACAAACCATAAGGTACATTGAAGACAAGGTCGGCGAAACCCTCCACGATATTGAAGATAAAGGTATCTTCAAAGGTGGCACGGAACTAAGCAATCTAGTAAAAACAGAGATCAACAAATGGGACTACATTAAACTAAAAAGCTTCTGCACCGCAAGAGATACACTGACCAGAATCCAAAGACTATCCACAGAATGGGAAAGGATATTTACACAATACCCATCAGATAAGGGGTTGATATCAATGGTATATAAGGCACTGGTTGAACTCTACAAGAAGAAAACATCCAACCCCATCAAAAAATGGGGCGAAGAAATGAACAGAAACTTTACCAAGGAAGAAATACGAATGGTCAGTTTTGGTTTTGTATCTTCTTTCTGGCAGCCCAGATTACTGGCCTGCAGATGCAAGGAAATAATGCCTATTCTATGCCTCAATGTTCTTCCTATAACTTCTTTTGATGGCTTTGGTGACATCACTGTATTGCTTCCTTTAGAGGTACCATGATCAATAAAAGGAGATCACAAGGCTTTAAAAAAAAAAGAATAGTGTTAAGAGGGGCTGGAGCGATTGCACAGCAGGTAGGATTTGCCTTGCACGCGGCCAACCGGGTTCGATTCCCAGCATCCCATGTGGTCCCCTGAACACTGTCAGGGATAATTCCTGAGTGTAGAGCCAGGAGTAACCCCTGTGCATCGCCGGGTGTGACCCCCCCAAAAAAAGCAAAACAAACAAAACAAAACCAAAAAAATAAAGAATAGTGTTAAGAACTGGAGAGATAGTATAGTGCAGTGAGGAAGGTGCTTGTCTTGCATGCTGTTGACTGCCGTTCAAACTCCAGCAATACATCCAATCTCCTGAGCACCACTAGAGATGACCCCAAGAGGCCAGAGAGATAGTACACCAGATAAGACACTTGCCTTGCACACAGACAAACTAAATTTGATCCCTGATATCCCTTATGGTCCCCCAGCACTACCGGGAGTGATCCCTGGTTGCAGAGCCAGGGGTAACTCCTGAGCATTGCCAGATATGACTCAACCACCACCCCCCAAAAAATAAGAAAAGACTCCTGAACACAGAGCCAGCCCTGAACACTACCAGGTGTGGCCCTTCCCAAAAGAATGATGTTAAGTTACTTGAGGCTAAGGCACTTGCCTTGCATGTAGCCAGCCCTGGTTTCATTCTCAGCATTATATTTTTCCTCTGAGTACCACCTGGTATGACTCTAATCCTCACCAAAATAAATGTGATGCTTCTTGTTAGTTAATACAGTGCCTGGTGATATATTCCCAGAAGTGGTATTGTGGGGTCATATGGAAGCTCAATTTTTAGTTTTTGAAGGACTGTCCATATTGTTTTCCAGAAAAGCTGGACAAGTCGGCAATACCACTTCTGGGAATATATCCCAAGGATGCAAAAAGGCACAGTAGAAATGACATCTATACGTATATGTTCTTTGCAGCACTGTTCACAATAGCCAAAATCTGGAAACAACCTGAGTGCCCTAGAACAGATGACTGGTTAAAGAAACTTTGGTACATCTACACAATGGAATACTATGCAGCTTTTAGGGGATATGAAGTCATGAAATTTGCTTATGAATGGATAGACATGGAGAGTATCATGCTAAGTGAAATGAGTCAGAAATAGAGGGATAGACACAGAAGGATTGCACTCATTTGTGGAGTATAGAATAACATCACATGAAGCTGACACCCAAGGACAGTAGATACTAGTAGCCAGGGGGACTGCCCCATAGCTGGAAGACTGCTTCATGAGTGGAGGGAAGAAGGCAGATGGAATAGAGAAGGGACCACTAAGAAAATGATGGCTGGAGGAACCAGTTGGGATGGGAGATGATGCCGAAAGTAGATAATGGAACAAACATGATGACCTCTCAGTGTCTGTGTTGCAAGCCATAATGCCAAAAGTAGAGAGAGATAGTATGGGGAATATTGTCTGCCATGGAGGCGGGGGGAGGGTGGGAAAGGGGGGTATACCCGGGATATTGGTGGTGGGAAATGTGCACTGGTGGAGGGATGGGTGTTTGATGGTTGTGAGATTGTAACCCAAACATGAAAGCTTGTAACTATCTCAAGCTGATTCAATAAAATTTAAAAAAAATACAGTGCCTGGCATTTTGTAGATATTTGGGAATTTGGGATGTGTGGCAAATGAATCACTGCCCTGGACAAGACCACGCAGGAGAGGGAAGCAGGAAGGACGAATGAAATGAATTCTTATTACTAGGTGGTTTCAGCTTGCTGCAGACTACCCCTCCAGCCAAACATTCCCGTTTTCAGTCTCACCTGCTCCTCCCGAAATTACTCTAAATCTTGGCTGGTCAGGGGTCAGATTTGAGTGGATCAAGGAAGCGAGTTCATGAAACTCAGGCAAGTGACCCATGAGTAAATGCCAGCCTCATTTTCCTGCATCTTGATAAGGTAGCTGGTGAAGCCCAATGTGTTTCAGAGATTGCAGGTAATGTATATTGGCAAAATGAAGTCCATACTCAGCTTGAAGGAAACATGGTGTATGGGGCGGGGCGGGGGGGTGGGTCCGGGATGGAGGGGGGCGTTGGGGTGAATGGGGGAGGGACGTGTTGGACCACATCCAGAGAGAATGCAGGGATTATTCCTACTCTAAACTCAGGAGTGACCCCTAGTGGTCCTGGGAATGGAACCAAGGTCAGCCTTCCGGGGCCCCAAAGGAGATGTGTTTTTGTTTTTGTTCTTCCTTTAGACACTGTGAGTGACAAAGTTGTTTACTATAGGTTTTCAGGCATACAATATTCCCACCTCCAATTCCACCACCATTTTGCATCCCTATCCTCCACCGATAACTTCAAGATCCCCTCTCACCCCACAACCTGACTCCTTGACAGGCTCAATTTTTAAGTTTAATGATCGTATTTGAGTCCTAGGCTTTCAGTCACGTTGGCTCTAGTAGCTTAGATTATCTACAGACAACTTGCTTCTATACCATAGACAAACCCAAGCTTCTTAAACCTTGCCCCTGTCGATTCACCTCCACTTCCTGCTTTCTCCCTCCATTTCTCTCTTTCCCTGGCCTTTTTGTTTCTATAATCCAGAGCTAGTATGTTGCCCACCTTTAATACCTAGTATACTCTGTATTCCACATTTAGTGAGAACATTTATTATTTGTCAAAGGAGATGTTCCCGCACCAAGGGCCCTGGTCCAGAGACACAGCAGGTAGTCCCGGAAGGCTGGAAGGCTGAAGATCTCTCTGGACCCCATACCGAGCCAATTTCACCAGGGCACCCCAGATGGAGCAGATGCACCCTGCCTGCCTGCTCCAAATGGAATCCCAGGCGATCCAGCTTCCACAAGCAAGGTCAGGTATGCAGGTGCCAGGACTCAGTCTACAGGCTGCATGGTAGCAGAGGAGCCGGGGTCTCCCTCCCCGGCGCCCTGCCCGCTAAGCAGCCTGGCTGTTGCGCCCACAATCTGCCACTGGGCACCATCTTAGTGCACCAACAGCCCTGGTCCAGAGACTCCCAGTTGAATCTCAAAAGGATTAGTGCTCTACAGAGATGTCTCTGGAACCCAACCATTTACAATCTAGGATTCCAGAAGCGCACAGCCGCTTTTGCGGCCACGTGAGCTCTCATGATATTCAAAATGAGCAATGGAAAACAAATTCTCTAGTGTCTGCCTCTGGCAGGCAGGCTTGAATGGTGGTGGGAAAATTCAAGCAAAACATAATGCCCAAAAATAGAGAGAGAGTATTGAGGAAATTGTCTGCCTTAGAGGCAGGGTGAAGACTGAGATGCAGGGTGGGGGAATACTTGGGACTCTGGTGGTGGAGAATGTGCACTGGTGGAGGGATGGGTGTTTGATCATTGTATGGCTAGACTTCAAACATGAAAGCTTTATAACTATATTTCACGGTGATTCAATAAAAAGGGAGATGCTTCCAGTGAAAAAATGGTTTACTTGAGGGGCTGGAGCAATAGCACAGTGGGTAGGGAGTTTGCCTTGCACGGGGCTGACCCAGGTTTGATTCCCAGCATCCCCTATGGTCCCCTGAGCACCGCCAGGAGTAATTCCTGAATGCAGAGCCAGGAGTAACCCCTGTGCATTGCCGGGTGTGACCCAAAAAGCAAAAAAAAAAAAAACGTGGTCTACTTGAGAAAAAAGGTCCTAGAGCCCTTAAATGAGATTAACTGAATCCTCCTCTCTTCTTCTTCATCATGCAGAGGCCCTAACCTGCTGCCAAGTTAAGGAGTGGAACACTGGAAGTTTGCAATCCACAGACGAGAGCTGATCTCATTTTTTAAAAGACACAATATTGGGAGGATGGGGGAACAGATATAGTACAGGAATTAAGGCTCTTGCCTTCATTGCAACCAACCTGTGTTTGATCCCCGATCCCCCACACTACATAGGGTCCGAAGAGCCCTGACAGTAGTGATCCCTGAGCAGAGCCAGGAGAAACTCTAATTACAGTCAGGTGTGGCCCAAACCCCCACCCTAAGAAATATACAGTACATTTGGAGGTGGTCTAGGTCTGTTCATTATCCTTTTACTTGAACCCTGGGTATTCCCCAAATAAAAAAAAATAAATCTGTAAATACCAAGAATTGTGTAGCAAACCTTTATATAGCCACCGTCCAGAACAGCACAAAAAGATAATATGAAACGTACATCATCTTTTTTTTTAATACTGAAAGAAAATATTGCAGCTAAAACAGAAATCCTGTGCTGAGAAGATAATCCAAAGGGACTGTCATGCATGAGGACCTCAAGTTTGACCCCTGTCACTGCATAGTCCCTGAGCAAGGTCCTATGTGGACCTGGTTTCCCCAGCACCCCAGACCAGGACACTATAACGAAGCCTGAGAACCATGATGCCCACACCATAGGCTGAGTCTCACTAGGAGTAACCTACAGTTCCCCAAGCACTGCTGGGAACATCCACCCCCCAGAAAAAAAAAACTGATGTGTTCTTCATTCTTAATTCTTATGCGCACACCCTCCCCATTTTCCAGGAGGTTAATTGTATTCTTTTCATGCATCTAGATCCTTGATTTGGTGGCTGTATTAATTCCAAGACATGGATATCATACACCGTAGATCACCATAAAACTTTGATTTTGCATCTCCTCTGTCTGCTTTTTGTATATGTCCTTTTTAATGCTTCCTTGTCATTGCAATACATTGTATCTGTGGCATGAGTAGACTAAAATTTACCCATCCCCCTACCAATGGACATTTCGGATTTTAGAAGTGTTTTTTTACTTTTTTACACTTCCTATGCTTTATGTATTTTATATGTACATGTGCAAGTGTTTCTCTGGGACAGGCTGCTAGAAATGGAATTGCCAGAGTGAAGGAAAGCATTCTCCAATCTCACTAGTTGCTGCAAATGGCTGTACCAATTTACACTTTTTCCAGCACTGGGTGAGAGTGCCTATTTCCACACATCCTTTTCATCCTTGACATCATTAGATGTTTTTCATCTTTGCCTATCTGCTGGGTGAGAAAAGCTATCATTCAGTTTTTGTCATCTCCCTGACAACTAATGGAATGGAGCGAATCATTATAACTTCGGTGGGAGGGGGCAATCACACCTAGTGTAGTGCTGAGGGGGCACTCCTGGTGGTGCTCAGGGAAACATGCAGTGTTGAGGATCGAACCCAGCACTGTCAAATGCAAAGCATGTAGTCCTGCCCAGGGGATCTCCCCAATGCCTATTCTTTTTGTTTGGTTGGTTGATTTGGGGGACCACACGCAGCAGGACTCAGGGCTTCCTGGTGGCTCTGAACTTGGAGGTCATTTCTAGCAGTGCTCAGGGGTAGTGCCATATGTGATGCCAAAGACTGAAGCCAAGTTGGTCACCTTTTATTATCTCTCCCACCCCAAATCATTTTTTTTTCGTGGAGGTAGGGAGTTGGGCCACACCGAATGATGCTCAGGGGCTACTAATAACTTGCTTACTGCTTCCTCAGGGATCAGTCCTGGAGATGCTCAGAGGACCATATACCATATACAGTGACTGAGATGGAACCGAGGTCACCCATGTACAAGGCAAGCCTCTGAACATATATATCTCTTTGGCCCTAACTCTTGTTCATTTGTAAAAGCCAACAACTCATTAAGCATTTTTGCCAGTGCCAGGGATGGACCCTAGGACTTTGTAAATGTGAAGTATGAGATCTATGCATGAGCCATATCTATAACCCCTAAACCAATATATTTTTAAAAACTCAATAATTGGGTGTGCTCAAAGTCATCCTTTGAAGCAATTTAATTTCTTTGAAGTTTCAACAGAACCTAAGGTGTGCATTGCATATTGGTATTTACCCAGTACTTCCCTGTGTTTGCCACAGGCAAGCCAGGGGTGACAGTTATGGAGTTCACGGAACATAGAAGGTGGGGATGCTTTAAATGAAGTGGAAAGGACTTAGAATCAATATAAATGAGAAAGTTGGGCATCCCTTCCTTATAAGTAAAATAATAGTGCCTAGTGCACCCTCGACCCCAGAGTATAGGGGAAAGTACAGAGAAGGAAAGACGTGAAGGGGGGATTAAGAAGCAAATGGAAGTAAGAGGGTGCAAGGGTCAAGGGCCTTAAGTAAACAGGTGGTATAGAAGAGTCGCATAGCTATATATGCAATCTGCAGAGTCAACAACACTAAAAGCAAGAGATCCAACCACAACAACCAAATTTAAGAATGTGCCTTTTGGGGCTGGAGAGATAATACGGTGGGTAAGGGGCTTGCCTTGCATGTGGCCAACTCGGGTTTGATCCCCAGCATCCTATATGGTCCCAGAAGCACTGTCAGGATGTAATTTTGAGTGCAGAGCCAGGAGTTACCCCTGAGCATCATCATATGCAGCCCCAAAGCAAACAAACAAAAATGTGCCTGTCAAAGAGGCAGGATGCGGGTGTGAGGACTTAGGGACACTGCTGGAGGGAAGTTAATACTGGCGGTGGGACTGCCACTGGAACATTGTATGCCTAAAACTCAACTATAAAGAACTTTGTAAATTGTGATGTCTTAAAAAGTTTAAATTCTATTTTTAAAAAAGTATAGTACCAGAAAGATAGTGCAGCGGGTCGGGCACTTGCCAGAAACACAGCTGATTCAAGATTGATCCCCAGCATTCCATATGGTCCCCTGAGCCCTCCAGGAGTAATTCCTGAGTGCAGAGAGAGGAGGAAGTCCGGAGCACTGCCTGTGTGGCCTAAAACAAAAAATAAACACAACTGTGGAGTAAAATAGGAGAAAAAAAATAAATGAACTTGGGGGCTGGGGCAATAGCACAGCAGGTAGGGAGTTTGCCTTGCACGTGGCTGACCCGGGTTCGATTCCCAGCATCCCCTATGGTCCCCTGAGCACCGCCAGGAGTAATTCCCTGAGTGCAGAGCCAGAAGTAACCCCTGTGCATCACTGGGTGTGACCCAAAAAGCAAAATAAAATAAAATAAAATAAAATCAATGAACTTAAGACACAATGAAAGAAGAAATTAAAAAATTAAAAATAAGTAGAATCGTAGAAGCCTAGTGGAATTAAATTAATCCTCAGACATTAGTCATTTTCACTTTTTTTACTGAATCACCATGAGATACAGTTACAAAGTTGTTCATGATTGAGTTTCAGTCATACATCCAACACCCACCCTTTCACCAGTGTACATTTCCCACCCCCAATGTTCCTAGATTCCTTCATATCCCCCACACCAAAACCCAACTGACTGCTAAACCCTCTAAAACTCACGCTGGACCTTCTAACTCTTTCTACAATTTATCAGCAGGAAGGATCCTTTGCCCTTTGTTGAGTGTGAGTGTGTGTGTGTCCGTGTGTTCCCTAACTCTTTTAGGTAAGATGGAACTTTGTGCCTTGTCCAAGAAGAGGCCTCATTCTTGAATATATGTGAACATATTGTATACCTTTGAAACCAGTCGTATCCATTTTTATTAATGGCAAGATCATATGCCTTCAGTCCATACAGAGTCAAGTGGCTTCATTCTGTTCCATAGACACCCACCCTTCTCCTAAATTTGACCTTTTGTGTCACAGGGAAGGCAGTGGATCTGGGAATACAAGACAATATATATACTCCCCATCTGACTGTGGGAAGGTGTCTCTGTGCACCTACACAGAGGTAGAGATAAAACATGGGGAACGATTATTTTTCTGGTCTTAGTACCACATTCAGGGGCTCCATATTCATCCAGTATCCCCAATGACTTCCTCCATATTTATTTTCTAACGTTTAAGAAGAACATGCCCAGAAATGCTCGTGGCTCTGCGTTCAGGTATTACCCCTGGGATGATTGCTCAGGGGACCATATGGAATGCCAGGGATCAAACACAGGTTGGCTGTGTGCAAGCAAGTGCCCTACCCACTGTGCTATCACTTGGGCCCCAACTTCCTCCCAGTTTCTGACCATTAGAACAGAATTTGTCAAGCTTTACCACCTCTTATTCTGGAAATGTGGCTTTTAGGGCTCCACCATTTCCCAATGTCTTACCTCACTGATAGATTCATGGGGCTTATGGTGCCTTATCTGACCCTTCCAGTCCTGTTTGCTGCAGGGTTCCTTCCTTAGCTATCGCACAAAAATTGCCTTTATTCCTGAGCTCAGGGTTCTTGAGTCTTGCATGAGCGATCCCCAGACAAATTCAGATGTTCATAAACTAAACATTCACTGTAAAGTTGAAGTACTAAAGTACTTGGGTCTGGGTTCCTCCCTTATGTCCAGACCTCTCCTTTTACCTATGTACATTATTACTCATATTGTCTCTAGGTGCCTGGTCCAGATTACAATGTCCTTGTCCTATCCCTTGCTATCTACCCACCTTCCATTTACGATGGCCAGTTCTTATCTCTATGCCATTCTCTTTCCAGTGTATGCTTTCCTGGTCTGAAATATGCAGCTCAAACCTTATAACCTATGTCCCCTTGCTGGGGTCTGCTGCTCTGAATTTTGTTCTATGCCTCTCTAGGGCTGTACCCCAGTGGTTCCTTGTTTTCTTAGCTTTCATTTGTCTCTTGTGACTACCATGTGTGCATGGATGGTAAACTGTATAGTCCTGCCCTCTGTTTATGTGTAGGTTGGGGGGGGGGCACTCATAAGAGAGTGTTGCCTGGCTAGGGGATTCCTTTTATCTCCTACTATCTCCCACCTTACTGTCTCCTACTCAGTTATGCCAGTGTCTATTTTGACTGGATATATTTTCAGAGGGTGGAATTTTAAATAACCAATTAAATTAACTAGTTTATCTGGTGCCCCCACCACCTACACTCACACTGTAACATAGCTTCCTTAGCACAGTCCTTGTTTGCTTTTTCCACCCCTTCCTTACCCACTCCTGGTGGCCCCATCTAAACTAGGGACTTGAACAAGCTTCATTAAACCACAATGATTTTTGGTGGGAAGAATACACTCAATTATTATGAGCTGTTCTGTGCTTTGTGCTCAGGAGTGAGCCCTGGCAGTTGACTCCTATGCAAGGTAAGCACCTTAACCAGCATACTATCTCTGTCCTGCCCTATTAAACTTTCATGATGCCCTATCTCCACTCCATTGAAGCAATGAGTAACATTTACAGGTACTTACTATATGCCAAGCCCTAGCTAAATGATTTGTACATAGTATCTTAGGCCAAATTTTCTAGGTGGGAACTAGATATTCCAGGAAGCTAAATGACTTGGCCAAAATAGATATAAAGTGGAACAAGTATGCACTGGGTCATAGAACTGTGTTTCTTACCCACAATACCAATCCACAGGTCAGTATAAGCGCCTGCTATTTTGGGGATAGGGTGGAGTAAGAGTTTGCACCACACATGATAGTGCTCAGGGAAATATGCAGTACAAGGAATCAAGTCAGGGTCCGCCGATGCAAGGCAATGCTTTAACCCCCATACTATCTCTCCCACTCATGTCCAGACCTCTCCTTTAGACCACTGTAGCTAGCTGCTACCTGGACTCATTAACTCAAGAGTAAGACTGATGGCCTCATTAGTCTCACACCTTCTCTCCTCCACTGTGGTGACTGAGTCAGAAGAAATCTCATTATCGCTTCATCTCCTCCTCCTACCTCACACCCACTTTAGTTACCCAGTGCTGTCAATTTGACATTCAATTGAGAGGAGCTGAGGTTAGGTATTTGCCTTGGATATGATCTACCCTGGTTCAAATGTCTAACACTAGATAAGGTCCCCCAAGCACTGCCAATGGTCATGCCTGAGCACAAAACCAGGAACAGCCGCTGAGTAATGGCGGGTGTGGCCCCTCCCTCCTCTTCTCCCAAAAAGAAGAGCCTAGTCTTAATCTTGGCTTGATCATGCCCAAGTCTGCCCTGTGACCTGCTGTTAAGGCAAAAGGATCTTTCTAAGTCTCTTTGATCAGGCTGAAGAGATAGTACAGCGAGTAGGGTGCTTGCTTTGCATATGGCCAACCTGGATTCAATCTCAGGCACCCTTTATAATCCTTCAAGCACCACCAAGAGTGAGTTCTAAGTACAGCGCCGGGAGTTGCCCCTGAGCATCACTGGGTGTGGTCCCCAAACCAAAAATAAAAACCCTTTCATCATTTCACTGCCATCTTCTATAGTCTTTATCTATTCCATCATTGCAGTGGGGGAAAAGTCCAAGTTCCTGATGGCACACCAGCCCCAGTTGGCCCTCACACACCACACCCACTGGCTGTCCTACTCCAAAGCTACAGAAACGCTGGCATTTCCTGCAATAACTCTCCCATTGTGCACGCACTGCCCTTGGCATTCCTCACTGTGAAGTTCTTCCTGGTTGCCTTATGCAATGTTAACCCCTCTGATCCTTGTGTCCCTAAAGCACTTTGTGTCATGTGCATTAGGCACTTGATAGCAGTCTGTCTCCTCCACCGGAGGGTGAATGGCTCCAGGAATTAGCCTGTTCATTGTCTTGACACCTGGCCAACAGCCCAGCATCAAGAGTTGCAATATGGACAGAAGTGGACGAATTTTTGGTTGTAGTTTTCAGGCACACTGGGCAGTGCTTAGGCCTTACTTCTGGCTCTGTACTCAGTGCTCACTCCTGATGTTCAGTGGACCTGATGTGGTGCCAGGGATCAAACCCCGATCAGCCACAGGCAAGGCCAGCAGCACCTTAACCCCTGTGCTATCTCTTTGGCCCTGTGCATCATTTTTATTGTGGTTGTTAGATAACAATGATTTTTTTCCCTAAAGACAAGCAATCCCACTGGTGCTAATCTCTTCTTGTGAATCTCATTTTCAGGGAGTAATTTAGTTCTTTGTGAAGTTTGTGAAAGTGCCACTTGGTGTATTACTTGTTCACCACCTTTTCTAACAAGTTAAGGGTGCTACATGGGACAGGATTACGCATTGGGCTCTCCCTGATAAAACCATGTCATTCCTAAATGAAATATTAACCAACTTCCCTCACCATGAGTATCACTCCTCAGTGTGGTTTGTTGGTTTGCTCTTTGTTTCTGATTTTGGCCTTTGTTTTGTTCTATTTTTGCTTTATTTTTGTTTTCACGGTACCAGGGATGGAACCCAAGGCCTCATCCATGAAATGAAGTATTCAACCACTGAACTACCTCCCCAGAGCTCACTTGCCAATTTTTCAAAATATCTCCTCAGCTGGAGACGAGTGCCTGGCAGCCTCAAAAGCTTGATGAAGCGCCATCCATTAACTTTAAATTTATGGGATCAATTTTCCTCAATATTGCAGGAAGGGAGTTGGACCCTGGGCTGTATTCATGGCTTCTTCCTGACTCTGTGCTCAGGAAACACCCCTGGTGGTGCTCAGGGGACTGTATGCAGAGCCAGGAATCAAACTTGAGTCTCTGTATGCAAGGGAAGTGTCTAAACTTCTGTACTGTCTCTTTGATCCCACTTTACATTTTTTGTAATACAAATACCAAGAAAAATGAAAGAATTGGAAACACCTGTCACTATAGCACTGTCTGTAGCACTGTAACACTGTCATCTCATTGTTCATCAATTTGCTCGAGAGGGAACCAATAATATCTCCATTGTGATATTTGTTGTTACTGTTTTTGGCATATCAAATACGTCACAGGGAGCATGCCAGGCTCTGCCGTACGGGCGGGATACTCTCGGTAGCTTGCTGGGCTCTCTGAGAAGGACTGAGGAATCAAACCTGGGTCGACTGCATGCAAGACAAACGCCCTACCCACTGTGCTATCGCTCCAGTCCACCTACCACTATATGCTACAATATTTATTTCATATATATTTTTTCATTCCTCTAGTTGCTCGTCCATCCATCTTACACAATTTTTATGGCTTCCATGTAAATAGTAAATATCAATATACCTTGTTCTGTTGCCCTTTATTTTATTTTTATTTTTTTTTCTGTTGCCCTTTAATGCTATTGTCTTGTTTGGATTTTTATTTCGTTTTGGTTTCTTGTTTTGAAATCATATCCTGGATCTCAAAAACGGAAAAGCGTTCATTCTACTGCTGAGCCCAAGCCACGTGATAAAAATGTGTGTGTTTGTGTTGAGGCTATTTAGCACAATAAAGCTAATTGAATTGGCATCTTTGACCTTTCCCCAGCAGAGTCTGTAATACAGAATAAGACAGACAGAGGCTGTGACATGTCTAGGTTGCAAATTAACCTCAAGAGTCCCAAACAAGTTGATATTCTGACCATTTATTGAACACAATTTCTGTGCCCTACAATTTATCTGTATACATTGTTATATAATGTTATACACTGTTATACAATGTATGTGTATATGTGTATACAATGTATCTGTATACATCTGCCATTATTGACAAATACATTAAGGACAGTTAGTAGAAGTCAAATTTAACAGGTATTTTAAGAGCAAAGGCTGGGATATTAACAGTGGGTCTGGTGTTTGCCTTGCACGTGGCTGACCTGGGTTCCATCCCTGGCATCCCATATAGTCCCCTGAGCACTGCCAGGAGTAATTCCTGAGTGGAGAGCCAGAAGCAACCCCTAAGCATAGCTGTATGTGACCCCGAAAGCAATAATAATAATAATAATAACAATAATATTAATAAATATATCATCATAATAGCTTGCTATTTTATTCTTGCCTGATGCACATTTGCTGCTTTGATTATCTAAAGTACCCAAAACATGTTTCATTCTATTCTGGCCTGGGATCACTCCTGGCAGTGCTGAGAGACCATTTGGGGTACCGAAGATTGAACCCAGCTGTGTGCAAGGCAAGCACCCTACCCCCTTATCCCAGTGGTCTTCACCCTATTTACACCTACAGACCAGCACCAGGTTATAGAGTCAACTACAGAGTTGAAGAACACTGTTGTACCCTGTGCTGACCTGCCCTCAATCCCTTCCCCCTGCTCTCATTCCATCCCATAGTGCTCATCCCTTCTCTGCTTGCTCCCTTCTCATTTGCATGAACCTGGGATAAATATGGTCCACCCCCTGAAATCAATATGGAGTCTCTTTCCTCCAGAGCTCTGCCAGTATCTGCCTCACAGCATCCATGCCCTAGACCATCATCTTTCCCTTTGATACCATGAAGAGGAATTTGCCGGTGGTAAGTTTTGTTGGGACTGGAGGGATAGCACAGCGGGTAGCGTGTTTGCCTTGCACACGGCCGACCTAGGTTCGATTCCTCCGTCCCTCTCATAGAGCCCGGCAAGCTACCAAGAGTATCCCGCACGCACGCCAGAGCCTGGCAAGCTACCCATGGCATGTTCGATATGCCAAAAACAGTAACAACAAAAGTAACAATGGAAACATTACTGGTGCCCGCTCGAGCAAATTGATGAGCAATGAGATGACAGTGCTACAGTGCTACAAGTCTTGTTGGAGGAAGAGGGAGTGGGGGGCTGATCACAAAGTTTCTGTGGGTAGATGAACACTGCTAAGTCCCATTCCAGGTCTTTTTGAACCTCGTATAAATGCTATGCAAACCCTCACTTCTCTCCCCTGCCTCTGCTGGGTGGCAGTTCTGCTATTCACCTCAAAGCTATTGGCTGGTGCCTAACCTGGCTTTCTCCTTAAGCTCTCTGTCTTTTTTTTTATAATTTATTTATTTTTAATTAGAGAATCACTGTGAGGGTACAGTTACAGATTTATACACTTTTGTGCTTATACTTCCCTCATACAAAGTTTCTGTCTTTTTTTTTTTTTGCTTTTTGGGTCACACCCAGCGATGCTCAGGGGTTACTCCTGGCTTTGCACTCAGGAATTACTCCTGGCAGTGCTTGGGGGACCATATGGGATGCCGGGGATCGAACCCAGGTCGGCCGCGTGCAAGGCAAACGCCCTAATTAAGCTCTCTGTCTTCTTAGGTCTTTGATGAGCCGCCAGATGAAGCCCCACTTACTTTTAATCAGTAGGGGGTATTTGAACTACACTTGACCCTGTGGGGGTTTGGGAGAGGTACTCCTGGCTCTGTGCACAGGATTCACTCTTGGGTTTGTTGGAGGAACCATGCAGTAGAGGAATTGACCCCAAGCAAAGCCTCTGCTCAGTCCTCTGAGCTATTTCTCCTGACTAAAACCCACTTTTCTCTGTCTTCCTCCATCTTTCACATCAAAGAACTCTCCAAACCATCCTCCTCCGTGCAGCCTCCACAGAGAGCTAGTATCTTTCCTAGCCTCACCTACCCTTCGTAAAACTGACCAGAAAAAAACAAGAATTAGCCTTACGCGTGGCAAGTCGTGTGTTCAGTCCCCAGCACTGTTTCATAATTAAAAAAAACAGCATAAGTCAGGAACTGTTGATGACAAGGGCTCAATGGTTCTTCTCTCATTGACTGTGAGAGTATCTGAACGGAAGCGGGTCCCATGTCTTCATTGGATTGGCAGTCTGCAAAAGCAAATGTTTTCTATAGATAACAGAGGCCACAATCTAGGGTCACCGAGCACTCAAATGGAAGGAATTGGCAAAGTCTAGAATCAGCGCATCTTTTATTTTTTCTTTGTTTTATTTTGGTTTTTGGGGGGCTAACCTGACTGTGCTCAGCCCTTTCTCCTGGCTCTGTGCTCAGGGATCACTCCTGGCAGGGCTCAGGGGACCATATGGGGTGCTGGGATTGAACTCAAGTTGCTGGCATACAAGACAAGTAGCCACTGTACTATTACTCAGGCCCTTACCAGTCTTTTTTTTACGTATTTTTCCCTTTTTATTGACCTTATTCTTAGTTTATAATATGATGGAATCACAGGGGCTTACTGTCTTCTTTCTCTCTATGTGTAACTGTCACCACTCACTCCACAAAAGTTTGACCGTGCCCTGGCCAAAAGAACCCCCTCCTCATTCTTCCCATCTCCCCACTTTTCCTCAAGCAGAGGTTTCACTGAGTCTA
Source organism: Sorex araneus (assembly GCF_027595985.1). NCBI lineage: Eukaryota > Metazoa > Chordata > Mammalia > Eulipotyphla > Soricidae > Sorex > Sorex araneus. The sequence goes on from NC_073313.1 coordinate 119,087,217, forward strand.
GGAGTTAGTGCTGTTTCTTGTCAGTTTGTTTGGTTTAGCTGTTTATATTCCACAGGTGTTATACCAGAAACAATATAGTAATTGCCTCTGATTTCCTTAACTTATTTCACCGAGCATTAGTACTTCAAGTTCCATATATTTGTCCCAAATGGCACATCTTCATCTTTTTAAAAGGCAGCAGAGTGGTATCCCATTGATTATCTGTACCACAGCTTCCTCATCCAATTTCTGTCAGTGAGCATTTAGGTTAATCCTGTCTTGGAGTTTTTATGATCTATGATAGAATCTGCCAGTTTTGAACAAATAAAAATTAGATTGAGTGGGGCTGGAGTACCATGGGTAGCGCATTTGCCTTGCACGTGACCGACCCGGGTTTGATTCCCAGCATCCCATATGGTCCCCTGAGCACCACCAGGGGTGATTCCTGAGTGCAGAGCCGAGAGTAACCCCTATGCATTGCCGGGTGTGACCCAAAAAGAAAAAAAAATAGATTGAGGGACTGGAGAGATAGTAGAGGGATTGTGGCACTTGCCTTGAATGTGGCTACGCCTGGTTTGATTCCCTGAATCGAAGCCTGAAAGTACTTATCAAGAGTGCAGAGAGAAAAGTTGCCTTCAAAATAAAGCATGTCTCTGTATTTACAATGGATAAGAGAAGTGGTCCCTCTGGGGGAGGATGGGGTACAGAAAGGAGGAGAGAGTCAGGCTGAGAGGAGGGAAACTGGGGACATTGGTGGAGAGACGTGGACCCCGGTAAAGAGATTGGTGTTAGAATATGCACACCTGAAACCCAATTATGAATAACTTTGTAACTTTGTAATTCATGTTGATTGTTGATTCAATTTTTAAAAAGACAGGCTTTCCACTCACATTCCTATAAAGTAAGATGTCAATAAGAGAGTAATGAACATATCTGCTGTACAACTTTTAAGCATGTCAAAACTACACCCAAGGGGGCTGGAGCAATAGCACAGCAGGTAGGGTGTTTACCTTGCACACGGCCAACCCAGGTTCGATTCCCAGCATCCCATATGGTCCCCTGAGCACCGCCAGGAGTTAATTCCTGAGTGCATAAGCCAGGAGTAACCCCTGTGCATTGCCGGGTGTAACCCATAAAGCCAAAAAAAAAAAAGACTACACCCAAGTCTGCTGTCCAGTACATCAAACTTCTTAGCTGCCTGGGTTGGGTTCCATTCTTTTCCTTTGTCCAAATACATAAAGAATTGTCTTCATATTATTATTGTAGTGAAGATACACATTTATTCTGCTTATTTCATGCTTCCTTACAGAAACAACTACTCTCCATTTTCAAAGTAATTGTATACACACCAAAAAAGGTTAATGCTTTGTATGTTTTACCATAATTTTTTAAGTTCAGGGCAAGAGAGATACTACAATATGTAAGGCCTTTTATGTGGCTAACCTGGATCCAATCTCCAACACTGCACAGGGTACCCCAAACACCCCCAAGATTCTTCCCTGATCATAGACCCAGAATAAACCCTATGCACCAGTAGGTATTGCCCAAATGCAAAATCAAAAATAAAATAAAACGTATTACAGGCCCAGGAGATAGTCAGTGGTAGAGCACTTACCTTGGATGTGTGAGGCCCTGGGTTTCATCACTGGTACCACACACACATCACTACAAACATTAAGATATCATCATCCTGTTGATTCTGTCCTGAAAACTGGCTGAAAATCTATCCACTTCACTCCAGGTCCCTTGCTATCACCTGCTCAGGAAACCCTTATCCTTTGATGGGTTGCTACAATAATAAAACAAATGTAAACAAGGCTCCCACAAAAATAATGTACCGGGGCTGGAGTGATAGCACAGCTGGTAGGGCGTTTACCTTGCACGCGGCCGACCCAGTTTCAAATCCCAGCATCCCATATGGTCCCCTGAGCTCCCCCAGGGGTAATTCCTGAGTGCATGAGCCAGGAGTAACCCTTGTGCATTGCCAGGTCTGACCCAAAAAGCAGTAAAAAAATGTACCTGGATTATAGAAAAGTTGGGCAATATAGGAAAACATACAAAAGAAAAGAATTATTTCTAAGTGCAACCCTTATAATGACAAATAATTTTTATTCTACATGTTTGCGTGCATACATATAAATATTTAATGCATGAAAATTAAAGGTACTTTAATAAAATTTTGTTCATAGTGAATATATAAATTAGCATTCTACTTTTTCACCTATTATGCCATGGCTATTGCCCCAGGCTTTCTTGTATTGACACATCTTTGGCAGGGGGCACATGAGCAGGCACCCAAGCAGTGCTCAGAGGACCCAGGGGTCACTTCTGGTGATATTCAGCCAACCAGACTGGGTGATTCGATGCTTGGCCCCGGACCAGTGTGTCAGGGGAGGTGCTGGGGTTGGGGACATGCTGCTAGGGTTGAAACTGGATTTCAGAGCACATTTATGTGCCCGTAACTACTGATCTATCTCTCTAGTCCAATTGAGAACATATTTTTCAGTTATTGCATAATATTCCACATTATGGATGTGCCTAAAGAAAAAAAATGTTATACAGTTCCTGGGCTGGATCGATAACACAGCAGGTAGGGCATTTGCCTTCCATGCGGCCAACCCAGATCCTATTCCTCCATCCCTCTCGGAGAGCCCTGCAAGCTACTGAGTATCCCGCCTGCACAGAAGAGCCTGGCAAGCTACCGTGGCATATTAGATCTGCCAAAAACAGTAACAACAAGTCTCACAATAGAGATGTTACTGGTCCCTGCTGGAACAAATCGATGAACAATGGGACGACAGTGCTACAGTGTTACAGTGCAGTTCCTGGGTTGGAACCCAGGACCCTACACATGGAACGCAGGTGCACTGCCACTAAGCCACATCCCAAGTCCCACAAATATTTTCTTAAAAACAACAAAAATTATTTCTGAGAAGATGCAAGCCAATAAGATGAAATTCATATATACACCAGTCCCAACACCCCCCCAGCTAAAAACTCTGGGGTGCTCTCAGGAGTAGGCAGGCCGAGTACCCGCCCTGCCAGAGCCCTGGCAGCTGTATCCACACCCCACTGCTGCTGCCGTGCTAACAGCCTAATTCCATGGTTTCCCTAAGAATCTCTGCAGACTCATTCCATTTCTACAGATCCTGAAGATTTTGGCCATGCAGAGCCTCCAAATTCCACAGTACTGACATTCCAGTAGGAGCACACCAAATTAGATGGGAAAATAACATAGAAACCAACTCAACTCAACAAACTAAAGCAATAGCACAGAAGACTCAATTCCCAACAAACAGCTTAGTAAATTCTCAGATAAAGACTTAACAACCCCATGCTGAGATATCGCAAGTTCCACAAATTTTCTTTTGCTGAAGTATTTTTATAATTCCTTTAGCCATTTTGGTTGTAACAAGCAATATAAAACAAATGATTGTGTGCCTGCCAAGGGGGCAGCCTTGGGGGGGTGGTTGGGAAAATGGGGACAATGGTGAAGGGAAGGTCACTCAGGTAGTGTCGGAACATCAAAAGCCCGCAACGACTGTATTATGAACAACTTTATAAACTATGGTATTTAAATAAAGAAAACAAATAACATTACAAAACAACAAAGATTTATTCTCTCAAAGTTCTGGAGGCGAAATATTCACTACCCAGCCATTGTCAGGGCCTTGCTCCCTTAGAAGACCTTAGAGGAAGTCCTCCTTTATTGCTTCCAGCATCCCTAAGTGTTCTTGGGGTTACAGCAGCTCTATCTGTCCCCAGGGTGCCAGAAATAAGCATTTCTTTGTGGAGTATAGAATAACATCACATGAGGCTGACACCCAAGGACAGTAGATACAAGGGCCAGGAGGATTGCCCCATAGCTGGAAGCCTGAGTCATGAGTGGAGGGGAGAAGGCAGTTGGAATAGAGAAGGGATCACTAAGAAAATGATGGCTAGAGGAATCAGTTGGGATGGGAGATGCATGCCGAAAGTAGATAATGGACCAAACATGATGACTTCTCAGTGTCTGTGTTGCAAGCCATAATGCCCAAAAGTAGAGAGAGAGAGTATGGGGAATATTGTCTGCCATGGAGGCAGGGGGAGGGTGGTAAAGAGGGGGTATACCCGGAATATTGGTGGTGGGGAATGTGCACTGGTGGAGGGATGGGTGTTTGATCATTGTGAGATTGTAACCCAAACATGAAAGCTTGTAACTATCTCACGGTGATTCAATAAAATTTTAAAAATTAAAAAAAAGAAAGAAAGAGAGGAACAGACATAGAAGGACTGCACTCATTGGTAGAGTATAGAATAACATCATATGAAGCTGACACCCAAGGACAGTAGATACGAGGTCCAGGAGGATTGCCCCATAGCTGGAAGACTGCTTCATGAGCAGAGGGGAGAAGGCAGTTGGAATAGAGAAGGGATCACTAAGAAAATGATGGCTAGAGGAATCAGTTGGGATGGGAGATGCATGCCGAAAGTAGATAATGGACCAAACATGATGACTTCTCAGTGTCTGTGTTGCAAGCCATAATGCCCAAAAGTAGAGAGAGAGAGTATGGGGAATATTGTCTGCCATGGAGGCAGGAAAGGGGGGTATACCGGGGATATTGGTGGTGGGGAATGTACACTGGTGGAGGGATGGGTGTTTGATCATTGTGTGATTGTAACCCAAACACAAAAGCTTGTAACTGTCTCACAGTGATTCAATAAAATTTTTTTAAAAAGAAGCATTTCTTGTCTTTGGAATATTCATCTTTTTTGTAATTCTTCTGTATGATAACATTGCACCCAAAACCCTCATCCTTCTTTTCCCATCTGTGATGACACCCTACAGTTAATTCCTAGAAGTCCATATAAAGGTTACAAGATAAAAATAATTCTAAGGTTTTTGGTTAAATTTACACCCCAGAAAGAATTTAAGTCGACACTTACAGATGGAGTGAGTGAAAGTGGTTCTCATTAGCAGTAATTATTATCACGTTTGAAATCCTTGTGAGGTTAATTATGGACCAATACGATCACATAATTTTCATTTTATTTCTACTGGTTATAAAAAAATGGAATATGCATTTTTTATCTATTCATGTTCTGGTTTTCTTTATTTCTTTTCTTTCTTGTTATTTATTTATTTATTTGGGGACCACACCCAGCAATGCTCAAGGGTTCCTCCTGGCTCTGTGCTCAAGAAACACTCCTGATGGTATTTGGGAGACTATATGTGATCCTGGGGATCGAACTTGGGTCAGCTGCGTGTGTGCAAGGCAAATGCCCTGCCTACTGTACTATGTTCCAGCACCTGGTTTTTAAAATATATATTTTATTTAAAAGATATTCAGCTTTTCCTACCCATGAGTAAGAAGTCTTTGTATGTTGAAGATATCTAAACCTTGATCAAACATCATACTCATTTTCAATTTGGATGCTATGTATGGTACTATGGCTATCATTTCATTGTAGCTTTATACGTTTTAGAAAATTATATATATTTTCCTGTTTCTAATTTTGCTTACTTTCTGCATAAAAGGCCTAACGCAGGGACTGGAAAGATGGTGCAGCAACTAGGTGCCTACCCTTAGCATCAGTGCATGCAGCCTAAAAACCACCCCCTAAAAATGGCCTAATCCATTTATTTCTTAGTCATTCTTTGTGCATTTTGTTATGGTACTTAGCCTTAACACTTTATTATTATTCTTTTTTGGCTTTTTGGGTCACAACCAGCTATGCTCAGAGGTTACTCCTGGCTTTGCACTCAGGAATTACTCCTGGCGGTGCTCAGGGGACAATATGGGATGCTGGGAATCGAACCCGGGTTAGCCGAGTGCAAGGCAAACGCCCTACCCACTGTACTATTGTTCCAGCCCCTAGCCTTAACACTTTAACGTGTTTAGAACTTGGCTAGAATATGATGTGAGGTAATTATCTAGCCTTAAGGAAATAATTTATAATTGTTTAAGTACTGTTTAAATAATCTTTCCCCCACCCCTAATACTTTGTGTCATGACTTTTTAAATGTTTGCTTTTTTATTTTTATTATAATTATTAGGGAGAACTACAGCCAGCAGTGCTCTGAAGCTTCTCCCAGCTCTATGCTCAGAGGTCACTTTGTGATACCCAGGGATTACGTGGTGCTGGGGATGAAACCCAGGTCTCTTATATCAGCGTGTTCTCAACCATTGAGCTTTCTCTGGCCCTGTGATGCTCCTTTTCTCACATCCTAGAAGTTTACATCTTCCTGGGTCTACCTCTGGACCGTGTATTCTTTCCTGCTGTCATTCTGCTGTTGTGCCACTCCCACACTGTTTCGGGTTCTGTATCTTTATTTATTTGATTGGGATGCTGGGGTGGGGTTTGAGGCCACAGCCACTGAAGTACTCAGGGCTTACTTTTTTTTCTTTTTGGGTCACACCCGGCAATGCACGGGATTAACTCCCGGCTCTGCACTCAGGAATAACTCCTGGCAGTGCATGGGGGACCATGTGGGATGCTGGGAATCGAACCCAGGTCGGCCTCGTGCAAGGCAAATGCCCTGCCCGCTGTGCTATCACTCCAGCCCCTCAGGGCTTACTTCTGCCTCGACACTCAGGCATCACTCTTGGTGGTGCTCAGACACCATAGGCTGTGGTGGGGATGAAACTGGGTTGATCACATGCAAGGCAAGATCTTAACCCCTGTACTGTCTCTCTAGGCCTACTCTAACTTTATAATGCCTCTAATAGGTGGCATGATGTCTTCCTCCTCCTTGTCTTTCTTTGCAATATTTCCTTGATTATTCTCAGTCATTTGTTCTTCTGGGTGAACTTTAGAAATACTTTGTAGTTATGAGTAGAACAAGGATAATCCTATTATAACCTTAGGGGAATCTCTGTAAACTCTTCTTTTATTCAAGGACACAGTATATCTCTCCTATAGTTTTAACCTTCTTTCATTAAATCAAACAATACGAAGCTGCCAGTTTTTGGCATTCAGGCATAAATTTTATATAATTCAACCATTTGAATGGTGATTTGTTTATATAGTAGTGTTGTGCCATTTTTAAAAAGTGATAACTTTTTAAACTAAAAATAATGGATATGGGGCTGCAGTGATAGCACAGCGGGTAGAGTGTTTGCCTTGCACGCGGCCGACCCAGGTTCGATCCCCAGCATCATTTATGGTCCCCTAAACACCGCCAGGAGTAATTCCTAAGTGCATGAGCCAGGAATAACCCCTGTGCATCACCAGGTGTAACTCAAAAAGCAAAATAATAATGAGTAAATAAATAAATATAAAAATAGTGGGTAAGGGAGCAGTTTGAATGAAAAGATATAATTTCATTCTTTGTAAATATTGTTGTGGGACCGACATCTCACAGTGCTAGGCACCAGCAGGGTCACACATGACAGTAGTGGGGAGCCATACAGGCCTGGGCATGGAACCTAGACTCCCATACTATCTTTCTGGCTCCCATTTCATACTTTTAAAACCTGATCCTAGGACAGAGAGATAGCTCAGTATGCTGGAACACAGACTTTGCTAAGCATTTGCTCTATACCATTTGACTCACACCCACAGACATTATACTTCAACTTTTTTATTTATTTGGTAGGGGGGAAGAGTTGGGCCACACGGAGAAGCAGTTATAAGGGCTACTCCTGGCTCTGTGCTAAGGAGTCACTGCTAGCAAGGCTCAAGGAGCCCTTTGCAGTTCTAGGGATCAAACTAGGGTTGGTGACATGCAAAGGGGCTACCTTAAACCCTGTGCTATCTCTCTGGCTCCAAATTCATTTTTTAAATCCTGCTTCTGAGATAGAGAGGTAGTTTAGTGGGTTGGAGCACAGACTGGGAGGGGGGCGTGAGGGGGGAAAGGAGAGAGGAAGGGGAGGAGAGAGGGATGGGAAAAGGGAAAGGGGGAGGAAGAAGAGAGAAGGAGAAAGGAGGGGGAAGGGGAAAGGGGGAACAGGAAAGGAGAAGGGGAAAGAGAGGGAAGGGAAAGGGAGAAAGGCGAAAGGGAGGAAGAGGGAAGGGGAAGGGGGAGGGGACAGGAGTAGGAGGAAAGGAAAAGAGGAAACGCGGAAATGGAGTAGGGGAAGGGGAAGGGAGAGGGGCAAGGGGAGAGAGTGGGAAGGGTAGGGAGAAGGAAAAGGGAAGGGGAAGGAGAAAAAGAGGGAGAAAGAGAGAGAAAGAACGAGAACACTGTTTCTGAGAGTTTGATTTTACTGCCAAGACTAAGAATAGGGGGCTAGAGCGATAGCACCGCAGGTACGGTGTTTGCCTTGCATGCAGCAGACCCGGGTTCGATTCGCAGCATCCCATAGGGTCCCCCCCCCCAGCATCGCCAGGAGTAACTCCTGAGTGCATGAGCCAGGAACAACCCCTGTGCATCACCGGGTGTGACCCAAAAAAGCAAAAAAAAAAAAGGAAGAATAATCTCTGAGATCATTCAGAGATGGATTAAACAAAGTCAAGGTCAATTTAGATCACTGCATTCCATACTCACTGAATCAAATAGTACAGGCAGAGGCATCTCCCCAAACTGCTCCGCCACCTGTTATAATTGTGTGATCCCTGTGCACAGTTCAAAGTTCAGTGACCTCAGTTTCCTCCCAATGGCAAACTTGCCACAAAACCAGGGCTTTTACCTTAGGTGTAGGGATGTGCAATGAGAAAGGGCTTCGGGTTCGTTAATAGCATCTAAGCATGGGGCCTGGGGTAACAGTGTCCACCATAAACATGTTGCTTTTCTTTCTCTGTTTTATTTTTTCTCTCCAGGGTGGTGGTGGTGCTGAGGTTATTTTCAGGGGCTATTCTTGGCTCAGTGCTCAGGAGTGACCCCTGGCAATACTCAGTTGAGCAAATGTAGTGTCAGAGCGAGGCAGTGCCAGGGTTGGTAACATGCATAACAAGCGTCTCAACCACTATACACATTATCTCCTTCTCCCTCTCCGTCACCCCCTCCTCGTCCTTTCTCTTCTCCTCCTCCTCCCTCTCCCCCTCTCCCCCTCTCCTTCCCTCTCCCTCTCCATCTCCCTCTCCCCACCCCTTGTTTTTCCTTTCTCAATCTGAGGACTGGAACGTGATTTCTAGGGGAATTGTAGCCCATGTTCTATTCTTCACTAGAATAAATATTCACTGTAGAAATATACTATAAAAAGTAATAAGCTACAATGGCAAGAGGGTGCTTCAGGATGAAAGTGATGTCTTTTCCCTTATCTAGAAACCTAGGTAATGCAGACACCAAGCTCCCCCAAGAAGCACTTAAATAAATGCCAAGTCATGCTGGTTCTATTTTAAAACCCCGAGAGGTACTTGCAATGTTTTCACAAAAAAATCTGATGAGCATATTGAAGTGAAAGTGTTTACAGCATTTAATAAGCATAATCATAGCTGTCCAGAGGCCAGGGAGAGAGCTCAAAGGGCTAGAGGATTTCCTTTGCACGTGAGGCCGAAGCTTAATGATTCCCCTTTTCTTCACTTCGGCAATCACCACCAGGAGTGGCCCCCAAGAATTCAACACCACCCCCCTCCAATAATGATAATAATAATACCCTACATTTAAAAAAAAAAAAAAAGAATCTCCAAGACAACCACAGACCATTCTCAAATGCAAGCACGGCCTTTCCTGGTCCGGCCATTAGATGTCGCTGCAGTAAATGGAGCCTATCTGAGCTCTCGGATGGCGGTCCCGTCCTGCACCGCCTAATCCTGGCTGCAAAAACAGCGTCCGCTCGGACACCCAGGGGCCTACGAACGACAGACAAATCCGAAATTCCGTTGAAGCCATTGCGTGTTTTTGTTTTGTTTTCTGTGAAGCACAAGCACACAAGCCAAATTCTCCAAGAAGAAAGAGCTTTAATTACTTGCTACCCCCTCCACCGGCTGGCAAGGGTTGCCAAGAGAATGTGTAATGAGGGCGTTTTGCAGGGCAGCTCGGCTGCTTGGCCCTGAGCGTGCTCGCCCGCTTAATGGTAATAATCGCATTCCGCTGGCTTTCTTGCGCTGCACATCAGGAGACAAATCAATGGCAGGTGTCTGTCACATCACCAGCTGGACAAGGAATTTGTGTTGTTGTGGTGGTGGTGGTTGTGGTTGTTTTTCAATACCTCCACTAGCTGCTTGGTCTGACATCTTCTTCTCTTCCTATGTTTTGACACACACCAACAATCTGCCCAGTTCTCAGGATCTCAGGTCCAGAACCTTCTCCAAAACGAATGAGAGCCATCAGAGGGCTTGGTTAGCCAGAGTTTCCTGTCATGTTGCTTTGTACTCCTTTTATTCCATTTTCTTTCTTCCTTTTCCTCTCCCAGGGTCGTGGCTGGCATGCCAGAGAATAGAGTGGGAAATGCATCAGGAATGTCATGTTTGGGTGGTTCCAGGGAGTACAGGGAGATATGGGGGTGAGAAGTGGGCAGCCCTTCTCTCCTGTATAGAAAAAGAATGCGGTGCTCCCACCCCTGGGTGTGCTTTCCCAGACATTCAACCACCACACTTTCAGGCCTACGGTCCCCTTTGTACATTCCGGTGCCTCAATTATCAAACACTTCCTGCTGCAGCGTGGCCCCGTCGCCCATCTGGCCACACTCTAACCTGGAGAGAACATTAGAAAAAGGAAACAACGGATAGTGACTCATTGGCTGGATTCATCTAGGCATCCCCCCAAAGAATCAGGGAGGCCCTGAGTAAATGGTTAGCTGTTGTTGGGGGTTTGGGGAAGGAGAGGCTTGTTGGGGCCACATCCGGCAGTGCTAGGACTTACTCCTGGCAGCATTCAGGGGACCCTCTGTGGGGATTAAACCACGGTCAGTCACATGCAAGACCAGCACCTTCCTCGCTGTCTTATCTTTCTGACCCCATCAGTGGTTCTCTGGACAGGCGTGTGCGGAGTATGCTACCGAGCCACTGAGAATATTAGCGCATTGGTAGCACTTCCGAAGGAATGAGAAGGGAGGTACAAGTTTGAGTCCCCAGCCCCCCTCCCCCCATCCCCGGCCCGGCCCTACACCCTCTCCTAGAGCCCAGGTTGGCCGGCTCTACTTCATCAAATATAAAAGCAAGTGTCTGCCTGTGGCTCTATCCCCGGCTGGGGGGACTTTGACCCCATCAAGCCTCCCAAGGTAAGCAGGATTGGGCTAAGTCAGCATTTGAACCGAAAGCACAGAAGATGAAGGACAAAGGTAGGAGCCACATGGCACAGCTGAGTGAGCAGAATGCTTGGTGCCGGTGCCGGGAGTGGAGAGAGATCTCATCCTGTTCAAATAGAGATGCAGAACCAGCTGGAGCCCAGCCACCCGACACTCCACCAGATTTTGCTGAACTCACTCTTCTCTGCACCCGCCTTCCCTCACCTGGGTCTTCCTGTTCAAATCCATATCTCAGCCCTGGCACCCATGTTTCCGGGCGCTGCTCTTGCATTTTCACTGCAACAAGAGACTTTTGCCAGCTGGCTGTCATCTCCCCATGCTGACAGAGGCCAAACTAATTTGGTGGCCTGCAGCTTTCTTCCCAGGAGTTCCCATTGCAATACTCATGCCACTCTCTCCCTCTCCCTCTCTCTCTCTCTCTCTCTCTCTCTCTCTCTCTCTCTCTCTCTCTCTCTCTCTCTCTCTTTCTCTTGCTCTCCCTCTCTCTCTCTCTCTCTCTCTCTCTGTTTCTCCATCTCTGTCTCCCTCTGTCTCATACACACACAAATTTACCCATCCTGGAAATTCATATACCGCTTTAAACTCTTCTACTTCCCTGTCATTCAGTCAACCTTGAGCCCCACCTTGGGTTTCTTCATTCCCCACCTTCTGTACGGGTCTTTCTTTTTGCCACTGTTGCTGCCTGCATCTAGGCCTTCTCAGCTCATACCTAGGTTATCACAGTAATCCTCTAATTGGTCTCCAGGATTATTTCTAAAAATGAGCACAAGCACGGGCAGTAATGTACTAGGCGCCATGCTAAGTGCTTTAGGCTTATGATCTCCTTTATTTATTGGGAGGCTGTGGGCCACACCCAGCAATTCTCAAAAGCTATTCCTAGCTCTGTGTGTAAGTGTGACCCCTGGCAGGGCTCCAGAGACCATGTAGTGCCAGGGATTGAACCAGGGTCATTCACATTCAAGGCGAGCACCTTACCTGATGTGCTATCTCATCAATCGAATGCTCTCGAATCCTTGTGACCACCCTACAAGGTGGGTAATTCTAATCTACCCGTTTTACAGATGAGAAAGCCAAGGCCCTAAAAGGGTCGATCACCAGCCCAACTTCACCCATCCAGGCAGAGAGCTGAGATGTAAGCCTACCCAGCTAGCTTATCTCCAGCTTATCTGAAGCCAGACTTATTTTCCTAAGGTTGGCCTGTACCCTGGCCTCCTTTATTGCCTCTTAAGTCATGGTTTTCCCCCTTTTACACCTGAGAACTAGCCCCAGTCCACATGCTGTTTCATGACAGGAAGTTCATGACCACTGTGATATACCTGATAAAAGTTTTGGGGTTCAAGCTTTTTATGTCCTCAGGCTAGGTGTGGAAAACCATTGTTGTAAATATTATAGACCGAGACCCTATCTGGCATTGGCTTAAAATACAGCCATAAATATAAAAACTTTATAATACAACATTTTGTTAGAAGGTATATGGAAACATACCTTGCCCTGGGGCCGGAGAGATAGTACAGCGGCATCCCCTGTGATCCCCTGAGCACCACCAGGAGTGATTTCTGAGGGCAGAGTCAAAAGTAACCCCTGAGCATCTCTGGGTGTGGCCCAAAAATCTGTCACTGTCACTGTCATCCCATTGCTCAATTGCTCATCGATTTGCTCAAGTGGGCACCAGTAACGTCTCCATCGTGAGTCTTGTTGTTACCGGTTTTGTTTTGTTTTATTTTGTTTTGTTTTGGCATATCGGATATGCCATGGGTAGCTTGCCAGGCTCCGCCGTGGGGGCGAGATACGGTAGCTTGCTGGGCTCTCCAAGAGGGTCGGAGGAATCGAACCCAGGTCAGCTGCGTGCAAGGCAAACACCTTGCCGCTGTGCTATTGCTCCAGCCCAAAAATAAACCAAAAAATACCTTGCCCTTACCAACTTTACCACCCTTACTACACAGGAGCCTTTTTTTTTTTTTTGCTTTTTGAGTCACACCTGGCGATGCAGACGGGTTACTCCTGGCTCCGCATTCAGGAATTACCCCTGGCGGTGCTCAGGGGAACCATATGGGATGCTGGGAATCGAACCCGGGTCAGCCGCGTGCAAGGCAAATGCCCTATCCGCTGTGCTATCGCTCCAACCCCACAGGAGCCTTCTTTTTCAGCAGTTATTTGGAAGTAACATGAAAAAGAGGTCAGGAAATTCCGAGAGCTTTCCTTCGCCCCATGACATAATCAGCTGTCAAAAGTCTTCAGTAGGCCAGAGAGATGATAGGATAAAGGTGACGTCACTTGCCCTGCTCAAGGGCCACTCTGGTTTGAATAGGGATAGGGTCCCTCTGAACAATCCAGGAGTGATCCCTTAGCACAGAGTTAGAGGCAACCCTGAACACCTCTGGGTGTGGCCCCCAAACCAACACTAAAAGCAAAGCAAAAGCATTCTGATGGCAAGGAGCCTGTGCACGGTATAGGCACACACCCAGCAAGTGGGATTTGTGTCTCCATAGGAGAGGCAGAAAAAAATACCCCAAACTCACAGACAACCAGCCAGCTCTTCCCCCAAAAGATGGCTGCCTTACATCTGGGGGAACTCTGCTGTCCAGAGGGCCACCGCACATACGTTTCTGTAAAATCTCTTCATGTTTCAATGGTGGACTGGAGCGATAGCACAGCAGTTAGGGTGTTTGCCTTGCATGCGGCTGACCCAGGTTCGATTCTTCCATTCCTCTCGGAGAGCCCGGCAAGCTAACGAGAGTATCGCGCCCGCACAGCAGAGCCTGGCAAGCTACCCGTGGTATATTTGATATGCCAAAAACAGTAACAAGAAGTCTCACAATGGAGATGTTACTGGTGCTCGCTTGAACAAATTGATGAACAAGATGACAGTGCTATGACAGTGTTTCAGTGGTGGGCAGTCATATGAGTTCAACAGTACAGGGGACAACAAAGCCTCTTGGGAGCAGGGCTTACTCCTGCTTTTTTTTGGCTTTTTTGGGTCACACCTGGCTATGCACAGGGGTTACTACTGGCTCTGCACTCAGGAATCACCCCTGGCAAGCCCAAGGAGACCCTGTTTGGTGCTGGGAATCGAACCCAGGTGGGCCGTGTGCAAGAGTAATACCTTACCTACTGGACTAGCTCTCTGGCCCATGAGACCTGCCTGTTTATGCTGTTGCTTTCCTCAAGCCTCCAATTCCAAGGAAATAACAGTGGATTTAGTCCCACACTCATCCCCACACCCTTTTGTCTTCAACCTCTTCTTCTTCTTTTTTTTTTTGCTTTTTGCGTCACACCTAGTGATGCACAGGGGTTACTCCTGGCTCTGCACTCAGGTATTACCTCAGGGGACCATATGGGATGCTGGGAATTGAACCTGGGTTGGCTGCGTGCAAGGCAAACACCCTACCCGCTGTGCTATCGCTCCAGCCCCGAGTCTTCAACTTCTTAAAGACTCCACTGGCATTGGCTACAGGATGGCACTCACCTCTGACCATCCAAAGCAGGTCTCTATTACATTTGCTAGATTCAACACTTGCTTTTCCCCTGCGCCATTTTCTGGATAAAGATAGGTCTGTCACTTTTGCAGACCTACAAAGCAGAGTGGGAAAACTGCAGATTCTTATGAAGAAGCCTGGGGGAGGGGATGTAGGAGAAATCATAATTAACAAAGAGCCCTAGCAAGAACATCCATAAGCTGTTTGTACATTTCTCCTGTCCCAGAACGTGGTTGTTTTGTTCCAAGAGCTTTGTGGGTAAATAAACTTCCCCCACTTTCTGTTAGCCTCTGAGAGGGCGATCAATTATTTGCCCCCAGCATCTGTTAGATCATGTACCCTATGTACAGCTCCCCCACTGCCTGTTCACCCTGTCAAGGCCACCTCCTGAAATGCCCCCACTCCCAAGTCTCCCCACTCACCTTTCCTGATGGCCTATAGGTCTGTGGCGGTGAGGGTGGTAGGCCACTCTGTTCTAGCCATGGTTGCCTCCAGTCTGAGTTCTGGGCTCAAGGCTGGCTTCCACCACTGCTCCCCCACTGCCCGCCATCTCCTCCTGCAGCCATTTGATCCTGCTTTGAAAAATGAATGAAGGTCAAGGCCAGTGAGACAGGATCTCACTGTCTTAGCTGAGCATAGAAATGAAGACTTAGGTGATGTTGGTCAAGCACAAGTATATGTGCTTGTTCCTCCCCTTATCTTCTGCAGAAAGTCACAAGATCCAGTCCTTTTCTTGGCCTAGCTAGACCAAGGAAATCCGAACTTGTCTCATTGGAATATGTCAAGTTAGGTAGATGTGTTAAAACAGTAGTGCTCCGGGGCTGGAGCGATAGCACAGCGGGTAGGGTGTTTGCCTTGCATGCAGCCAACCCAGGTTCGAATCCCAGCATCCCATATTGGTCCCCTGAGCACCGCCAGGGGTGATTCCTAAGTGCAGAGCCAGGAGTAACCCCTGTGCATCGGCGGGTGTGACCCAAAAAAGCAAAAAGCTAAAAAAATAACAGTAGTGCTTCTCAGGGAGCTAGGTGGTGCAGGGGGATGGAACTCAGGCCCCCCCCTGCAAAGCCCTTGTGTTAAGTCCTTGTAGCTTTCTTTTCAGCCCATCAAAGCACCTTGACACCATTGTGGAGGGTCAGAGTGATAGTACAGCAGGTAAAGTGCTTGCCTTGTACACGGCTGATCTGAGTTTAATCCCTGGCACCCCATATGGTTCCCTGGTCCCGCCAAGAGTGGTCCCTAAGTGCAAATCCAGGAGCCCTGTGCACTGCTGGGTGTGGTCCCAAATCCCCCGAAATTCTTACTCAAGATACAGTGTTTTACAATACTAGTGATGGTTTCGTGTGTGTTATCCCAACACCACACCTACCACAAGATTATCATTGCTTCCCTCCACCAAGGTCCCAAAGGCCCCCTCCAGTTCAACTCAGTTCTAGAAACACTCTTCTAGTTCTGTTGCCATCAGCCATTTGTTGGTCCTTTACTGTATTTTTTAAAATCCCACATATGAAAGACAGTGTTCTGTTTCTATCCTTTTCCTTCTGAGTGGCTTTACTCAGCATAATACCCTCTAGTTCGATCTATGTTGCAGTAAATTGTATGAGATGGTCCATTTTATGGCTATATAGTATTTCACTGAATAAACACCACAACTTCTTGATACATTCATTCCTAGTTGGGTATTTGGATTGTTTCCATGTCTTGGCGATACTAAGCCCTTTAATGAGCATAGGTGTTCATACCTCCTTTTTAATTAATTATTTTTTTGTTTGGGGGGGTAGGTGCCAAGAAGTGGAATTTCTGGGTCATATTGGAGTTCTAGTCTTACTTTTCCGAGTTATCTCTATATTGCTTTCCAAAGAGGTTGAACCGGTGGGGATGACAACATCCCCACCAAGAATGGAAGAGGATTCCTTTCTCCCCACAATTCCACCAACACAGACTTTTTCCAGATTTTTTTCAGACACCACTTTTCAAGTCCACCTCTCTTCATTCCCACCTCCAGCACTTGGGCAAAATCAGAGCAGCTGAGCATTTGGATGTGTGTGTATGTGTGTATGTGTGTGTGTTGATTTCAGTCCATGTGACTTACTAGAAACGAACATGTGGAAACTTGTGCTCTGCTTTTGTGAAGAGGCTTTTGTCCAAGACAAGGATGGGGACAGAATAGACCAGGAGGAGATAATGAACGGAAAGCTTTCCCTGGGAATCAGAAATTGAAATAATATCATAACTACCGCTTATTGCAAGGTAGTTTCTGATCTCATGCCAGCCTCTTTATTAGCCCTATGGAATAAGTACAGTTATTAGCCCTGTCTTCTAGGTGAGGAAATGAGGCACAGAGAGCGTAGGTCACGTGTGAGGAAATGAGGCACAGAGAGGGTAGGTCACGTGGCCGGGTGTCACACAGTGTCTGGTGGAGCTGGGATTGCAGCCAGATCTCAGCCTCGGACACATACATTAGCTTCCCGGAGTTCAGAGGCCTCGTTCCTAGAAACCACACCTTAGTTGCTGCTTCTTTTGCTGTGGGGGGAGAGATATTAGTCAGCTCTTTGCAGTACTCTGGGCTTACTCTGGCTCTGCACTCAGGGTTCACTCTTGGCCGTGTTCGGAGGGGATCCCATGCAGTGTCCGGGATTGAACTGGTGTAAGCCATGTGCCAGGCTCCCCAGAGTTCATCAAGTGTGAGTCACAACCCTCTATAAGCACACACCACTGAATGCGGGGTAGATATCACTAAACACAACACCAAAAAGTTTCTGGAGCTGCAACAGTGAAAAAAAAAAAGAAAATCACCCAAAATCAACCACAGGGGTTGAAAAGATGGCTTCAAGGAAACCTGGGTTCAAGCCCCAGCATTGTATCGTTCCTTGCAACCCAGCATGGGCAGGAACTACCCGCAGCACAGATCTGGGAGTGATTCTTCCTCCCAAAAAAAGCATCCAGGATATAATGAATCAAATGTATTGCATGTTGCTGGTAAAAAGGGGCCAACGAGAGGAAAACATTGCAGAGACACTGTACTAGGTGATCAGTTCCTTTTCTCTTTTCAGCTTCCTGGCGCCCAGGTGCAGGAAGAAAGGATAAGAACTCTAACTTGCATCACAGGGAGCTCCCAGCTTCAGCAAAAGGGCTTGGGAGCCGGTGCTATAGCATGCAGCCAACCTGGGTTTTTTCCACAGCATCCCTTAAGGACCCCACCAGGAATGCTCCCTGAGTGCGGAGCCAGGAGTAGTAAGGCCCAAGCACAGACGAATGTGGCCCAAAAGAAAAGGCACAGCTCTTGGGTGAAATAAATAGGCAAGAGCCTGGCTTTGGCCAGGGAATAGTTAACTCGAGTTAGAAAGGAGGAGAAAAATCTTTGGAAAACCAAGCTGTCAGGAGGGGTTGGGGGCAGGGGAAGCCTGACAATGAAAGCCTTGGAGAGAGCCCCAAGCTACAAAGGGAGCCCTGAGTGCCTATTCAGCTCATTCAGCCACCACAGATCTTGGGGCAGCCATCTAATGACTGGCTGTTGGGGCCATCCTGCAGAGAGGGCCCCTCAGAGGCCTCCTGGGAGGGCCCCCTGGGAGAAAAAGCACAGAGCCATGGGAAGGGGAGGTCAGTTGTGATCAACAGTCCTTCTAGAAAGTGCTGGCAGAGTCTAGGTTTACTAATCAGTGATACATTTCTCAAAGGAACATAGCATCTGGTATCTGCTCTCAGCAGAAATTGTCTCCTTTTCCCCAAGCCAACCAACCTACTTTTCTTTTCTTTTCTTTTCTTTTCTTTTCTTTTCTTTTCTTTTCTTTTCTTTTCTTTTCTTTTCTTTTCTTTTCTTTTCTTTTCTTTTCTCTTCTTTTCTCTTCTCTTCTTTTCTTTTCTTTTCTCTTCTTTTCTTTTCTCTTCTTTTCTTTTCTCTTCTCTTCTTTTCTTTTCTTTTCTCTTCTTTTCTTTTCTTTTTCTTTTCTTTTCTTTTCTTTTCTTTTCTTTTTGGTTTTTGAGCCACACCCAGCAGTGCCCAGGGGTTATTCCTGGCTCTGCACTCAGGAATCACTCCTGGCAGTGCTCAGGGAACAATCTAGGGTGCGAGGAATTGAACCCAGGCTGGCTGCATGCAAGGCAAGCACCTTCCCTACCGTACTATCATTCTGACCCAATTTACCTATCTTGAAGTCCAAACTCTGCTGGCCTCTAAGCTGACAGGGTAGTATGGATAAAGCTGGGAGGTGTGGCAGCTTTAGACTGTGGCTGTTTTCATTCCTGGCTGGCATCCTACTTAGGGATTCTGGCCCCCTTAGAGACTGGTTTGCCCTAGTTCACAGCATTGCCTAGGCCATCTGAAGAAAAGAAATGGAGACTGTTCTGCCGTCAGGTAGGTATTCTGGCCATAATTTAGGCAAGATGCTTTGGTCTGAACATTGTGGAGAAAGTATAGGGAAAGAAAGCTCTGGTTGCTTTTTTTCAAATGGTATCTCGTGCCATTAGCACAGTGGCTAGGGTGTTCGCCTTGCACGCGGCCGACCCGGGTTCGGTTCCTCCGCCCCTCTCCGAGAGCCCAGCAAGCTACCGAGACTATCCCACCAGCATGGCAGAGCCTGGCAAGCTACCCGTGGCGTATTCAATATGCCAAAGACAGTAACAAGTCTCACAGTGGAGACATTACTGGTGCCCGCTCGAGCAAACTGATGAGCAACGGGATGACAGTGACAGTGATCTCGTGCCCTAAGCACTTTGGGGAGAGCAGTTATTCATTAAGGAAACAAGCCTGTCCCTAGAGGACAGACAAAGAGGGAGTAAGGGGAATAAGGAAGAACCTTCCTAATTCCACCCCTTGCAAAATCTGGCCCTTTGCTCCTGACCTGAGCAGCCTTATTCCCTTGGAAGGCAGGGCGGGTGGGGGGGGGTGGTCTGCGCCTCTAAAGAGCTATCCTCCGCCTAGCTGACTGCGTTGCACTCTAGCTGAGCAGCTGCCAGAGGTAAGATGGGAGCTGCCCTGCACAGGCCAGATGGGGCTGAAATCAGATGTAAAGGAAAGGGAATGGGAGGTCCCAGACGGGAAAGCACTGGGTGCTCATCTGCAGCATCTACAATGAGGATGGCACTTGAGGTTGTGGGCAGGTCCCCAGCTCTAGAAATGAAGCCCCCATTCTCCCCTTCTTTGAGACTGCGGAGCTATTGCTTGTCTCGGACCACGACAGCTGTGATTATCTCAAGGCTTTAATGAGCAGGCTTCCTTGGCGGTCAGGAATACAAACGCCAGACCAGATGGAAAGATAGTACAGTGGGCGGGGGCTGGAGTGAGAGCACAGCGGGTAGGGCATTTGCCTTGCATGCGGCCGACCCGGGTTCAATTCCCAGCTTCCCATATGGTCCCCCGAGCACCGCCAGGAGTAATTCCTGAGTGTAGAGCCAGGAGTAACCCCTGCGGTAACCCCTGTGCATCGCCAGGTGTGACCCAAAAAGAAAAAAAAAAGTACAGTGGGTAAAGAACTTGCCTTCTAGGTAGCTGACCCTTATTCCATCCCCGGCACCACATACAGTCCCCTGAGTGATCCCTGAGTACTGAGCCAGGAAGAACCTATGAGCACACAAAAAAAAAAATCCCAAGTGCCTCCCAACAGATGAGTGGATAAAGAAATTATGATCCACATACACAATGGAATACTTTTCAGCTTTGAGGAAAGGATGACATCCTACAGTTGGCTAAACATTGGATGAAACTGAGCGGGGAGGTCATGCGAAGTAAAATGGGTCAGAAGGAGGATAATCACCAGAGAGTTCCCAAATATGTGGATTATAAACAAAGTAATGGGATAAGGCTGGGGAGAGAACTCAGGGATTAGGGTAGATGCCTGACCCCATTTTCAATCTCGAGCACAAGTGCCCAGGCATTCCCAGTTGTCACCCTTGGGGAAGTACACAGATGTCTAGCTCCACAGTCTTTTGTCGTGCTTTTGTTTAAGTCTTTTGGCTTGGGGGCCAACACGCAGCAGTGCTCAGGGCTTCTTCCTGGCTCGATGCTCAGGGATCACTCCTAGTGCAGCTCAGATGACCCTCTGGAATTGAACCTGCATCAGCTGCATGCAAGGCCAAGTGCCTTCCCTCCTCTGCGACCTGTCCAGTCCCAATTGCCAGCCTTTTGAAAACTCTCCCACTCCAAATCTTCGTCTTCTTCTTTCTGACCTAGAGTGGCACCCAAGCATCCCCAAAAAATGACTCGGCAAGGGTTGGGGGGACTGAGCACATAGCCCGCATGCAAGAGGCCCAGGTTCCATCTCGGGTCCTGCGTGGCACATCCTGGATCAACCCCCAGCACACACACACACACACACACACACACACACACACACACACACACACATACACACACCTGCATCCCAGCACCAAAACCACCACCACCAGGGTGTATTAACGTGGAGCTCAAAAAAAAACAAAGCAAACCCAACCCCAAAACAAAGTGCCAGTCCAAGGCTTCTGAGGTGCTGCAGGCTAGCCTCTCCCGGCCTTGGCCGCTCGGCTCATTTGCATCTCAATTGCTCTCTGCAGCCTGGCCCAGCTGTGCTGTGGCTTTCCTACCTCCCAGCCCCCAGTGGACACACAGGAACTGACTGTTTGTCTTCTTTCTTTCTAAACCCAATTCTAAGCCTGCTGTCGGGTTGTGGGCCTCTCCCACGATATCCCCGGTGGGCAGGGGAGGGGGGAGGCCCTTGTTCCCCGCTGCAGAAATGGAAGGCTGTTAGCGCAAAAGTGGATTTATTCCTGAGCTCCTGGGATCTTGAGAATTGCACGAAATATTTGCAGACAAATTGCAGAAGCTTAAGAAATTAGAGTTTGTTATACAGTTCAAATTCGGATCTCTCTCTCTCTTTCTCTCTCTCTCTCTTAAGCCACCCACAGAAATGCCCAGGGGTTACTCCTGGCTCTGCACTCAAGAATTGCTTACTCCTGGCGGTCCTTAGGCAAGTATATGGGATGCCGGGGATAGAAACCCTGTGAGCTGCCTGGAAAGCAAGCCCCTACCTGATGTACCATCACTCCAGCATCTGAGTCTCTCTTTCTGCCCGTGCATGTCATTGCTCTTCCTGTCCCTTGATGCCTGGTTCAGCGTGTGGCATCCTAAGTTCTCTCCCTCCCTTGCTGTTTGCTCATCTTTAGTGTATGATGGCCTGGTATTGTCCCTATGCTGTTGTCATTTCTGTCTCCAATTTCCTAGTATGAAATCTGCAGCTGGAGCCCTGTCACCTGCTGTCCTTCCAAGGGCTTGCCACTCTATAACTGTTTGCTGGTCCTCTCTGGGATTGCATCCCTGTGACTCTTTGTCCCATTGGCTTTATTTAGTCTCTGACCACAGCCATGTGTGTGGGTGAGACCCCTACTATTCTACCATCTATCTCGGTGTAGGTGAGAGGGCAAAGAAAAGATTCCTTTTATCTGATGCTCTGGCTCACTGCAGCCATCCCATTATCTGTTTTGACTGGATTCTTTTTCAGGTATCCAGTCAAAATAAATATCGAAATTATAAAATAGCTACTGACAATATCAAATAGATTGAAAATATCAAAATAGAGATTGACAGTGACCAATTAGGGGCCAGAGTGATAGTACAAGTGGACAGGGAGCTGGCCTTTTGCATAGAAACCCAGGTTCAATCTGGCATCTCATATGGTTCCCCCAAGCCTCACCAGGAGTGAACCCTGTGTACGCTGAGAACCAGGAGTAAGCCCCGGACATTGCTGAGTGTGGCCGTAAAAACTAAAAAGAAAAGAAAAGAAATGGCCGATTAAAGGACTAGTTTGCCTGGTGCTCTCCCTTTTCACTTCCACTGAATCAAGGTCAGAGTTGGAGCAGGGAGAGAGGCTGTGCTGCATGCTGTCCATGCATATGGACGATTGCTTAGACCCACTTGGGCATCCTAGTTAGCATGTTTCCCAGCTGCCTTGAGATTAGCTCTTGGAGGCCTCTCTGCCAAGAGATCCTTGGAATCTATGACTCTCAGAACTTGAAAGTTCTTTGCTTCAATACCAATGGCCATTTGCAAGGAGAAGGTCTAGGGACCACTTACAGGGATTCTCAGCTGGTGGTTCCATGTGAGAGCCTAAGGATATAGTATCAAATCTCTATTTGATATTTTCAAGATAATTTCAATAAATTTCAATACCCAGGCCACCCAGATAGTGCAGGGGTGGGGAGAGGGTTCTAGTGTTACACACAATGATGCTTAGTGAATCGTGCAATGCCAGGGATTGACTTGGGATGGGCCACATGCAAAGTCAATGCTTTAACCCCTGCCTGCCCTATCTCTCCAGCTCTGCAGTTGGCCTTTCTGTTGGATCCGTGGGGATTTGTTAGAAGACCAAAGCCACCCAGCACAGTGGCTTCCTCAATTTATATGCTTAGAGGGTTTGGAAACTAGACAGTTCATGCTTTAGATGGGGTCCTATAGCGGCCACTCGAAATAACAAGCAACAGGTTTTGGGCTACTTTGGGTGCCTACTAGCAAACTCTTTGACTTTCCTTTCTTTGGCAGAAAGTTTGGTACACATTAGCTGTACTCCAGGCTTAATCCTGTCTCTTTGCTCAGGGATTGTGCCTACTGGTGCTCAAGGGATCAAATGAGGTGTTGGGGATCGAAACTGGGTCCATCACGTGCAAGGCAAGTGCCCCGACCCCAAGTTCTAATCTGTCTGGCCTATCTTTCCTTAATAATTTCTTTCTTCTCTTTCTTTTATTTCTTATTTTAGTTCTTTATTTGGGAGGGGCAACCCAAATGGTGTTTGGGGATGCCACACCTAACAATTCTCAGTCAACAGGCCAGATGGTTCAGTGCTAGAGTTCCAAGATGCAGTGCCGCTCCAGCCTTGTGGCTCCAGTGCACCAGGTTGCTCCATAGGCCATGCAGTGCCAAGGATTGTACCAGGATCCCATGAATACAAACCATGTGCCCTTGACTTCTGACCCTATGCTATCTTCCAACCCCCTTCTCCCAGTTTAAATGCTCAGGGTAAGCCTAATCAAGGTCATGTTCTTCCCTCCAGCTCACCATTTTCCTGCCCCACCTCTATCCTGCCAGCTTCATGTGTACTCCCCAGGCCCTCTCCTCCCCTCCAGCAGTCTTCCTTGCTACCCCCTGCATGCAGCCCTTCTCCATAGGTTTGTCCTCCACATGTCCGTGTCTGGGGCTTTGTGCTCACCTCTGCACCCTATCCTTCCCCCACCCTGCCTCATCTGGCCAAAGGACAAATCTCAGGAGGAAAACAGCAATCAAGCAATCAATCAACCGATGTTCAGGATAGTGAGAGAGGATGGGAACATTATATTTAGTAGTGATTAGGTAGGATGGCTTCCTTAAGTTGTGGTGGCTGGGAGCACATTTCTGTGGCTGTGCTCACCAGGAGTTGCACAGTTACTTGCTGATTGAAGACAGTGTACTAGGCTTCACATCCTTTGTCGATGCTTCCCAAACCACAGAGCTATGGCACTCACTCAGGCATGTGGGCCTGTGTCAGGAATCCAGCTCTGGGCCCCGAGATTTCAGGTTGGCAAGGCAGGCACTACTGCCTTTGAGTACTCCTCAGCCCCCTAGTCTGTTGCATTTTTAACTCCTTACTTTGGGGCATACTCAAAGACAAGACGGTCATTTAAAAAATGTTAGGGGGCTGGAGCAATAGTACAGCGGGTAGGACGTTTGCCTTACACGCAGCCAACCCGGGTTCGATTCCCAGCATCCCATATGATCCTCTAAGCACTGCCAGGGGTGATTCCTGAGCGCAGAGCCAGGAGTTACCCCTGTGCATTGCCAGATGTGACCCAAAAAGAAAATAAATAAATAAATAATAAAAAATGTTAGACGAGGCTGGAGCAATAGCACAGCAGGTAGGGTGTTTGTCTTGCACGTGGTCGACTCGGGTTTGATTCCCAGCATTCCATGTGGTCCCCTGAGCACTGTCAGGGCTAATTCCTGAGTGCGCATCACTAGGTGTGACCCAAACAGCAGAAAAAAAGCTAGACTAGACCACTGTGACAATGAGAGTTGCAAATGATCACATTAGACAAGAACTGAGTACTGAAAGTAAGTAAAGGCTAAACATAATAACCTTTCAGTACTTGTATTGCAATTCATAATGACCAAAAGGAAAGAGAGAGAGAAGGAAAGTGTCTGCTATAGCGCTTGGGGGGTGGTGGTGGGAAACTGGGGCATTGATGGTGGGAACTGTACACTAGTGAAGGGATGGGTATTAGGACATGGTATGACTGAAATCCAATCACAGACAACTTTGTAACTGTGTATTTCACGGTGATTTTTAAAATGTTACACTCAAGGGGCTGGAGCGATAGCACAGCGGGTAGGGCGTTTGCCTTGCATGCAGCCGACCCGGGTTCGATTCCCAGCATCCCATATGGTCCCCTGAGCACCGCCAGGGATAATTCCTGAGCGCAGAGCCAGGAGTAACCCCTGTGCATAGCCAGGTGTGACCAAAAAAAGCAAATAAATAAATAAATAAATAAATAAAATGTTAGACTCAATAGGTGCTAAAAGGAAAATAAGAGAGAGAGAGAAGAAGCATGTCTGCAATAGAGGCAGACTGCAAGGAGGGGTGGTCGAAGGGAGGGAAACTGGGAACATTGGTGGCCAAAACGTACACTGGTGAAGGGATGAGTGGTGGAACACTGTATGACTGAAACTCAATCATGAACAGCTTTGTAACTGTATATCTCATGGAATTTCAGTTAAAATATTTTGCATGCCAGACTTTACATTTTTCTTTTTTTAAAAAAACAATGTAGGAGTACTACTATTTGTTCAGCCATTGATTAAGCTGATTGAATTCGGCATGACCTCCATGTTACTTTTTTTTAATTGTATCTCCATGAGATAGAGATACAAAGCTTTCATGTTTGAGATTCAGCCATACAATGATGGAACACCCATCCCTCCACCAGTGCACATTTTCCACCACCCACATCCTAGACCTCACCTTGCCACTATTGCAGACAATTTCCCCAATACTCTCTCTCTAATTGGGGGCATTATGTTTTGCTCGAAGTTTCCCACCACCATTCAAGCCTACCTGTCATGGGCTCGATAATTTATTATCGATAAATTTATTATCCATTGCTCACTTTGAATATCAGGAGAGCTCGTACGGCCACGATTGTAAATGCAAATTTCTAGATTGTAAATGATTCGGTTCCAGAGACTTCCCAAAGATGGTCTAAGCAAAGATAACAGAAAAATACATGTGTTCGCGCTTTTTGTTGGTCGCTACTCAGCAGCTTGTTACATATGCTCTTCCATCTAAAAATGTTTTCCACCTAAGAAGCTGGTAATGCAGATGAGGCTGGAGCAGCGATGGAAAGTCTGTGCTTGTACACGATTTCCAGTTTCTTCAATGTTTTCAAGACTGAAAATCACTGTATCACTGTCATCACGTTGCTCATCGATTTGCTCGAGCGGGCACCAGTAAGGTAATGTCTCCATTGTGAGACTTGTTGTTACTGTTTTTGGCATATCAAATATACCACAGGTAGCTTTCCAGGCTCTGCCGTGCAGGCGGGATACTCTCGGTAGTTTGCCGGGCTCTCCAAGAAGGGTGGAGGAATCGAACCTGGGTCGGCTGCATGCAAGGCAAACGCCCTACCACTATGCTATCACTCCAGCCCACGACTGAAAATATTGAGTAATAAAGATGCTCAGACTCAGAGTTGGAAAGTAGAAAAGCTTATTGGAAAGTAGAAAAGAAAAGAAAAGGAACTCCTCATGTGGGGAGGAACTTAGTATAGGACTAAGTTAAGGAAAGGGAGTTTTGTGTAGGCCTTTTTAACGGTTCCTGGAATCCCTTATCAGTTGGCAAGTGTTTACAAAAGATGCCAGAAAATTACAATGTCTAGCTCATCTAAATCTTTCTGAGCATTCTTGCCTCTTATCTTAGTCTCCCTGTTGGCCTAGGCACCAGGACCGAGTTTTATGGTCATGGAAATCTCTAGAAACCTGGGGTGGAACTTTGGGAATGAAAGGTGTGTCAGGTCAAAGGGAGAAAGGTGGCAAGGTAAAACTGTGGCTTCCTTCTTCACTGGCAAGGGGCAACAAAATTTTCAGGCTTAATTGCCAATTATCTTAATTTCCCCATAAGCCTAGACTCCAGGGAAGAGTTTTATGTTCCTGGGATGCCCTGGGAATGCTGAGACAGAATGTGTCAGGTTGGGAGTGGAATGTGTTTCAGGTCGATGAGGCGGGGGAGATAGAACATCTGGAGAGAGGAAACTGTGGCTTTCTGTCTCAATGGAAAAGGGAAACTGAGACTTCCTCTTTCACTGGCACCCTATTAGGGCAGATGGAACTGGCATGTGTTCTTGGGGGGACACACATGACAGTGCTCAGGCTTTACTCTTGTCTGTACCTGGGAATCATCCTGGTGCAGTTCAAAGGATGCCAGGGACCAAATCGGGTCTGCCAAGTGCAAGGCAAATGCCTTACCTGCTGTACTGCCTCTCTGAACTAGTGTTCGTAAGTGGTATCTTAATATACTAAGTATACAGACAGCCTTGAGTCCTGGCACAGAACCACACCACCCTGCTGGCCAAGTAGTACTTACTGGTAGTGATCCCCCATAGGCTTTCTGAGTACCTTTTGGAAGCCTCCCCAAAATAAATTTCAGTACCATAAAATTTTTTTAAAAAGTAATTGAACCACAGGGAGACACACAGTCACAAAGTTGTACATGATTGTGTTTCAGTCATACAATGCTTCAGCACTCATCCCTTCACCAGTGTACGTTTCCCACCACTAATATCCCCGGTTTCTTCTCCCCCACCATACCACCACCCAGCCTGCTATAGAGGCTTCTCTTCCCCGCTCTGTTCTGTGTGTCGGTCTCTATCTGTCTGTGTCTTTCTCTCTCTGCTTTGGGCATTATGGGTTTGCAATGCAGGTACTTAAATGTTATCAAGTACATCCCTTTACCTCCTTTCCACGCTCAGTTCTTATCCAGAGTGATTATTTCCAACTATTACTGTCATTGCAGTACTTTCTCTGTCCTAACTGCCCTCAACCTCCTACTTGTGACAATCTTCCAATCATGGACCAGTCCTCTTGGCTTCATTTCTACTGTCATTGTGTATTAGTCTCATACTATGATTCCTTATGTCCCACAAATGTTTATAAGGAAAGTGAAAAAAAAGAAAGAAAAAAGCCCGAGGAACAGAGTGCCTGCAAAGCATTCATTTACAGTCCTGGACGTAGGTGTGTAGGTTGGGGACAGCACACACCAAAGAAATTATTCTACCCCACAGGTTCATCATTAGAGACCACATCCCATGCTTTTTAAGAGAAGCAAGTTTCACTAAGCCTCCAACGTGGGGCATCTGCGAAGGCGGCCCTGAGAACAGTTTTGTTTGCTAGTCGATGATCAATGGTGGAGTGGCGAGAGGGGTGGGGGGGTGGCAGATTTTCAGTCCTTGAGACTCCATGGACAAGAGTCAGCAGCAAGGCAGCAAGGACTGGAGCCACCAGAATGTGCTTGCAAGGTCGTTCCCTCCCACTCTCCTCTCTGGTCAGGTTGAGCGAATGCAAGCTCTTGGCCCAAGGTTACAGCCATAACAGCAGAGCCATGTGAGAGCCCTCCCGCCTCTCATCAGGCTTAGCGGAATACAGCGTGCATCTCTGGCACAGAGGACCAAACCACACAGCGCTGCTCACTGCCCACACAGCGTTGCTAACTGCCCACGCCCAGTGCAAAATAAGACTCGGGTTCATATTCCCAGGACTCGTAGCCACGCAAGCTTTCTTTCTCCTAACTAATAAGCTTCAATTTAGGAAAAGGGGCAGCCTAGCAGCTCTCGCCTGGTGATTTGGCTTCAGCTGCAGGACACTAGTTTTTCTCTTGAACCCCAGATAACAAGAACAGGAGTCAGCGACAGCAGTACAATGATTTATGTAATGCTTGCTATATATCGTGTTCTTGTAAGCACTTTTGTAGGATGGGAGGTTCTGGACCACGCCCAATGGTGCTCATACGCTACTACCGGCTTTGTGCTCTGAGCTTGCTTAGTGGTGCCAGGGATTGAACTAATCCAGGTCAGCTGCATGGAAGACAGCACCTTAACCCCTGTACTAGCAAGCCAGTCCCTTTAGTCTAAATGCATTTTGTACCGGGGCTGGAGAGATAGCACAGCGGGTAGGGCGTTTGCCTTGCATGCGGCTGACCCAAGTTTGATTCCCAGCATCCCATATGGTCACTCAAGCACCGCCAGGAGTAATTCCTGAGTGCATGAGCCAGGAGCAACCCCTGTGCATTGCTGGGTGTGACCCAAAAATAGATAGATAGATAGATAGATAGATAGATAGATAGATAGATAGATAGATAGATAGATAGATAGATAGATGCATTTTGTGCCATTGTTCACTCTAAATGCATTTCATGCCATTGTGAGTACAATCTTATAGGGTAGATATTTTTCTCCACCCCCACCCCCCATTTTGTGGGGAGGGTCCGCACCTGGCAATGCTCAGGGTTTACTCCTGGCTCTGCACTCAAAATTGTTCCTGGTGGTGCTCAGGGGACCATATGGGATGCCAGGATTGAACCCAGGTTGGATGTGTGGATGGCAAATGCCTTACCAGCTACACTATTACTCTGTTCCTCCCCCCATCCCTCCCCATTTTATAGATGTGGAAACTGAAGCTCAGAAAAGTCAAGAAATTTTCTCAAGGTAGCACAGGTCAAGTGTGACACAACGGGGATTCTGTATCAAGCAGTCCAGCGTTCCCATGTGCAGTCCCATGTGCCTTGCCCAGGTTCTCTCAGGACCTGCACCCAGCTTGGGGCAAGGGGTGGAGTCAGGGCTAACCCCTGAACTTCTTCGTGTCATGGGAGATATTAAAGGATTATAATGTTTGAGCTGTGAGGATGTTATCATTGCATTTAATTTTACATACACATTTATTTTATAGTTTAGAGAAAAACGCTATTCTTTCTTATTTAGATACCATGATTTATGATAGCTTTCCAGGCATACAATATTCCCACGTCCAATTTCATCTCCTTGTGACCACATTCCTTCCCCCCCAGTCACCCCAGATTCCCTCTCACCCCACAATCTGTCTCCTTGACAAACAATTTTTAAGTTTAATTGTTCTTCGAGTTCCATGCTTACATTCGTATTGGGTCTAGTAATTTATACAGAAATATATACAGATACTTTGCCTCTACACCCCAGGAAATGCCAGGACCCCTAACCATTGTCCTATGCTACCTCTAAGTCACCACCTTTATTTTTTATTTTTTTGTCATATCTGACAATATTCAGGTCTTACCCCTGGCTCTGCACTCAGAAATTACTCCTGGTGGTGCTCTGGGGACCATAGGGGATGTCGGAGATCGAAAACTGGGGTTGAGTATGTGCAGGGCAAGTACTTACTGTACTATTGCTCCGGGCCTCTAGTCACCTCTTCTATTTTAGGGAAACAATTCAATATATACAAATGAATTAAAAACAATGTCTTATGAGGCTAGGTGAGAAAAGAGCAGCTATGTATTGTTAAGTGATTAAGCCACTTGAGGGAACTTGTGTTCACTTTACCATCCTCGCTTGTATCTTCAGGAAATTTCCCACAGTAAAGTATGGGGGAGCTTCAATCAGCTTAATCAATGGCTGAATAAATAGCAGTGCTCTTACGTTATAAATTTTTTTAAGTATGGGGAAGGTGTAGGCCACACCCAGCAGTGCTTAGGGCTTATTACTGGCTCTGTGCTCAGAGATCACTCCTGATGGTGTGCTGCGGACTAAACCAGGGTCAAGCAAGGCAAGAGCCTTAACTCCTGTACTCATTCTGCAGTCCACAATAAAGTATTTTTAAAAGAAAGAGGAGCCAGAGATGTCTGTCCAAGGCCCTGAGTTCATTTCCCAACACCATACAGTGCCCTTAGCACCTCTGGATGTGACAGGAGGAAAATGAGGAGGAACAATTGAAGAAGGAAGAAAAGGAGAGGGAGGGAGAGAGAAGGAATAAAACAGGTAGAAGATAAGTTTGATCCAGAAATAAAAACAAATCCCAAGGTGAGGGGGCACCCCATAGGGCCTGAATGACTAGGATTTTGTGCATCACAAATAGTTAAGAAGTGTTTTGAAGATAACAAATGTGACAGGATACAGGGTTCCTGGAGCAGAGGTAAGAATACCAGTAGCATCAGCCCTCCACATCCATGTAAATCAGCCAAGCTCAGAGGGAAGTCACATGCCATGAAGCCTATCATGGCTGTGTCTGTACTGATGAATACAATCCTCATTCTTGGTGTTATTCCATGAGCAATGCAGCACAGCTCTCTACTCTGTATTTACAGTCTATTGACTATTAGAAGTAACCTAGAGGTAATTGCATGAACATGATTAAACTGAAGGATGTGGGTAGGTTATATGCAAATATGAGATCATTTGATACAAAGGCATCCTCTCATTTTGGTCTCCAAAGAGGTCATGGACACAATCTCCTGCGAATACCAGGGGATCACTACAGTCATATAGAGTCCTTAGGTCATGTGTATAAAAGAGAAAAATTTATGTTTTTTTTTCCTTTTTGGGTCACACCCGGCGATGCACAGGGGTCACTCCTGGATCTGCACTCAGGAATTACCCCTGGCCGTGCTCAGGGGACCATATGGGATGCTGGGAACCAAACCCAGGTCAGCCGCATGCAAGGCAAATGCCCTACCAGTTGTGCTATTGCTCCAGCCCCAAGAGAGAAAAAATATGTCAAGGAATTGTTTCACACCATTACAGGGAGGAGTGACATACCTGAAATCTTCAGGGGCAGGAAAAGGCAAGTTGGAGTAAGTCCAAAGACAGACTTCTGGAAATATCTCCTCTTCTTTTGGGCACCTCAGACTTTCTTCCCACAAGGCCTTGAGGAAATTGGATGAGATCCACTCATACGAGGGCCAGATAGAGAGCATAGAAATAGGATGTTTGCCTTGCACAAGGATGATCCTGGATCAATCCCCTGAACTGCCTACACTTCCCTAAGCACTACCAGCAGTGGCCCCTGAGCACAGAGCCACTGGTAATCCCTGATTACAGTTGGATGTGACCCCTCCAAACCAAATAATGATAATAGTAATAATAATAACAGCAATGATATTAATAAGGCTGGAGCGATAGCACAGCAGGTAGGGCGTTTACCTTGCATGCTGCCAACCCGAGTTCGATTCCTCCTCCCCTCTCTGAGAGCCCGGCAAGGTACCGAGAATATCTCGCCCTCACAGCAGAGCTGGCAAGCTATCTGTGGCATATTCAATATGCCAAAAACAGTAACAAGTCTCACAACGAAGACATTACTGGTGCCCACTCGAGCAAATCGATGAGCAATGGAATGACAGTGACAGTGACATTGATATAATGAGACAAGCGGATTTAACATGATATGCACTTTCCCTTGTGTCTCACCCAATTAGGATCTCATCTCTTACTCCTCTTAAATATATGATGTTAGACAAGTGACTTAATTTCTTTGAATCTTCATTTATTTCATTTATTCATATTGATTATGGGGGTAAACTTTGTTTATGACTCATAGGAATATGAGTGTTCAGCCAGATAAATTGATAATATGTTATATCTGGAATATGATAGGAAGCCAATTCTAATGGGGGAATTGGAGAGATAGTAGGCGGGTCAAGCCCTTACATGCAGTTGATTCTTATTTGATCTCCAGCACCATTGACGGCTCCCCAAGCCCTTCCAGAAGTGAACCCTGAAAACAGAGCCAGGATTAAGGCCAGAGCACTGCCTCATGTGGCCCAGGAACAAAAACAACAACAAAAGAGATCCACCCACATCGAAGAAGGGTGATTTTCTTGCCTCCAATTCCAGTAATCTAACTGGTGAGCTCATGTTGTAAAAATACCTAGACAACAACATCTAGACTAGGGTTTGGCTCAGCCTCTGGGTGCTATGGCTGAGCCAAGTTGCCACATTCTTTTAACAATAAGAGAATGATAGTTGGAAGTAATACTGGAATTATGTGAGAAGGTCAAATTTGACAGAGTTTTGAATTCTGCAAAATCCCTCCTGGGGCAGTTTTTCTGCAGCAAATTTCTTTTTGGAGGAAAAGAAATTGATGAAGATTTCTGTGCAAAGCCTGGCAGGTGATGAGCTTGGGGTGCTTA
This sequence comes from Sorex araneus, assembly GCF_027595985.1. NCBI lineage: Eukaryota > Metazoa > Chordata > Mammalia > Eulipotyphla > Soricidae > Sorex > Sorex araneus. The sequence continues at coordinate 119,119,923 of NC_073313.1, forward strand.
CCTTACTGCAATGTGGAGGAGGGGTTAAAAAGAGCAAAGATCAGAGATGAGGGTGTAAGTAAAGAAACAGCAGCCCCTCCTCAAGAGGGATGATAAGAACCATTAGACAATGGGAACTAAAAAGGACCTTAAGTCTAGACTCTAATGCAGGAAGTATTCAGTGATCAGGTTAGAGGACCTGAGAAGGCAGGTTAAAAAGTCTAAACTTGAAGGCATGGGGCTGGAGCAATAGCAGAGCGGGTAGGGCATTGGCCTTGCACCTGGCCGACCCAGGTTTGATTCCCGCATCCCATTTGGTCTCCTGAGTACTTCCAGGAGTAATTCCTGAGTGCATGAGCCAGGAGTAACCCCTGTGCATTGCCAGGTGTGACCCAAAAAGCCAAATATAAATAAATAGATAGATAGATAGATAGATAGATAGATAGATAGATAGATAGATAGATAAAAATAAAATTGAAGGCAATGGGAACCCTGGGAAGTGTTGCATACTAGAGAGTCATCTGATTATATGACCCCTTGAGGGATAAACATACATAGAACAACAGAATGATGGAACACACAGTATTGATCGAGAACAAATTCATAGCCTTGGATGAAAAAGAGATTACCAAGTACCAAGAGATTACCAAGTACCAAGATGACCATAGAACAACAGAATGATGGAACACACAGTATTGATCGAGAACAAATTCATAGCCTTGGATGAAAAAGAGATTACCAAGTACCAAGAGATTACCAAGTACCAAGATGACCATAGAACAACAGAATGATGGAACACACAGTATTGATCGAGAACAAATTCATAGCCTTGGATGAAAAAGAGATTACCAAGTACCAAGATGACCAAGGGTCAGAAGACATAGCTTAGAAGTAATATAAAAACAGTGCGGGAGGGTCTGGAGCACTTTGGAGTGGTGAAGATGCAGTAACTTTTTTTTTATTGAATCACCGTGAGATAGTTACAAGCTTTCATGTTTGGGTTACAATCTCACAATGATCAAACACCCATCCCTCCACCAGTGCACATTCCCCACCACCTATATCCCGGGTATACCCCCCCTTTCCCACCCTCCCCCTGCCTCCATGGCAGACAATATTTCCTATACTCTCTCTCTACTTTTGGGCATTATGGCTTGCAACACAGACACTGAGAGGTCATCAAGTTTGTTCCATTATCTACTTTCGGCATGCATCTCCTATCCCAACTGGCTCCTCCAGCCATCATTTTCTTAGTGATCCCTTCTCTATTCCATCTGCCTTCTCCCCTCCACTCATGAAGCAGTCTTCCAGCTATGGAGCAATCCCCCTTGCCCTTGTATCTACTGTCCTTGGGTGTCAGCCTCATGTGATGTTATTCTATACACCACAAGTGAGTGCAGTCCTTCTATATCCCTCTCTTTCTGACTCATTTCACTTAGCATGATACTCTCCATGTCTATACATTTATAAGAAATTTTCATGACTTCATATCTCCTAACAGCTGCATAGTATTCTATTGTGTAGATGTACCAAAGTTTCGTTAACCAGTCATCTGTTCTAGGGCACTCAGGTTGTTTCCAGATTTTTGCTATTGTGCACAGTGCTGCAATGAATATATAAGTACAGATGTCATTTCTACTGTGCTTTTTGATGCAGTAACTTTTAAAATCAAAAACATTACTGGGGTTCCAGAGCCATAAAACAGCAGGTAGGGTACTTGCCTTGTACGGTTAGCCCGTGTTCACTCCTCAGAACCCCATATTGCCCCCCAGCTCTCCAGGAGTGATGCCTGAGCATAGCATCAGGAGTGAGCCCTGAGCACAATCACATATAACCTCCCGAATGAAACAAACACACAAAAAACATAAACAGGATCCTTGCATGCGGCCAATCCCTGTTTGATCCCTGGTACCACATAGGATCCTCGGAGTGCCACTGAGGAAGAATCCCTGAGTAAAGAGCAAGCCCTGAGTAAAGAAACTTGAATTTCTGGGTGTGGCCACAAAATGCAAAAGTAATTTAAGTAAATCGGGGCCTAAGCGATAGTACAGCAGGTAGGGCATTTGTCTCGCACGCAGCCAACTTGGGTCCAATCTCTGGCATCCCATATGGTTCCCCAGTCCTGCCAAGTGTGATCATTGAGTGGCGCAGAGCCAGGAGTAAGCCTTAAACACCACCAGGTGTGGCTCCAAAACAATACAAAAAACTAAGTAAATCAATGTTGACAGTATTGTAAACTCATGTTACCTAAACTATAATAATAAATACCCAAACTCATATGTACATAGAATAACTAAGAGTAGGTAAATCAGCTGGCAGCAGTGCTCACAGGTGTAGACCTAATCCAGACTTAGATTCAGATGAAGGTCATGGAAGAAAAAGAGGCACACTAGGAGCAGCCAGGCATTCTGGCGAGCAACGCGGCCCGGAAAATGCTCCGGACCCGAATTGGGGCCAACAACACCGGGGAGCCGGAAGGTGGAGGTGCAGCCAGCACACCTTCTCCAGATGGAGCCCTGGCGACACTGAGCAGCAACTAACATGGCTCCAGGATTCGGGACTGGGACACATCCGAGACCTTTTCTAAAACCTGAAAACATACAATCTTTTAATGGAAAACTAATTATCAAATACTTCCTTAGTAGGGTTATCTTGTTTGGGGGTATAACTCCCACAACAATAGTGAGTTTTGTGTTGAAATATGGAACGTAATCAAGGTGAAGAGAAAATGAAGTGAAATTCATCAGTTATACAGTTGGGGTGGGGGGCGGGGGGTATACCGGGGATTTTGGTGTTGGAATATGGGCACTGGTGAAGGGATGGTGTTTGAATACGGTATAACTGAGACATAAACCTGAGAACTTTGTAACTTTCCACATGGTGATAAAGAAAAAATATTCCCTCCACCAAAAAAAAAAATCAAATAAATGAAAGTTGAAATAAAAATAAAAGTGAAGGTAGCAAAAGTAAAAAAAAAAGAAAAAGAGGCACACTGGGGAGATGTTTGGAGTCACAGGAACTCGTTGGTGATGGGTGAAAGAGTAGAAAATGAGGAACAGGGAGGACCTGAGAGTGACTAAGATCTTGGACCTGAGCAAGTAGGTCAACGGTAGGGCCACTGGCTGGCAGGAGGAAATATTGGACAGACATCAAGTTTGGTCTAGGGCAGCCAAAAAGGTGAGGTGTTTATTAGACTTCCTCATGGAGACATCCACTATGTGGTTGGTGACATGCTCATGGGCCTCTGAGAAAAAAATCAGGAGTAGAAAAGAAAGTATGGAATATGGGGCCACAGTGATGGGGCATTTGCCTTGCACGTGGCTGACCCAGGGTCGATCCCCAGCATCTCATATGTTCCACTTGTGCACTGCGAGGAGTAATTTCTGAGTGCAGAGCCAAGAGTAACCCCTGAGAATCCCCGGGTATGAAAAATAGAAAGTTTGGAATACATCAAGCAGAAAGGACAGAAAACAGGCCAGGACAATTGAAGGATGTGAGCAATAGAATTTTGCAAGAAGAAGTTGAACAGGGTCATGGGGTCAGATCCTGCAACTAGTACATGCTAGCCAGTTCCTGTTGGCCCAGGAGAGCTGATTGGTTAATCACAGGACATCTGAGAGCTCTTGGTAGCTTGAAATCAGCCCCACTGGGCCAGAGAGATGGTTCAGCCAGTAGGACACTTGCCTTGAAGGTGGCAGACTTGGGTTGGATCCCTGGCACCTCATAGGGTGCCCCAAGAACTGCCAGGAGTGATCCCTAAGCACAGAGCCAAGTGTAAGCCCTGGGCACCACTAGGTATGGCCAACTTTTCCCCAAAAGGGCAACAAAAAATAAATCAACCCCACTGGGAGCATTTGTACCACTGAAACCAGCCACAGCTCAGCAGGAAGGACTAAATTTTATTCTACGTGTTTGTTCTTTAATTCTCAACTATTCAAAATATTTTTAGCAGATGAGCAAAAGTATCTGATGCTTTTTAAAAGTGGGCCAGAGGACTGGACAGCAAGAAGGCAAAGAGTCTCAAACTTTATATATTCTGAGCTGGAGCAATAGCACAGCGGGTAGGGTGTTTGCCTTGCATGCAGCAGACCCGGGTTTGATTCCCAGCATCCCATATGGTCCCCTGAGCACCGCCAGGAGTAATTCCTGAGTGCATGAGCCAGGAGTAACCCCTATGCATTGCCGGGTGTGACCCCCCAAAAAAATCAAACTTTATTCCAAGAAGATTACTAAGGAATCTTCTGCAATGGCAGTGAAGGCTATGGGAGATTTAATTTTTTTTTAATTGTTGGGCCAGAAATATTATAATGATAAGGTGCCTGCCTTGTACCTAGAAGACCCAGTTCAGTCCTTGGCACTACACATGGCCCCCTGAGTAACTCCAGGAGTAATTTCTGAGCACAGTAGTTGTGGTCCAAACCTCCACCCACAAAATCGGTTTTCTCTTCATTTCCTGTCTGTTCTTTTCCTTCCCTTTTGTTGTTTTCTTCCTTCCAATTACCAGGGACTGCATACTTGGCTATGGAGATCTCACTAAGTTGTAGTCCTGGATACCCTAAACACCCTAAACATAGTGCTTCTCTGGTTGAATTTGGCAAGTGGCATGATTCCAGGAATACAACTCAAGGTCTCATGCCATCAAGGTAGACACTCAGCTATCCCCAGTCCCCTAGAAGATTATTTTCTTGTTTTTTTGAGAACACCTGGCAATGCTCAGGCGTTACTCTTGGCTCTGCATTCAGGAGCCCCTTCCGGAGGTGCTTGGAGGACCATAAGGGATTCTAGGGATGGGGATCAAAGCCAGGTTGGCCTCATGAAAGGTGAGAGTCCTATCCACTGTACTGTCACTCTAGCTCCCCCACTCCCAAGATTGTTAAAGCCCTAAGATTAACTCTCGATAGCCCTTGCTGCATCACAAGTTGACTGTAATTGACCTGTTATGTAACTCATGCTCACAGGCTTGGTGTTTTGATTGTTGTTGTTGATGATGTGGTCATTCTAGATGTGGTGAGGACACCAGATTGTCAAATGATTTCTTTGACTTGACTTAGGGTTTTCTAGCAATTTCCTCATAAGTATCAGGAGACAAATGAATAATATTTCATAGCATAATAAGAATGTTAGCCTGTCAAGCTACCCATGGCATATTCAATATGCCAAAAATAGTAACAACAAGCCTCACAATGCAGACATTACTGGTGCCCACTCAAGCAAAATCGATGAACAACGGGACGACAGTGCTACAGTGCTAATAAGAAAGTTCCTTTTTCTAGGGGGTACCCTGCCACAGAGGCAGGGTGGGTTGGGGGGGAGATGGGATTGGGGGGTGGGAGGGATACTGGGTTTATTGGTGGTGGAGTATGGGCACCGGTGGAGGGATGTGCTTGTGAACATTGTATAAGAGAAATACAAGCTCGAAAATGTGTGAATCTGTATTTGTACCCTCATGGTGACTCATTAATTAAAGAATAAAATAAATTTAAAAAAACAATTATGAATTTTAAAAAAAGTTCATTTTTCTGTGTAAATTTAATCTCCTCTTTTCAATATGTCAATGTTCTACCAGTGTGAGGAACTTCAGATCTTGTGCCCAGGCAGATTCTTTTTAAGAGAAAAGGAGGATTAGTATTCACATCCAAAATTGTTTAAGGGTTACTCCAAGCTGAGGGCTCAGGGTTCATTTCCAAGAGTTCTCAGGGGACCATGCAGTACCAAGACTCAAACATGCCCCGCCCTATGCAAAGCGTGCACTCAGCCCATTGAACTGCCTCTCTGGCCCATAAATACTTAAAAATCAGACCTTACTCAAAGATCCATGTTCATTTTGACTTTTTTCCACTTCAGGCAAGAATATTCAACTTCACATGTCATGTTCCATTTCTTATATCCCATCTGTGTTTGCTTGAGACTACAACTGAAAGGGCAGACTCAACCCAAAAGTTCATCCTTCACTTTGGTAGAAAAAGGAAAATTCTATATTGTTAAATCCTAGACCATTGATCCTTCAAGCTGGATTAATGAAGATAGATACAGTTACTCATATAAAATTAATAATAGTGAAGCCTCATTGATCTGTGTGCCACTAACTTCAAATTGCAATAACTCATGTTTGAGTAAGCGAAGAAATAATATAACCAACATAATTTTGGGCATCTGGAAAGTTTTGTTTTTGGTGAAGTGAAGTAGTTTTTTATTGAATGAAACCTGCTCTGAACGGTGTGAGAGGAGAGAACGAGAGGAAATTTCTTAAAGAGAGAACACAGACTTCTTTAGAGTGTAAGCAGAGAAACTTATGAAGGCCACATAGATAGTACATCAGGTAGGGTGCTTGCCTTGCATACAGTTAACCTGGGTTCAATGCTCAGCATCCCATATGGAACCCCAATCTTGCCAGGTGTTATCCTTGAGTGCAGAGCCAGGAGTGACCCCTGAGCATTGTTGGGTGTAGTCCAAAAACAAAAAAATAAGGAATACATAGAGACAAGAAAGAGAGATACGTGTTCAAGGAAGGACACGGGCTTAAAGAGCAAGACACATCTAGAAATTTCTGGAAGAAACTGTCTTTAAGTAATATTTAGTTATTGGCTAACAGTACTGAGCACTTACAGTGCAGCTGGTTCTTTTATCTCATTTAATTTTCATAGTAACTCTAAGATATAAATCTTAGCACTTCCATTTTAAAATGACAAGTTAAAACACTTGCTCTACTTTCACTGATCACACGGCTCTACTTTCATTTGTTAAAGGGTTCCAATACAGTTCTGCAAATGGAAAAGCCCATGCATGTCATCTTTTGTTTTGTTGGGGGGCCACATCCAGCTGTGCTCAGGACTTACTCCTGGCCCTGTGTGCAAGACAAGCACCTTACCCCCATACACTTCTTCGGCCCCAGATGACACATTTTAGTCTGTCTCATATTTGGGGAATGGAAGGTGGGGAAGCTAGGGCTACACATGGATATCACTCCTGGTGGTACTCAAGGGACCCTGTGTAGTGCTGAGGCCTGTGGAATACAAGGTAAGCACCTTAACCTATGCACTATTTCTCTGTCTTGATGTTGGGAGACTTCTCCAATATAAAGGGGGGTCACCAGGGCAACACCGGCAGTGCTCAGAGGACTAATATGGGGTGTTAAGGCTGGAACCCAGGACCTTGTGCATGCCAGGTATGTGGCCCAGCCCTTGGAACCCTCTCCCCAGTCCCTAGACTCTTGATTTTTGCTGCCTTTGACTAGAAAGCCAGATTTTTCATGTTCTCTTTCTGATTCTGAGATCTCCCTAAATCTAGGCCCTGATAAACCTATTATTCCCAAACCACAGACTCAAATCAGAAAGGGACCTCAGATCACACCAGTCTGCTTGATTCATTTATGGGTTATATATAATATCCTTTATTTATTTATTTATTTATTTATTTATTTATTTATTTATTCTTTTTTGGGGTCACACCCAGCAATGCACGGGGGTTACTCCTGGCTCATGCACTCAGGAATTACCCCTGGCAGTGCTCAGGGGACCATATGGGATGCTGGGAATCGAACCCGGGTTGGCCGCGTGGAAGGCAAACCCCCTACCCGCTGTGCTATCACTCCAGCCCCTATTTTATTTTTTAAACAAAATCTTTAAAATATTCAATTTGACAAATTTAGCAAGTATCACAAAACATCTAACAAGTATTAGTACCAACACAGTTTTACTTATTTTTTGAAGATTAGAGCTACACTCAGTTCTCAGGGGTCACTCCTGGTGGGCTCAGAGGAACATATGGGGTGCTAGGGATTGAACCTGGATCAGCCACATGCAAAGCGAGTGCCCTACCTGCTGTACTACTGTGAATAGTACTATTTTAGCCCACTAAATCCCGCTTTCTTCATTTCACAGTTGCAAACACAAGATGAGACAGGATGAACGGGCAAGGGCTCCACTTCCTGGTTCACCTTTCCTGCCTCATAACAATTCTCTGGCCTAGGCCTCTAGGCTCTAAGCCTTCAAATGACAACTTGCAGCTGTGCCTGACACCTACCCAACAGGTGGCTGCAAGGGCACCCCCACCCTGTGCCCTGCTCTGTGGCAATTTACCACAATAAAGTCAATTGAGTTGGCGCCATCCACATCCCATTCATTGGGGGTTGGTCTCAGAGAAAGAGACAAACACACATGAATTATCGGAGCTATAGAGTCACCTGCGCAGCCATCAGTGAACTCACTTGAAGGCTATTTATTCAGTACAATATTGCTCCCCCCATCCTAGCTCCCAACACCAGTTTAAGCTGACAAAGACATTAAGGACAATAAGTAAATTACATCAGAATTCAAGAGGGACAGGAAGAGCATAGTATTTCACACAGCCAATCAGCAGGCACCCTTCAAGTACAGAGTAGAAATGTGATAACTTCCTATCCTATTTTAGCCTCTTTTGACTCTACATCTAAAAGACCCTAAACTGTTCTGGTTTATTCTTCCCCCCAAACACTCAACTCACAACTCACCCCAGCATTTTGCTGGCCATGTTAATTCTACTCTTTCCTGGGGGCATTTTGCTTACCCTCATATATTCTAAAAGATCTGAATTGTTTTGCCTAGGGGACTATCCCAATCTTAAAGTATTTGTTAGAGGGATGATTCCCACAATGCTCCACCCCCCCACACACACACACACTGCCCTGACCCTGAGGCTACTTGTCTGGCTTGAGTTGGACATTGGCTTCTTGTGTCCCCGACCATTTTCCGGACATTTATTGAACCCTAGAGCCAGTAGAGCAAGCTGCCTGCCTGAATTCCAGCTCTTGTGTGAGTGTGTGTGGTGGGCCTGGGACTTATCGAAATGAATCCAGACTGCGTTTTGACATTGTAAAGACAGTAAATTTCATGATTTGTGAATGAGACCCCCAGCACCCCCTATAGTCCGTGAGCACCACCAGGAGTGATCCCGGAACACAGAGCCAGGAGTAAGCCCTGAGCACAGCTGGATGTGACTCAAAAAACCCATCCCCAAAAGTTTCTTCTTTTAAGGCCGCCCCCCTGGCAGAAGTCAGGGCGTCTGGATCTAAGAGGGGGCAGAGACAGGAGGGCCCCAGGGCAATACCTGCAGCACTCCAGGAGCCATACAGTGTTCAGGATTGAATTCAGGTCTTGCATGCCAAGCATGTGCTCTACTACTTGAGCGAACTCCAAAGCCCCTATTTAGGGTCTTTGAGATAGCTTAAAGGGCTGAGTACCTGTTTCTGCATGCAGGAGTCCCAAGGGTTGTTTATGGCCCAGCATGATTTCCCCCCCAACGAAACACTCGAAAGAGTGACCCGTGAGCACCACCAGGAGCAATCCCTGAGCACAGAGCCAGGAATAATCCTTGAACAGCACCGGATGTGGCCCAACCACCACCCAAAAATTCCATGCCCCCAAATATCAAAACATTCTTGAATCCAAGTCTAAGGCCTATGAACACTTATGGCACAATTTTCCAACTTTTCTTTGTATTGTAAAGTCTTAAAAATCAAAAGGGATCAGAGAGATAGTGTAGCAGGTCTTGCATGCAGACCCTAGTTCCACCCGCAGCACAGTATAGGGTAACCCAAATACGGCTAGGTGTCACTCCTTGGTACAGGGTCAGGAATAGCCTCTGAATACCCTGGATGTGACCCAGAAACAATAATAATAATAATAATAATTAGTAAGACTAGGGGTCAGAGAGATAGTATAACAGGTAAGGTGCTTGACTTGCACACAGCTAAACCAGATTTGATTCGTGATACCCCATATGGTCCCCCAAACACTACCAGGAGTGATTCCTAAGTATAGAGCCAGGTGTAAGCCCAGAGCACCACTGGGTGTGGTCCAAAAACAAACAAACAAGAAATATTAAGCAAATAAATGCTGCCTTTGTGTTGATGAATCTCAAATTCAGTTGCCTGCCCTAAACGCCAAACTTAATAGTCAAGTTCCATTTCCATTGATATGTCAAATAGGGTGTCACAAAATTGAACTCCTATTCTTCACTCACCCTCCAAAAAAAGAATCATTTTGCTCCTCAGACACTCTGCCCCATGTTACTTCATTGCATGTCCGTGTACCCATTTGTTCAGATCAAAAACATCCTTGCTTCTTTCTCTTATGTGTTCATCTAATTCAGCACCCACTGTGGATGACTCCACCTTTAGTATAGATCTAGAATTTGACAACTGCTCTCCACTCCATTGCAAGCATCTCAGAGCAAGCTACCATCTGGTCTCACCTGAGTGATTGCAATAATCTCCTAACATGTGTCCATTTTTCTATCCTCCAAACCTCCCTTGAATCTTTCTCAATGTAACACCTAAGGCAATTCTGGTGAAAATAGAAATCAGATCAACTGGGACTATGGCTCAGGTATAGAGCTCTTTCTTGGCATGTGTGAGGTTCCGAATTAAATTTTTGACACTGCCATAAAATAAAGAAAAAAATAGAGGCTAGAAATAGAAATCACCCCGTGCCTCTCTTCTAGTTAGAACCTTCTATCAATGTTCCATCTCATCCAGAAAATTCCAACATGCTTACACTGATCTACCACCCTTACATGGTGAGGTCACCATTTGCTGTTCTAAGGTCCTCTCCTATTACTCTACATTTTGTCCATTCCAGTCCCACAACATTAGCCTTTCTGTTGCCTCTCTCATTTCCAGACATGCTGCTTTGAATATTACTGTACAAGTCGCTCTCCTAATTCCTTCAGATCTTTACCCAAAATGAATCTCCATGAGTCTTCTCTGACCACCCTAATGAAAACACTACACTCTTCAAAGACACCCTTTACATTTTCCTTGTTTTTATGTCATCCTGAACACTTGATGTCTTTTAATAGTTGATACAACTTATTTTTCTCTCAGCTTCTCCCCTACAACTAGAATTTCAATTCTAAAGGGAAGGGAACGTCAATGCAGAAGTACCTGTTTGGTTCACAGCTGTTTCCTTAGAGAAGGCACAGAACTAGTACTCCATAAATATTTAAATAAGTTAAAAGCTTCGCAAGAAGTAATGGGAGTATAAAATTGCTAAGGAGGGCAGGCAGTAGGTTAGGGTTGAACGAGGTGTTTATTGCTAGAAAAGCTTTTCATTGAGGACCTTGTATGTCATTCCAAGGAACTTGGCTTTCATCCTGAATGGGGTAGAAAGTCAAAAATGATCTGGTGGTTAAAATTGAAATTGTAAGTCTGCATGCTGGCTGTATTGTGAAAGATGCATTGTTTTTTTGTTTGTTTGTTTGTTTTGCTTTTTGGGTCACACCTGGCGATGCACAGGGGTTATTCCTGGCTCTGCACTCAGGAACCACTCCTGGAGGTGCTCAGGGGACCATGTGGGATGCTGGGAATCAAACCTGGGTCAGTCGCATGCAAGGCAAATGCCCTACCCGCTGTGCTATCACTCCAGTCCCGTGAAAGATGCATTGGGAAGGGTAAGCAGGGCCCAGTAGGGGCCAGAGATATAGTACTGCAGGTTAAGAAACTTGCCTCTGTATGTTGTTGGCCCAGGTTCGATCCTAGAAATCCCCGGGGTCCTCCAAGCCTGCCAGGTGTGACACCTGTGTGCAGAACCAGGAGTAAGCCCTGAGCACAGTCGAGTGTACCCTAAAAAAAGAGTGCTACTGGTGCCAGAGAGATAGGACAATGGGTAAGGTGCTTGCTTGCCTTGCAAGTGGCCAACCCAGGTTCAATCCCTGGCATCCCATGTGGCCCCCACTCAGCAACACCAGGAGTGATTCCTGAGTGCAGAGCCAGAAGTAACACCTGAGCATCACTGGGTGTGCCCCCCAAACAAAAAAAATACATAAATAAATAATTATAAAATAAAAAAATAAAATAAAGTGTGGGTCCAGAAGACGAGTAGGAGGCAGTTGAAATAATATGTGGATGAGGACGATATCCTAAGGGAACAGGAAAGGCGAGCAAGTGATGGAGTTGAAAATAACATGTTTGCAATGTCCAACTAATAGGATTTAATGACTGATCAAACAGGGCACTATGAGAGTGAGAGAAAAAGGAAAGAATTCCAGGTTTCTACTTTGCAGTCACTGACCGAAGGTTGTTATAATTTACTAAGGTCATATGTTGAGAAGAAGTGCTAGAGAAATGAAGCCTGTGTTCTCCCTAAAACACATCTCTCTCAATTTCCTTCAATAAAAATCACATTTCTCTAAATTTGCTTTAATAAAAACTATTTTACTTCTCTATTTCACCTCTCTTCCATCATATTTCTCTAAATTTCCTCCAATATTATGCTTAGCTACAACACTTGCCTTGCACCCGATCACCAACTCGGTTCAATCCTCAGTGCTATATAGGTTCTCCTGAACACTAGCAGGGGTCACGGTGTGGCCCCTCCCCCAAAGAAAAAAGAAGACTTTAAGGAAAAAAAGACTAAATTTGACCTAGTCAGGGAGAAAGTTAATGATAGGTGATAGACACCATGTGTATTAATCAACGCTGTGCCATCCAGGTGGAAAGGCAGCTGTGCACTTGACTGGGGGAATTGGAAGAGGTCAGCACTAATGACTCATCTGCTCTATGAATCATCTGCCTGAAGTTGGGGTTTAAGGCAAGGTCTATGGAACCATTTCCTGGGGATGGTTACAAACCGAAGAGAATGAAATGCTACTAGGTACCAGTGGCAAATGCTGCCCCCAAATCCAATGAGACCATGGAAAACCAAATATTTTCCCTCTCAATTTTATGAGTAGAACCCCCTCATTGGAACAACTTTAATTGTTCAAAACTGAATTGAATATCTACACTGTGTTGAGGGTGCTGAAGACACAATGGTGAAATACATTGATAAAAATCCTTCTTGCCATGGAGATGAAATTCTTGTCTGGAAAATCAGACACAACATAGAAACTACATAATAAAATTGTATTAATAAGAGAAGGCAGTGACAGCAAATATATAGGCACCACATAAACAGATGCCAGGGAGATGGTTCAAAGGACTGGAGTACATGCTCTGCGTACAGGAGGCACCACTTTTATCCTTGGCACCACATGGTCCCCTGAGCATCACTGGACATGGCCTAAAATCAAAAACAAAAGAAGATCAGGTAAGTTCTTCCTGATTCCAGAGTTTATTCTTTCCCCAACGTTTGACTGTACTGCTGCTCTCATGTGGAAATTCCTAGTTCCAAGAATGTATCTTCAGTGATAGAGCATACCCTTCCCTGTACTAGGCCCTGGGATGGATCCCAGCTACCTCGTGACCCCCCATTATTCCTATATGTGGCCCCTATTGTAAAGAAGAAAGGACCAACCACCCCATACTCCCGAAAGCCCTGCCAGACACACCCACATCCCGAAACCACCGCCACGTAAGCGCATCCATTTGTGCAGCTTCACAGGCTCACCATATCAACTAGCCACTAAAATTAATGGATACACTATTCTTCTGGTTGAAAACTCTGAGACACTTGCCAAAGCCCTGGCAGCTGCACTTACACCCCGACAGCTGCCCCTATGCCAATGGCTGAACTTCACTGCAGAGTCACTAAAATCAGGGGACTCCTGTGGGCAGTCACCAAACCGTTGAAAATTTCAGGTGCATTGGTCTTTAGGCCGTGAATTCTAGAGTATTCTCGGAGCGGGGCCAGGCAGACTCTCCCTACGACCCACCCGCCTACTTTCGGAAGCCCCAGCAGTCAGACCCACATCCCACAACAGTTTCCGTGTAAACTTACAGCTCAGTTAAATAATCTGGCATTTCTGGAATGCACAGCCACTACCTCCAAATTCTATAACACTGACATCCCAGCAGGAGCACACCAAATTGGGAAAGTGGCATAGAAGCCAGCTAAGCTCAATAAGCAAAAACATTAACACGGAAGGCTCAGCTAGCAACAGCAAGCAACTTGGGAAAACCTCAGATAAGGACTTAATGACCCCATGGTAAAATTTGACAATTTTCACGAAATTTCTTTTAATGAATTCTTTGATATTTGTATTAGCCATTTAGTTGTAACAGCAATATAAAGTAAATTATTTTGTGTCTGCTAAGGGCAGATTTGGGAGGTGGTTGGGAAAAGGGCGACAATGGTGGAGGAAAGGTCACACTGTGGTAAGATTAGTGTTACTGAATGTCTGTGAACAAATGTATAAACTATGGTGTTCAAATAAAGGGAGAGAAAAGAAAAAAAGAAAGAGAGAGAGAAAAAGGAAGAAAGAAAGAAAGAAAGAAAGAAAGAAAGAAAGAAAGAAAGAAAGAAAGAAAGAAAGAAAGAAAGAAAGAAAGAAAGAAAGAAAGAAAGAAAGAGGGAGAGGGATGGAGGAAGAGAGGAAAGAGAGAAGCAAGGAAATAAGAAAAGGAGGAAGGAATGGAGGGAGAAAGAGAGGGAGAAAATGAGCAAGTATAAAAGAAGATAAGGAAAGCAAAGAAGAGAAGAAGTAAGGCAGGCTATTTTTCCCAATAAAAAAGTCTTAATTGCATTATATCCTAGCATCAGCTAGACATTCTAGAAATAAACCAAAAGAATGTGCTTAATATAAAGTTGGCACCAACTTGTGAGAGTTAGCTGTGGGTGGCAGTCCCTTCTATTAGAGGATGAGTAGTGTTAATTTTTCATAAAATGAGATATTAAAAATCCTTTTGTCTGACAATAAAATTACTTTGTTAAAGAGCAAAATATTACTTTAGAAATGGAGATTTTGATAACTGTTCACAATAGTTGTGGAGGTGGTGATGAAGGCCCCATGGTGACCAAAAGCATGTGGGTGCTCAAAGAGGTGGAAAGGACACAGGGTCCACAAACCAGAAATGAAATTGGTTGTTTTTGTAGATGCCAACTTGTAGGATAACATAGCCTCAGGTAGTTTAGGTTTATTGGGTTACTCCCGTTACAGTGCTCCCATTCCTCTTTGTTTATTTGTAGCTTCTTTCTTAGTGTTCTGTTGACTTGTAAATATTGTTTTTCTCTTCTCCTTGAGTCCTTTGCATAGTTTATTCAGAGCAATATCCTTTTTGTATGGACACAGGAAGACTTAGCAAATACTACCTGGGAGTCATTTGACTCTACGTGATATTTTCCTCCTGGGCATCTGTTCTCTCGACCTAAGCCTCAGCTGCCCTTACTTCCTAGCACCCCCAAAAGCAGGGTCCTGACGAGGGAAAAGACGGACCCAGGGCAAGCGGTGAGTTGTGTGCTACCCTGGTATCGAGATGGGCCTGGCCAAAGTGCCTAATGCTTAACTATAAGTTAAGAGCTTGATCATGGACAAATGCTGTCATGATCCAAACAGTGATAACTAGATTTGGACCCTGCTAGGGTGAGGAATGATTAATCTGGCCTGAGTGCTGTGGTCTGAGTTTGTGGCAAGATGTTGCCAGGAGAGCTGCCTTGCAAGCCTCAATGTATCTCTTGCTATGTCCATCCAAAAATAACTAGTATTAAGATGTTAATAAGTGTTTGGACTAAGGAAAGGAAAAAAACCTTAAGAGTCATGAAGGGCTTTGGAATGCCCTGCCCTCAGGAAGGGCTTTCTTATGTTGATTTTGCTACCAGGCTGGGTGTAGCCTAGAGGGCAAGGTGGGAGAGAGAAGCAAGAGGCTGCAGCAGATCCAGAGAGAGGACGGAGGTGGGAGTGCGGGAGATGAGAAAGATGGAAGATTGAATAAACGGTAACTAATCAGCAACCAGCTTGGCCTTCTTCCTTCCGTCGCCTGCCCTTGACCGACAGCACACACAGTGGTTCCAGAGCACTGAACGCGGGCCGTGAGATGGAGAGCCCGAGAGTGCACTCGCCCGACGGCGTGCTTTAGTTTTTTACACCAACTGACCTAAGGTGCAGGTGGATCTTATGTACGTCGTTGGGTGCCATGTGTCCCAGTGTTTGGTGAGTGTGGGTGAGTAACCAAAAGGCCAGTTGGTAGACAAGAGTGGACATAAGTGTGGAGTTGAGACATTGATGAGAAGGGGGACTGAGCCACCCACTTGATAATTTCACAGAGGGTGAACCTTGAAGACAAGAAAGGAGGACACTTTCAAAGGGTTAAAGGCATCGGACTGTGTTTAGCACATCTAAAGTGCTGGGATTGGGAAGTCATGTGACTGTGATACTGAGTCTGTCCCAAATGGTACCTTCTAAGAAAAAGAAAAAGAGGTGGGTGGTAAACCATGCCTTCACATCATGATAATGTTCATTCTGAACTTTCCCGGAAGTGCAAGAACCCCACAGCAATCATACTCGGCCACCATCTTGACTGGGAAGCTGTCATGTGGTGTCCCAACTTCTGACTTTCGCTCCTTTGACTAGACCATTTCCTTCCAGAGCACATCACCTCCTGCCATCTCTTAGTTACTCCCACACTGAAAGCCCTTATCTCCCCCCACTGTGACAGGGTACATATCCAACTCTCAAAAACAATGTTCCGGGTAGCTAGGAAAGTCCTCAGGTGATGCAAGGGCTCTGAAATGGACTGTTGGTCAGCCTACTGATGGTGAGAGGAGCAGGCAGTCTCTGGTGTAAAATATCTAGGTGGAGATATGAACTTTTATGAAAAATGTGCCTGTATATCTAGCTGCTTCTGTCTAGAGAAAAGGTCAACAACTTACATCATATTCCCAGGAACTCTGACCACAAAGAAGTCAAGAGCTCTCTCGACTCACCTTGCACTGATTGGTACATAAATGACTGCAGGCCAGGTAAGCCAGTGTTGACAGAGACTGACTGTCTACGGCCGTATCAATCCATACCACTCATATACCTTCAGAGGATACTTTTCCTCTCCCACCCCCATGGGGCCAGGTGTATTACTTAATTTTTGCAAATAATTTATTTTTGTACAAAAGAATTTAAATCAACTTTAAAGGTAAAGTACTCAATTGTGAAGGGCCAGAGCAGTAGTATACAGATAGGGCTTTTGCCTTGCATGCTGCTAACCCAGGTTGGATCCCCAGCAACCCATACGGTCCCCTGAGCACTGCTATAAGTGATCCCTGAGTGCAGAGCCAGGAGTAAACCCTGAGCAATTTCAGGTGTGCCCTACCCCCCACAAAAAAGACACACTTGTCTAATTTTTAAAATGTTGAGCGCCACACCTCATGGTGCTCAGGGATTACTTCTGGTATTGCAGTCAGGAATCACTTCTGGTGGTGCTTGTGGGATCATATGGAGTGTCAGGGATGAACCATGTCAGGTCTGCTGAGTGCAAGGCAACTCAACTGTGTAAAAGTATGATTTAGATGTGAAACAGTTGTCAATGACCAACTAATTACTCCTCCAAATGCTACGCTGATATTTAAACTCCATTTTCCACCATTTACCCAACACTGAAGTATGAATAGAAGAAATAAAAGAAACATGATATAGATAGATCAATAGATTGATTGACAGATCAATAGATTGATAGGTCTACTGGCTGGCAGGCTGACAGTAGTCACTTGTATTACTGTCAATTGCTTTCACTATGCATCATGAAGATTTGGAAGAGTGATCATTCACATAAACCCACGTTTTATTTGAGTTTTCCGTTTGTTTTATTTTTTATTTTTGTTTTTAGGCCACACCCAATAGGATTAGGGCCTATTCCTGGCTCTTGCTCAGGGATCACTCCTGGCAGCTTTGGGGGATTATATATGATGTCAGACTGGAGCGATAGCACAGTAGGTAGGGCGTTTGCCTTGCACGCAGCCCACCTGAGTTCAATTCCTCCATCCCTCTAGGAGAGCCCGGCAAGCTACTGAGAGTATCCTGCCCACACGGCAGAGCCTGGCAAGCTACCCGTGGTGTATTCAATATGCCAAAAACAGTAACAACAAGTCTCACAATGGAGATGTTACTGGTGCCCGCTCGAGCAAATCAATGAACAACGGGAATACAGTGCTACAGTGCTATATATGAAATCAATGAACAACGGGAGTACAGTGCTACAGTGCTATATATGATGCCATGGGTCAAACCCAAGTTGATTAATCTTACTAATTCTGGCCAGTAAGAGAAGCAACTTACTAACGTACTATCTATACAGCCCCTGTTTGTTTTTCACTAAGAAAACATTTTCCATCTATTTTTAGCTGCTTATTAATCTTTTATTTGTTTTGGGGACACTGTGTAAAATAAATGAATTGAAAGCCTAGAAATTATTGACCGGAAACCATTCTGTCCTTCAATAGTGAAAGAAGTATCAAATAAGCAGCCTCTCAACATTTTCAAACCTTTGGATTTCAACCTTAATAATTATAAGTGTTAACATATTATATGAATGGAAGTCATCATCAATTTGAATAAACTTTTTTGCTTAATGCAAAGGGTTATTAGCTTTTTCATTTATTAATTTCATTTAGTCTTCTAAAAATACATATCTCTGGATCCAAATTTTAATTATGGTTTTACCCAGAAAGTATTTTCCACATAATACAGCCAGAGCTAATTGAAATGTTAAAGGTACAGTTAGTAATATATACTGAATTTTAGTAATTATACTGAATTTGACATATTCAGCATATTGATATATTAATTTTCTTTGGAGAATAAAAGATTTATACCTCTTTTTTTCATTTTACTTTCACTTTTTTATTGAATTACCTTGAGATAGAGCATTACAAAGCTGTTTGTGATTAGGTTTCAGTCATACAATGTTCCAACATCCATCCCTCCAGCAATGTAATTTCCCTGCAGCAGTGTCCCCATTTTCCCTCCCACCCCTCCAAGTCACCCCCCGCACCCGTATCTGCCTCTATGGCAGGCACCTCTCTTCTCTGTTTCTCTGTCTCTCTTTCTCTCTCTCATCTTAGGCATTATGGCTTTCAATACAGACGCTCTATTGTTGCATTTTTGTTTAATTTCCAAATGTTTGTGTCCCCCCATTTCTGTGATTCATTGTCCTTTTTGTATCATTGTAGTCTGAGAAGAAACTTATTATTATTTCTATAGTGTTGGAGGCAAATTTATGACCCAGCAAGTGGATCTATATTGGAGGATGTTCTGTGTGCACTGGAGAAGACTGTACCCTCTGTTTTTGGGGAACGAAGAAACTTATATATGTCTGTTAAGTTCATTTCTTCCTTTAAGGGGCTGGTTTTTATTTTGCCATCTTCCCTTGATTGCCCTAAGAACTACCATATTGTGGGCCAGAGAGATGCAACAGTCTGACACACACACACACTTTGCATGAGGGAGCCCGGATTTAATCCCCAGAACCAATAGTCCCCTGAGAATTCCTAGGTGTACCCAAAAGAAGGAGAATTACCCTTTTATCTTGTCTACTATTTTACCTCAGTTTACCTTAAGTGAAGTGATTGTAGACACAAACGTGTTTTCTCTTTGTTTGAGGTGGGTAAGTTTGAGGTTATGCCCAGTAGTGCTCAGCGGCTACTCCCAGCAATGTGACCAAGGGAACCACTCAGTGCTGACAATCAAAACCAGGCTAGCCACAAGCAAAACAAGTGCCTTAACTCCTGTACCTCTGACCTCTCATTTGTTTTTGTTGTTGTTGTTTTGTTTGCTTTTTTGTGTGTGTGGGGTCACACAGGAATCTCCCCTGGCGGTGCTCAGAGGACCATATGAGATGCCGGGAATCAAACCTGGGTCGGCTGCGTACAAGGCAAACGCCCTACCCGCTGTGCTATCACTCCAGCCCCAATCTCTGTCCCCAATGTATGTGCAATTCAGATGCATTTATCTACGACTGCAAAATAGCTCACTGTCAGTACACCTCTGGTTCTAGTCTCATCTATTCTACTGTCATTACTTATTTACTTTTGGTGTCGGGGATGGCACACTGGGTGTCATACTTGCAGGGTGTGTGCTCTACTACTGAGCCACATCCCCAGCCCCTCTCCTCAGTTGTAAAGAGTTGATTTTCTTTGTTTGGACTTTCAGTTTTCCAATTCTAAAGAACTTTCTTAATTCTTGTAATTGCTGAGGCTTCAAACTCTGAGCCACTTAATGGATCAATTTACAGAGACACAATATGACTCTTGCAGTTAAGGCAGATTCTCTTGCAGAAACAAAAGGTGCTAAATATAACTCCAAAAATGAAAATGAAAGTTAGGTTAAAATATCTTTAAAACGAGGGGCTGGAGCGATAGCACAGCGGGTAGAGCATTTGCCTTGCACGTGGCCGACCCGGGTTCGAATCCCAGCATCCCATATAGTCCCCTGAGCACCACCAGGAGTAATTCCTGAGTGCAAAGCCAGGAGTAACTCCTGTGCATTGCCAGGTGTGACCCAAAAAGCAAATATATATATATATATATATATATATATATATATATATCTTTAAAACAAGAGGTCAGAGGGACTGGAGCGATAGCACAGTGGGTAGGGCATTTGCCTTGCACGCGGCTGACCTGGGTTCGATTCCCGGCATCCCATATGGTCCTCTGAGCACCGCCAGGGGAGATTCCTGAGTGCAGAGCCAGGATTGACTCTTGTACATCGCTGGGTATGACCCAAAAAGCAAAAAAATAAAAATTCAAAGCATTGGGGACAGAGATTGTACAGAGACATATATTGTACAGCAGGTTGTGCACTGGATTTGAACCCAGCCTATGTGGGTTTGATTTCCCAGCACAACATAGTGTCTCCTGAATACCACTAAGCATGATCCTGATCATAGAGCCGGGAATAAGCCCTGAGCACTGCTGAATGGAGCACCACATGCAACCACCCAACCAACAATCAATTAAAAATACCCAGCAGGAATAAAATGTGCCGTTGGAAGAACATTGTCTGTCGCCTCTCAAAGCAGCAAGAGAGTGAACAGGTACCACATGATAAGCTCTACCACAGGGTCATGCCTGGTCCTAACCCATGCAGATCTGGTTCCATTACCTTTGTACTGAGATTTCCCAGTAGAGATTCAAAATCTCACATTCTTGGCAGCCTCCTGTGTGTAGTATCATAGTGAGATTATGCCTCAGCAGAAGCATGGAAATATTGGAAATTGAAAAGTTATTGGAATGGAACTATCCTTCTGTTTTTTATTTGGGGACCACACCCATCAGTTAATAGGGAATGTTCCTGGTTCAGTGCTCATGGGACCATGTGATGCCAAAGGTTGAACCCAGGCCTATTACATTTAAAGCATGTATGTGTTCAGAACATTGAGCTAACCCTATACTTTTATATTTTGTTTTGTGGGCCAACACCCATCAGTATTCAAGACTTACTCTTTTCTCTGTGATTCCCTACCCCACTCCTGGTAGGGATAAAGGGAGCCTATGTGTGCTGTTGATGGAAGTTGGGTTAACTGTATGCAAACAAGGACCTTACTCACTGTACTATGTCTCTGGCCCGATCCTTCTTCATTAAAAATGAAGCATCCCCATGACCAGAGCAATAGTACAGAGTACACAGCAATTGCTTGCATGTTGTCAACCCAACTTTGACCCCCAGCATCCTATAGTCCCACCTGAGTCCCACCAAGAGAGGGCTTTGAGTGCAAAGCCAGGAGTAAACCCTGAACACTACTGGATGTGGCCCACCCCCAGGCCCCAATGAAGCACTCTAGGCTTAGAATCTTTGGTTCAGGAAGATTGTTTTGACTGTAAATGCTTAACTATGTCCCCAAAAGATCTCCTGATTGAAGTCATATACAGATAAGTGGCTGAATTCCTTGTCTTTTAACGTGGTTTGCAAGTCTATCCTGAAAATAAATTATTGAGTTAAATTAAAGTCACAAGATGTCCTAGTTGCCTAGAAAGGATCAGATAGATCATTTCACACATATACCAAATTTTAAAATGAGTCTCTTTTAATTTTCTTTTCTTTTTATGTTGGGCCACAATTCAGTAGTGCGTGAGGCTTATTCCTGGCTCTGTGCCAAAGGATCACTCCTGGAATTGGGATCACTTCAGTGCTGGGGCCTGAACTGGGATCAACCTTGTGCAAGGCAAGCACCTTATCTGTCAAATCTCTATGGCCCCTAATTAGAAAATGAAACAGACAAAAAACTTCAGGCAAATCATCTCAACTATATATGCTAAATAAAATTTCAGGATTACTCCACCTTGGGCTCTGGATGTCCTTTATATCCTTGTACTTCATAACAGTGTACATCTGTGCATTTTAAAATTACATGATATGAAGATATGAATATGAACTACCTCAATTAAGATATTTAGAAACCAAACAAATAGGTTCCGGGACGAAAAATACATATTTTGGAAAGCAAACTGAGTGTTTGCTGTTGAGGTAACGTGGTCACAATGCTGTCAACAGTTAGGATTTTGGGCTGGAGTGCCGTTAGAGCTGATAGGATGCTTGCCTTGCATGCTGCAAAGCCAGGTTAGATCCCAGCACCACGTATGTTCCCCAAGCACTGCTAGGAGTGAGCCCTGAGCATAGAACCAGGAGTTGGTCCCTGGTGTGGTCCCCAAAAAAAACTAAAATTATTTTTTGGTGGACAAGCAGACCAGTTGGTGGGAAGCAAGTAGGGTAGGGGGCATTGTTGGAAGGAAGTAGACAACTGGTGAACATATCAGTGCTGAAACATTATATGCCTGAAACCAAATCATGAATAACTTTGAATTTCACAGTAAGTATCACTGTATCACTGTCATCCCGTTGCTCATAGATTTGCTCGAGCGGGCACCAGTAACATCTCCATTGTGAGACTTGTTACTGTTTTTGGCATATCTAATACGCATGGGTAGCTTGCCAGGCTCTGCCGTGCGGGCGGGATACTCTCGGTAGCTTGCTGGGCTCTCTAAAAGGGACGGAGGAATTGAACCCGAGTCGGCCGAGTGCTATTGTTCCGGCCCTGCACAGTGAGTAATTAAAAAAAAAAAAGGTTACTATACCTGTACCACCACCCAAATGCCCAAGTCTTTTCACCTCTGTACTTCTAGTTCTAGTTCTACATCCTTAACTTCTTAACCTCTGTCCTTTAAATTTAACCCCTGTCCTTAACTTCTAGGTCTGGTCAAAATTTTTAAACTCAGAGTAGTGGCTTATTCAAATAGATCCACTGAACTCCTTTTCTCAGCTGCTGTGGCAGACTGTGACTTTTAGGGGGAAATCTGCAGAGGGGTGGATGTTAATAAATTATTTACCCAGAGTAAATAGTCTGTATTTGTTAGACTTTTGTTTTCATTAGGGAGGGCCTCTCCAGTGGTGTTGGAGCCACCACGAAAACACCCGGAGTACGCCAGGGATCATGCAGTGTTGGGGATCAAACGCAGGGCCTTGTGCTTGCCAGTTCTTTCACTATCTCTCCATGTTTGTATGTTTGGTTTTTGTTGTTGTTGTTTGGTTTGGGCTTGTGTGTGTTTTGGGGCCACACCTGACAATGCTCAAGGGTAACTCCTGGTTTTTGGCACTCAGGAATCATTCCTGGTCATGCTCAAGGAGACTGGATGGGATGCAGGAGATTGAACCCAAGTTGGCTGCTGGCAAGGCAAATGCCCTATCCACTGTACTACAGCTCCGGCCCCTCCTGTTTGTTACTCTTAACTGCTTTTTTTAGTTTATTATTTTTTTATTAGTGAATCACCGTGAGGGTACAGTTACAGATTTACACATTTTCGTGCTTGTGTTTCCGTCCCACAATGTTCGAGAACCCATCCCTCCACCAGTGCCCATTCTCCATCACCGATGAACCCAGTATCCCCCCGCCCCCGCCTCTGTGGCAGGGCATTCCCTTTTGTTCTCTCTCTCCTTTTGGGTGTTGTGGTTTGCAATAGAGGTACTGAGTGGCCATCGTGTTCAATCTATAGTCTACTTTCAGCACGCATCTCCCTTCCTGAGAGGGTCCTCCAACCACACTTTACTTGGTGTTCCCTTCTCTATCTATCTGAGCTGCCTTTTCCCCCAGCACGTGAGGCCAGCTTCCAAGCCATGGAGCAAACCTCCTGGTACTTATTTCTACTATTCTTGGATGTTAGTCTCCTATTCTGTTCATTTATATTCCACAGATGAGCACAATCTTTCTTGAAGTGAGCATATTCTTTTAATGTTCTAAAAGCTTCCCCCAAATAATTTTTAACTAAATTCAAATTGCCAATCTCAAGCTACTCATAACACCTTCTGTGGAATCTTCTACAAATTTTTAAACGACAGGTAAGGTGTTGCTACTGGCACACAGAGGAATATTGCTGTGCTTGTGACGGATGGGGAGTTTTCAATTCATTGAGGAAAATGACAGGCCTTATTCTAATTTTAGAACAATTTTTTTTGGGGGGGGGCACACCCAGCGGTGCTCAGAGCTTATTCCTGGCTCTTTGTTCAGGCATCACTCCTGGTGGACTAGGGTGACCATATGGGATGCCAGGATCAAACTCGGGTCAGCTGTGTGCAAAGAAAATGCCCTACCCACTGTACTATTGCTCTAGGCCCAGAACAGTTCTGGTCCAAAGATGAGCTTCCTGGGCTTCCCCTTTTCTCCAGGGCAGGTAGAAAGTATTCTGCTTAATGACTGCCCTTGATGATAAGAGTGGAATGGAATGCAATACTGACCTGGGAACTGCTTTTGGTCATCAGTAATGTAACCAATGAGTTGGGTGATTACGGATGGCAGTCCTGAGGGAAATGAACTGGGTGCTTTATTCAAAAACTATGGGGGGGGTATTATAAATCAGGGGTTCAGGGAAAGCCACTTTAATGTGACATCTGAGATGATTCTGAAGGATTAAAATGAACCAGCAGGGTCTGGAGCGATAGTACAGCGGGTAGGACGTTTGCCTTGCACATAGCATAACCGAGTTCAATCCCTGGCATCCCATATGGTCCCCCAAACACCACCAGAGTGCAGAGCCAGGAGTAACCCCTGAGCATCGCTTGGTGTGACCCAAAAAGAAAAAAAAATAAAATAGAAATAAAATGAACCAACGGGAAGGCATTCCTGGCTGAGTGAAAGAAAGGGCCAAGGTGGGCCTGGGAGTTGGAAAAGACTTACTGAAGAGCAAACATGTGAGTGCAGCCACGGTAGGGAGCAGAAGAGCAGGTGAGATGAGGTGAAGTTGCACAGAGATCATTTCAAGTGTGGCCAAGTAGTTCAGGTACTATTTGAAATTGTGGGGGTGGGGAAGAGAGTCATTGAATCTTTCCAGGAGAGAAGAAATCAAGTCTTATTTTCATTTTAGAGAATTTCTCTGGTTGCTGTATGGGTAATGGATGGGGAGCAAAGCAAGAATGTGAGAAGACAGACCAATTAAGCAACGAGTAGGGACATCCAAGTAAGAAATGTTGGCTTAGGGGATATATATATAGAGAGAGTAACAGGGTTGGGGTGCGTGCCTTGTATGCTGATAACCCTGGTTTAATCTATGGCACCACATGGTCCCCCCAAATTTGGTGGGTGCAGTGCTGGAGGCTCAAAAGCATCACCAAGTATGAGCCTGGAAGTTTCCAAACACTGCATGAAAGAAAGTATGGCTTAGACTCTAATGTGACTTTAGGATGGAGAGGAGTCAATGGGTTCAAGATGGATTGACTCAGCAGGAGTTGCTAAGCATTTGAATATAAGGGATAAAAGCAAGAAGTGACAGGTGGCACCTAAGTTCGGGGCTTTTGACTTAACTAGACAGACAATATCATTTGTTAATGTGGGAAAGACCCGTGAAGGGCTGGATTTGGGTGGGGAAGGAACTGAAAGTTCTCCTGCTAGTAACTGCCATACAAAACTACCAGAGGCCTGGAAATAACTCAAAGGACTGAGCAAATGCAGCACATGCATCACAGAATCTCCCAAGCACTGCCAAGGAAGATAGATACTCCTTGAAGGCATAAAGGTAAGTGAAATGAGACAGAAAGAAAAATAAAATCTCATCTTCCTTAGGTGAAGATCCTAGGGGGGGCGGGGAAATCAGAGAAAAAAAAGAGATCAGGGGGCTGGAGTGATAGCACAACGGCTACAGTGTTTGCCTTGCACACGGTGGACCTGGGTTAGATTCCCAGCATCCCATATGGCCCCCTGAGGACCGCCAGGAGTAATTCCTGAGTGCGTGATCCAGGAGTAACCCCTGTGCATTGCCGGGTGTGACCCAAAAAGCCAAAAAAAAAGATCAGGTAGTGCTTACCAGAGGGTGTGCAATGGGAGACATAATTGGAAACAGCTGGTCAAAACTTAATAAACTTCCAGTTACAAGATAAATAAGCACGCTGGATGCAACATATACATCATATTCACCAGCAGGATCATTGCTACATGATGGGTGTTAGCTGCACCTAGTCATTTCACAGTCTATGTAAATCAAACCGTCACACTGAACATCTTCACTGTACTTATGGTAAATGTCTGTTATTTCTCTGTAAAACTGGGGAGAGGTTCTCTTTTGGACATTTTAAATTCCAAATGGCCAGACGACCTCCCCGGAATAATCACACTGCAAACACACAGTCGTCCATTTTACAAGTGCAAGTCCGGCTTGCAAATGCAAGGCAGGCCTGGAAATATTTTCCGAGGACTTCTTCAGTCTTTAAATCCTGCTCACAAGGTCTGTGATGTAGTGATCAAATTACAGACTAGAATCATAGTTGAAACAGAGAACTGGTTTACTACCTTTTTTAAGCAGAAATGGAATGAAAGGAAAATCTCCAAATTTCACAGTACTTACGGCCCAATCAGAGCACAGCAAATTTGATGGGAAAGTTTCGGAGAAGCCCACCAAGTTCAATGAGTGAAAACTGTAACATGGAAGACTCAACCAGCACCAACTAGCTCTGCAAATCCTCAGAAAATAATGTTAGTAATACCATTGTGAGATTAACCGAAGATCACAAATGGACTCTCGTTGATATGTTTTCTGATAATTCCATTTGTCATTTTTCTGTAACAAGCAGTATGAAATAAATTTGTTATGTGCCAGCTAACGGAGCATGTTTGGGGGCGTGGGAGTGAAACTGGGAACATTGGTGGATGAAATATCACACTGGTGGTGGGATTGGTACTGGAATATTGTATGCCTGAAACAACTGTATTATGAACAACTTCGTAAATCATGGTGTTATAATTTTTTAAAAAAAATAGTGTTGTAAGCCAAAGAGATATACTAAGGGGTAAAGTGCTTTGTCTGCATGCAGCTGACCCCGCTTCGATCACCAGAACCATATGTGTTTCTCCAGCACCTTCGGGGTCACTCCTGAGCAGAGAGCTAGGAATAGCCCCTGAACACCTGAGAATATGGCCCAAATTCTCCCTCCCTATCCCCCAAAAGAATGTCTAATTTTCATCTACTAACAATCCTTTCATTATAAAGCATTATGTTGTGCCTCTTTCACCCAAGGTTCTTTTCGGTGGGAGGAGGTTGGGCCACACTCAGCTGTGCTCATGGCTAACTCCTGGCTCTCTGCTGCTCAGGGATCACTCCTGGCAGTGCTTAGGTTCAAGGGATCAAACCAAGGTTGGTAACATATATAGCAAGCATTTTACCCAAAGTTATTTCCCAATTCAGTATCTCATACATGTAGCCATTGCTCAAATGACATGAGATGTATAAGCATTTTACTTTCCTATCTTCTTTAAATATATCCCAGTTTGTTAATGTCCTCTTAAATATGGCATCTAAACAATATGAGCTGACCAAAAGAGGCCCAAGTAGAAGTAAGAATTCCCCCAGAGCACCTGAAGGCTCATTAGCACTTGGAAACATTGCCAAATCAGTTAACTAAGACCCAGAGAGCACATACGTGCCATTAAGTTCCAGATCCTCATCCTTAAAGGTCCAGCACGAAAGCAAATTAGAAGGGCTGGAGCAGGGTGTTTGCCTTGCATGTAGCCAAAGCAGGCTGAGTCCCCCGACATCCCATATGGTCCCCCAAGGCCCCCTAGGAGTGATTCCTGAGCACACATCCAGGAGTAAGCCCTGAGCACCACCAGATGTGCCCCCTCCAAAGAAAAAAGAACATTAGAACCCTTTATTGTGATCCTTCCTGGTTCTTTTATTTATTTTTATTTTGGGGTGTTATTTTTTGTTTCACATTGGTTTGGTTTGGGGCCATACCTGATGGTGCTCAGGACTTACTCCTGGCTCTGTGCTGAGGGATCACTCCTGGTGCGGCTCATGGGATCCTATAGGGTCCCAGGGATTGAACTTGGTTGGGCCATATGCAAGTTAAGATCCCTACTTGAGGATCAGAATAATAGTACAAGTACTTCTTGCCTTGCACATGGCCAACCCGGGTTCAATCCCTGGCATTCCATATGGTTCCCCAAGCACCTGAGTGCAGAGCCAGGAATAAGCCCCGAGCATTGCCAGGGGTGGCCTCAAAACAAACAGAATAAGACACCCTACTCACTTACTATCTCTCTAGCCTGTGAACCTTCCCCCTTTTTTTGCTTTTTTGGTCACACCCAGTGATGCTTAGGGGTTACTCCTGGCTCTGCACTCAGGAATTACTCCTGGCGATGCTAGGAGGACTATATGGGATGCCGGGGATTGAATCTGGGTCAGCCAGGTGCAAGGTAAATGCCCTCCTCTCTGTCCTATCGGTCTGTCCCCGAACCTTCCCGTTTTTTAAACCTAGTTGTGTGTGTGTGTGTGTTTCCTGGACTTTAACCCTTCTGACTCAGATTCTAGAGATTTGTGATACACTTTGGTCTTTGTCCGTGGAAGCCTGTTCCTCCTTCCATCATTTGTATATGCATACTTTCAAAATCTGAGCTCCTCCGAGTATAGCCTAGAGAAGACACTTTCTTTTATTAGCTATCTCTCCCTTTTTAATTTCTCATTGGAATTTTTCCAAATTGGACAAGTCTGAAATTTATCTCTGGACTCCCTTGCCTTCTTGAACTTGCTTTCTCTTTTGATGTTTGGCCAGGAGATCATACTTATCTTTTCTCTGATCCCTTTAAAGTCTGACACACACAAGATACACGTGTGCACACACAACAACAGTATGCAGAGCTTAGTTAAGCTATCTGGTCAGACCCAGTACTCTTCTGTTTAAGGGATCCAAATAGTCTCATGCTTTTCCTTAAGATTCTTGTCACCTTTTACGTTGCTTAACCAGATCTTTTTTGTTTATCACAGGATTCAGCTCAGTTTAGCAATTAACCTCACTGCTTCCTTTGTGTTCAGAGAACGGTAATTATCAGCAAAGGAATCAGAATATAAACAATGTGTAGCTACCAGAGTACTGAAACTTCCAGCGAGCATTCAAATGGTTTCTCTGGTCGCCATTTCTTGCCTATCTGGAGGTTTTATGAAGTCATATTCATAGTTTTTTCTGAAAGGGGTGGCAATCTCTTGTCTACTTCTACAATTGCAATCACTTTCAGTTTCACCCTCCAACCAATGACTGGCAGGCTCTAGCGTCTCAGTATATCACTCTATGCTCTCCTCTCCCTGAACTAGGGTTTGCATTTTGTTGTCATGTTTGTTTTTGTCTCTTTATTTCACCAGATGCCAGTTACAAGTCCAATTCTCCCAGAGTCCAAAAATTCCTTTCAAGAAAATGATCTTCTCCTGCTCTATGCACATTTACATCCGGGGGCAAGGCACTTGCACGTGGCCGGCCCAGGCTTGATGCTCAGCACTGCATAGAAGTTCCCCCAAGCCCCACCAGGAGTGATCCCTGAGCAAAAAAGCCAAGATGAATCCCTGAGCCGTGCTGGGTGTGGCTCCAAAATAAAAAAAAAAGAACCCACCCGAATCACTTTGCCACTTTATTACTCAGATTCTACACGTTGACAAATAGAAAACTGAACCGTTCTGTGTAAATTCTGAATCCTGTTCCTTGTGTTTGTGTGTGTATGTGTGTGTGATTTACTAGGCACTGTTTTAGCTTTAGTTCCTCCTTTTTTATTTTCGTTTTCTCTCTTCCCTTCAATGATGGTGCTGTGTTAATTACCAGGGTCACATCTGCAATTGATTGTGGGACTTGCTGGGGGTTCTGCTCTTTAGCGTGCTCACATGCAGTACAGTGGCGGTGCTGCGGTGTGTGGGGGGGTCCCAGGCTGCAAATTTGTGAGGGCCATACTGAGTACAAACAGGGAGCCCCAGAGGGTCAAACTCACAGCTTCACACTTGCAAGGCCAGCACGTTTTTGTCTTTTACTTTGGGGATCCCATCCGGCAGTTCTCAGGGTTTTCTCCTGGCTCCGTGCTCAGGGATCTTTCCTGGCAGCGTTTGGGAGACCCTCTGCCATCCCAGATTGAACTTGAGTTGTGCCTTAACCTTTGTGCTATTTCTCCAGCCCCTGTTTTGGAAGGCAGGCACATTTTACCACTGAGCAATCAGTCCTGGGCCCCCTAGTTCCTCTTTCTAAATTACTCTAATATTCTGTAGTACTTACAGAATCGTAAGAGTTGCAAGCACACAGGCTCCGCTACGCCTGCCTCACTGGAGGAACAAATTTGTAATGAATTGTCATTCCAGAAATCATAACCAATATCACAATTGTTATCATGAACATTATTCTCCATTTTCCTGGACTCTTGCTATGGGATTTTCCCCTTTTGACCTTTTTATTGGTGGGAGGAATGGATCACAATGGATGCTCAGAAGATGTGGGGGGCCCACTTGCAATTTTTGGCCAACCTGATGATCAGTTTAGCACAAGAGACAAAGGATGCAGTAATTCTAGGGCCCTGCAATGCCAAGGATACCCGGTATATCCCAGCAGGGCTCGGGGCCTGCAGGGCCATATCTGATAGTGCTTAGGGGACTATGTGGTACCAGGGATCGAGCCCAAGTTGAGTACATCTTGGGTTGATCCCTAACCACTGTGCTATCTCTTGGCACCTTTTTCCCTTTTAAACTTTCAGACATTAAAATGTTGCAAAAGAAAGTCCATCTGCACTTCTGTGTTCATTGTAGTACTATTCATAATAGCCCAAATCTGGAAACAACCAGAGTGCCCCAGAACAGACACTGGAATAAGAAAACCATGATACCTCTACAAATGGAATACTATGCAGTCACCAGAAAAAAATGAAGTGATGAAATTTACTTATAAATGGATGGACATGGAGTGTATCATGCTGAGAGAAATGAGTCAAAAGGAGAGAGATAGACATAGAATGATAACACTCATCTTTGGGATACACAAAAAACCTATAAGACTAGTAGCCATGGACAGTAGAAACAAGGGCCAGGAAGACTGGTCCATGAATGGAAGTCTGCCACAAGTGGAAGGGCAGGAAGAGGGCAGTTAGGATAAAAGAAGTGACCACTATGGCAACGATAGTTGGAAATGATCACTCTGGACAAGAATTGAGTGCTGAGAGTAGGTAAAGGGATACACAGGATAAACTGTCAGTACCTGGGGCTGGAGTGATAGCACAGCGGGTAGGGCATTTGCTTTGCACGCGGCCGACCCGGGTTCAATTCCCAGCATCCCATATGGTCCCCTGAGCACTGCCAGGGGAAATTTCTGAGTGCAGAGCCAGGAGTAACCCCTATGCATCGCTGGGTGCAACCCAAAAAGAAAAAAAACTGTCAGTACCTGTATTGCAAACCATAAAGCAAAGAAAGAAAGAAAGAAAGGAAGGAAGGAAGGAAGGAAGAAAGAAAGGAAGGAAGGAAGGAAGGAAGGAAGGAAGAAAGAAAGAAAGAAAGAAAGAAAGAAAGAAAGAAAGAAAGAAAGAAAGAAAGAAAGAAAGAAAGAAAGAAAGAAAGAAAGAAAGAAAGAAAGAAAGAAAGAAAGAAAGAAAGAAAGAAAGAAAGAAAGAAAGAAAGAAAGAAAGAAAGAAAGAAAGAAAGAAAGAAAGAAAGAAAGAAAGAAAGAGAAAGAAAGAAAGAAAAGTGCCTGCCATGGAGGCAGGCTAGAACGGAGGTCGGGGGATGGTGGCAGAAGGGAACAATGGTAGTGGAAAATGTACACTGGTGAAAGGATGGGGTATTGGAATATTGCATGACTGAAATCCAATCATGAACAATTTTATCTCAGTGTCTCACAGTGATCCAGTAAAACATTAAATAAATTTTTTAAAATGTCGCAACATCTTTTTGAGGGGGTTTTGGGCCATGTATGGCCATACTCACTGGGTTACTCCTGGCTCTGCACTTAGGAATTACTCCTGGTGGTGCTCAAAGGAGTATATGGGATGCTGGCGATGACATCTACATGGTCACAGGCCACTCAGGGAGGTCCTGATATGTTAAAGTCAGTGAACTTAGCAGCATGCCAAATTCTGGCATGAAGTTATGTTTAAGTAAACCTTCTTGTGTATTATCACCCATTAAACTCCATTTAGGCAGTCAGAGCCTAAAAGGGAACAAGTTCTGTGTTACTATTTGGTCATCTCCTAGCAGAAAAGGACATCTGGCTTAAGAGTAAATACAGAAGTGCTTACACACTTTAAAGATCTTTGAAATAGCATACTGGGACAGAAATAACATAGGGGTTATGGCAGTTGCCTTGCACGCAGCCAACCCGTTTGAATCCCCCAGCATAGTACATGAACCCTGACCGATGCCAAAGGTCACTTCTGAGCACAGAGTCAGGAATAGCACCTGAGCACTACCAGGTGAGGCCCCCAAACAAATAAAAACACAACAGAGCATCAGGCTCAAAGGGAGATGTGGTCAGAAATAGGTTGAAAATGGGTAGGAAAGTGAAGGTGAAATATTAAAATGTAATTAAGATTTGAACAAGCTGCTTTTATCAGAATGTCAAGGCAAAACAGGAGATGAATTTTATTTTTAAATAGATTCTAAAAACCACCTGTCTAAAAATGCTCTGTAGATTTCGCTTTCAAGGTAAAATGTTCTCACCAATTGAGATGGAGGGAGGTAACAGTGATTTTTAGAGAACAGAAACTATTCTCTATTCTTTCTCTCCAACTGTACTGCATACCGCTTCTGGTATCCAGTGCTTCTTTCTGTATCCAGTTGCCTCTAATCAGCTCATGATTAAGGAGCCCAGGATAAACGAGCCCATTCTCATTTAAGCAGTTCAAAGATTTCCTCCCCCTAGGATCAACAAAGCTGGATTCAAAATTGACCTTCTTGAACATGGTGTGCTCATCACTTCAAATTGTTGAGGTTCTTAGTAAGAAAAGTAAATCTGTACAAAGACAAGCAAATTGATAGTATGGGTTCAACTCCAATGGCAATCTTTTGTTTTAAATGATGGGGGCCCTAACTGGCTGTGGTGAGGGCATGCTCCTGGCTCTGGGGATCGGGGATCACTCCTGTTGGATCCCTGTGGAGAACCAGGGAATCCTGGGTCAGCCGCAAGCATCTTCCCAGCTGCACTACTTGTGCAGCCCCTCCAATGGCAATTTTCAACACTCTGCCTGATTTTTATAAACATTGTTGCAATTGAGATTTGTGGTCACACTGTGGCACTGTCCTGGTTGTTCATGGATTTGCTCTGGCGGGCACCAATGACGTCTCCATTGTGAGACTTGTTGAGACGTATTCGATATGTTTTTGGCATATGTAATATGCAATGGGTTGCTTGCCAGGCTCTGCCGTGCAGGCGAGTTACTCTCGGTAGCTTGCCGGGCTCTCTAAGAGAGATGGAGGAATCGAACCCGGGACGGCCGCGTGCAAGGCAAATGCCCTACCTGCTGTGCTATCGCTCCAGCCACATTATCTGATTCTATTCTGCTCACATTATCTGATTCTGTTCTAAACACAAAAGAGAGAACATTGTGCTAACAGGTAGGATTTTTTTCTGGTTTTTGAGCACACTTGGCTACGCTCAGAGCTTACTCCTGGCTCTGAGCTCAGGGATCATGGGCTTGGAGGATTCTATTAGATTGCTGAGGGTTGAACCTAGATGGATCCCGTACCAGGCAAATTGCTGTTCTATCGTTCAGGCCCCTAACAAGTGGGTTTTTAAGCATATGTCTGGCAGATGCTTACCCAGTACCAGGCATTAAGGGGCACTTGAGATTTATGTGTTCTTTGACACAGTGGGTGTCAATGTAATTCTATTGGTCCCTTAAATGTCCCTGCAGTTCAGTAATCTATGCAACCCAAAAGTGCTTTATCTGGGGTCCCAGGAACCAAAAGCCAATCTAGTAACTGGGTCCTTTTAACCTTCTCTGTACATTTTCTACATTGGGCTTTTGGCTTACAAGTCTTCCCTCCTAGCCCAGTCCTATGGACATCTATTTCTTTGCTAAATCCCAGCAAGATCTTAATGCCATTGTTTTGCATACCAAGGGCTGGTGCATGCTGAGAGTGTCCTTACTCCACTGACCCCCTTCATTTCCTTGGGTTTCACAGGCGATACTCCAGGGCAGGTAAAGACTAAGAAAAAATCGAGACACAAAATCAAGTCGGTGACCAAGAGAAATAAGTTTTAGGAAGTCCTATTTTTTTTTTCAAATCACAGGTAATGATAAGCCCATGATAAACACACTTTGCACACTTCCAATGAAGACCTAATACATTCCCCCCCTCCTTCCTCACTGGCCTCCTCCCACCCTTCCCCTGAGGGGGCGCTCCAATGAAACTTGATTTACAAACAACAATAAAAAAGAAGACGTCGACTTGGCGGGAGCCTTAAGCGGGTCCATCTGGAGTTTCTGAAACATGAGAGCGAATTCCTGCTGGTCTGGATTGCCAAACTTTTGGTGGCGTCCCCTTACACACGGTGCTTCATCCCCGTCCCCACCCTGCTGTCGAGCTTTCTCGTCCAGGCGCCAGGTGACCTCTCTCTCCCTTCCCAGGGTCCAGTGTCCAGGTCCCGGGTATTCCTTGGAGCCGCCCCCTTCCTGGGCCAGGTCAGATGCCCCCGAGCAAGCCCGGGCGGCTCGGAGGGCGGCCCGTGGCCCGACTCCGCGGCTCCTCCCCCCGCGCTCCTGAGCCACTCAGCTGGCCCGCGCCCCGCGCGCGGGGACTCGGCGCCCGCCCCGGCCCGCCCCCGACGCCGGCTGCCCGGCGCCGGCTCCCCCTATATAAATCGGCCATTTGCTTCGCTCCGCCCCAGAGCCCTGGAGTTCTAGCCGGTTCCTACTGTGGTCCCGTAGCCGCCGGTCCCCCCCACTCTTCTCCAGTCACCATGACAGATGCCGCCGTGTCCTTCGCCAAGGACTTCTTGGCCGGTGGGGTGGCTGCAGCCATCTCGAAGACGGCGGTAGCGCCCATCGAGCGGGTCAAGCTGCTGCTGCAGGTGCGTCCCGGGCCCCTCGAGTGGATCAGAAAGTTGCCCAGTTGTGGGGGGAGGGGGGCCGTGGGGAGTGCGGTGCCCCAAGCGTGCCAAGGAGCGGCCTCTTGGGACGCACCGTGGGGACTGGTGGCCGGTGGGGCTGGGAGGCGCGGCGTGGTAGCCCAAAGCACTTGAGGGGACTTGGCTTGAGTGACCTGAGGTTCTGCCCCAACAAAGGGGTCGAGGATGGAGGGAGGAGAGGAAGAGCGGGCCTTAGCATCCAGGGGGCAGCCCCCTCGGATGGGGCCGCCCGGGGCCTTGGCGGGAGGGGGGCCAAGGGCCGGACGTAGGGATCGGCGTCTGAAAAGGGAATACCTGCCTTCGGCGATGAGCCCAAGGTCGTGGCAAGGAGAGGGCAGCCGGGGGCGGCCATGCGGGCCGGCGCGGCGCGGAGTGTCGCCCCGGCCGGAAGCGGCGCCAGGAAGCGCATGTGCCTTCTGCGGCCGCCCCCGCGCGCCCCCGCGCCGCCTCTAGAGGGCGCTCCGGGAGCAGTGCAGGAAGCGGGGGCGCCTCTACGGGTCACCTCTAGGCGAGGCCAGGGCCACGCCACGGCGCCGCCGAGGACGAAGGCTGATGTGACGGTCACCTCTGTGACCACGCCCTCCGATGTGCCTCGGAATCTGGATCCCAGGAAATGATTTGCCATCTGGGTCCAAAGGTCAGAGGTCCACTGGAGGGGGGGCCCCCTCCACCCCTACTGATCACTTAGCCAGCTGGGTCTGTGGCACGGGATTAGAAAAGGCACCGCCTGTGTGATGAAGATGAGTAGGTCAGGCAGGGGGGGGTGGGGAGGGAGGGCCAATGTTCAAGATTCTGCCCTCTTCCCTTCGTGGTTCTCACCCTCCCGTTGGCCTCCTGTTTTGTCTTCCAGGTGCAGCATGCCAGTAAGCAAATCACCGCTGATAAGCAATACAAGGGCATTATGGACTGCGTGGTTCGTATCCCGAAGGAGCAGGGTGTCCTGTCCTTCTGGCGTGGCAACCTGGCCAATGTCATCAGATACTTCCCCACCCAGGCTCTCAACTTCGCCTTCAAAGATAAATACAAGCAGATCTTCCTGGGCGGTGTAGACAAGAGAACCCAGTTTTGGCGTTACTTTGCTGGCAACCTGGCATCTGGGGGTGCCGCTGGGGCCACTTCCTTGTGCTTTGTATATCCCCTTGATTTTGCCCGTACCCGTTTAGCTGCCGATGTGGGCAAAGCCGGAGCCGAGAGAGAATTCAAAGGGCTCGGCGATTGTCTGGTTAAGATTTCTAAATCTGACGGGATTAAGGGCCTGTATCAAGGCTTCAATGTCTCTGTGCAAGGTATTATCATCTATCGAGCTGCCTACTTTGGAATCTATGACACTGCAAAGGGTAAGTTTGCAGGTGCTGAAAGCTTGGCTCTTAGGGGACCATTTGGGGAAAAATCATTATGCCTTCTTGTAGCCAGCGATAGATTTGGCTAATTGTTCAGAAGCCGAGGTCATCCAGTATAGATGAGGTGGGAGGGGGGTGTGGAGCGGGAGTCAGTAAAACTGAATGGCGATGGTGGTGGGACTTTTTCCTGTTTGCTAATGCATCTCTTTTATCCCTTCCCTTCTCAGGAATGCTTCCAGATCCCAAGAATACTCACATCTTTGTCAGCTGGATGATCGCACAGTCTGTCACGGCCGTGGCTGGGTTGACTTCCTATCCCTTTGACACAGTGCGTCGCCGCATGATGATGCAGTCAGGGCGCAAAGGAAGTAAGTTGTAGGGAAAATAGCAGGGGGTGGGCTGTGGCCACACCCACTCCAAGGCTGACTTTGGCCATAGCGGTCTGTTGACCTCTTAGTTTGGTAATCAGTGGGATCTCCGTGAAGTTATAATAGTTGGGTTGTTGTTTTTTTTTTTTTTAAGTAATGCAGGCTGGGGGTGTAGCTCAGGGTTTGAGGGAATGCCTCACTTAAGTGTGGCCCTGGGTTGGATCCCTGATGTTGCCAGTAGTGAAAAGGCTGCTCTTAAGTTCTGAGAGGACTCTGGTTTAGTTTAGTAAATCTTAACACATTTCGTCGGCCTTTGCTCACCAGCGCCATGTCTTTGTTCTTTGCAGCTGATATCATGTATACTGGCACAATTGACTGCTGGAGGAAGATTGCTCGTGATGAAGGAACCAAAGCTTTTTTCAAGGGTGCCTGGTCCAATGTACTAAGAGGCATGGGGGGTGCTTTTGTACTTGTTTTGTATGATGAAATCAAGAAGTACACATAAGTGATGTCCTAGGTTTCTCCTCAGAACAGGCATGATGTATTATAGAACTTGAGCATTCTCAACTGCTGTCTATTTATCAGTGGCAACTTAAGACTGGTTGAAAATGGGAAGCAATAATAGTCATCTGACCAGTTCTCGCAAAGCCATTTCCACAACGATGATGGGACTCAATTATATTTTTTATTTCAATCACTCCTGATAAATAACAAATTTGAAGAAATAAAAAACATCTGAGATACACGTTGGTGTGCTGCTACCTTCTTTTATTATACAATCATTCTTTTTGTGGATTAGCAACGGTTACCTGAGAGTAAACATTGTACTTGCTCCTGAGTTCAAGAGCTTTCTTTTCAAGCCAATTTGCAGTCAGGCATTTTCAAAGAAGAGCTCTGTTGTGGGATGTATCCATGTCCCCAACACATTAAATGAATAAAATGCAGGCCCAGGGCACCCAAAAGTCATTGATCACAGCTGGATGGGCTTTTCTCCCAAGCTAGGTCCCTTCCTTTCCTAACCTCATGGTTATTCAGCAGGAAATAGGAGCTAGAGCGGTACTTCAGTGGATAGGGGATTTTCTTGCATGAGGCAAACCCAGATTCAATCCCCAGCACCCCATAGGGTCCCTGAAGCCCACCAGGAGTGATCTCAATACACCATTGGGTGTGACCTCTAAGCAAAAAAAGAGGAAAGTCAAATAGGAAGTGGGCGGATGGTGGGGAATGGGAGAGAGTAGGGTCAAGGGTGGAGAAAAAGGTACAATTGTGGGTGTGGGATTGAGTATACTATGCATGAAACTGGTCAATTGCAGCGCTTCTGGGGGGGAATATAGAAACTGAGTTGTGCACTCAGGGTGGTGTTTCATGGAAACCAGGTCCTAACTCAAAGGGCTAGTACCCATGCTTTGGGGGAGGAGGCCAAAGATTTAAAATAAATGGCTGGCTATGGGGATTTCATCTCAAACAACATGGGGCCAGAGTGATATGACAGTGGATAGAGCACTTGCCTTACCAGGGCTCAATCTCTGACACTCCTCATAGTCCCCCAAGCTCACCAGGAGTGACCTGAGCAGAGCCAGGAATAAACCCCGAGTACTACTGTGTGTGGCCCCCCAAAAAGAAACTATATGGTCAGCCTTCTACCTGACTCCTGCTTTGATCTATTCTGGGGTCCAAATGGAGGATTCTGGCTGGCACGTGGACTCAGTACTGAGAACTCTCCTTGGGGAGGTTCCAGAGAGTGCCAAACAGCTACCAGGAACCTTGAGGCACATTTTACAAAGCAAATGGAACATGTGCCTTTTGTCAAATATGATAAGAATCGCCCAAACAATGGAGGCCATTTGTTGTTATTTTGGAGAAGCTCTTATTTGGAACCCACTTGAGCCTATTTGCAATTTCAGTATTGTTTAGGGCTCAGAAAAGCAATATGACATGGGTTCAGCCCATTACCAAGAAGGATTGCACACAGCATGGTTAAGGGTTTCTCGCAGACTGGGTCTGCGTGGCATGCATTAGTGCCAGAACACCCTGGAAGTTCCAGCGGTGTGGCCCCTGGCCATAGTGTGCCACAGTAATTAACTACTACCCCCACTTGCTTCCCAGCACATACCTACATAAACCCAAACATCAGGTTTACCCTTTAAAAGTGGACAGTTTCGGTTTTGTTTGGGGGCTGTCCCTGTCAGTACTCAGGAACAACTCCAAGCTTGGTGCTCAGGGGTCACTTCTGGCAGAGTTCAGGGAACCACAGTACCTGGAGTCAAACCCAGGCCTACCACATGCGAAATCCTCCAGTCCTTTGAGCCATCTCCGCAGCCCCAATAGGAACACTTTTTATAGGTTTCAAATAATAAATAAAGGTGGAGTTGGAGAGATGATACAGTGGGTAGGATGCTTGCTCTGTATGCGACTGACCTGAGTTTGATCCCTGGCACCACATAGGGTCCCCTGAGCACCCTGAGAAGTGATCCCTGAGTTCACTGTATCACTGTCATCCTGTTGTTCGTCGATTTACTCGAGCGGGCACCAGTAATGTCTCTATTCCTCCCAGCCCTGAGATTTTAGCAGCCTCTCCTTACTGGAGCTCAACCAGGAATAAATCCTGAGCACCACCGAGTGTGGCCTAAGCTGCCCACTTCCCAAACAGATAATAAAAGTGTTGGAAGGAAAAAACTTCCAGTATCATAGAGGCCTGGATTCTGCAGTATATTTGGTTTCATTTTATTTGGTTTGATTTGGGGTCCCACGCAGCAGTGCTCAGAGGCTACTCCTGGCTCAGTGCTTAAGGAGCACGTGGTACCGTGAATCAAATCCAGATTCTCCAAATACAAATCTGCTCAGCCTTTCCAGCTCTCTCCCAGGCCCTGGAATCTGCCGCTTAATAATGCTAATGAACAAGCAAATTTCTCTCAGTTTCAGTTTTCCACATCTATAAAATGATGATAATAGTAACGGTGTCCCAGAGAACTGTTGCAAAGATTGAATCATTTATGCAATGCATCTAACTAAGAAGCACTCTGTGCAGGCCCAAAAGATAGTACAGCAGTCGGGGCTGGAGAGATAAGCACAGAGGGGAGGGCGTTTGCCTTGCACGCGGTCTACCCGGGTTCAATTCCCAGCATCCCATATGGTCCCCTGAGCACCGCCAGGAGTAATTCCTGAGTGCAGAACTAGGAGTAACCTCTGTGCATCACTGGGTGTGACCCAAAAAAGCAAAAAAAAAAAAAGTACAATAGTCAAGGCACTTGCTTTGCATGCCACCAAGCCAGGTTTGATCCCCAGCAGCAGATAGGGCCCCCTGAGCATGTCCAGGGGTGATCTGAGCACAGAGCCAGGGCTGACCCCTGAGAACTGCCAAGTAAGACCCCATCCTCCCTGCTTCCTCCCCAAAGCCACACTAGACAAAGGGTAACTATGAACCATCTTAGGTAGCCTTTTAAAGCTGCCAGGGGCTTGAGAATCAGAAGCACCTGCATTTTTTTTTTTTTTTGCTTTTTGGGTCACACTCAGCAATGCACAGGGGTCATTGCTGGCTCATGCACTCAGGAATTCCCCTGGCGGTGCTCAGGGGACCATATGGGATGCTGGGATTCGAACCTGGGTCGGCCGCGTGCAAGGCAAACGCCCTACCCGCTGTGCTATCACTCCAGCCCCAGAAGCACCTGCATTTGAATCAGGCCTGTAGCTTAAGTGGTTGAGCAATTCATTTTATCTGCCAAGTCTCAGTTTTCTCCTCCGTCAAATGGGCATACAACCATGCTAGCAATTACATAAGAGTGTCCTGAGGGAGGGTCAAGAGAAAGCCCAGAGAGTGGGAAGGACGACCCTAGACATCTAATTAGAGCAGCCCATGGGGATTTTTCCTAATTAGGCATCCATTTTGTTACCAAGCATGATTTAAGAAGGAATTCAAGCCCCTTTTTTCTTTTTCTGCCCCGGCTTCGACATACTCTATTGTGTCTAATGGATAAAAAATTAACTTCGACTAATTGAAAGGGACGAAGAGACCCTTCACGTAGGGCTGCAAAACACAATTCAGGAGGACCCAAGCCCCCTTTCATGATTCTTTACAATGCATGCAAGCTTCCCCGAGCCGGCAACTGGTAAAATAAACCTAAGACCAGGCATAGCAAACAGAAGCAAGAAGTGGTGTGTAGCACAATTGGGCGGCTGACATAGACGAGGGGCCTTTTGTTGACGTTGTTGTGCCTCTTTCTCTCCTGGCACAATGATTTTTGAAATTTAATTTCAAGACAAAGTGGTTTTAATCTCTCCAAGCTGAGCGGGATAGTGCTATAGAATTCATTATGTCCATTATGTTCCTGCGAACACTGATGGTCCACAATCTTAGCAAGACCCTAATTTATGCTGTTGTTTTGTTACTATTCAACGCAGAACAGGCTTCGGGAAGACTGATTCCAGGTGAGAGAGCCCGAATACAGGTCAGCCTACAGCTCACAGCAGCGCCTCTCATTCCTGGGGCCCCTCCGCCCAGTCGTTGGAGGCGGAGTGTAGTGGGTGCTTCGGACTGCTGAAGAAAGGAGGCAGAGGACTCTCCATCGGGCCAGAGTCGTGGACGTGGACGGTAAGTCAGCGATGCCATTCTTTTTATAGTAAAAGGAGATGCAGCTAGATTAGGGCGCCTTTTACGCAATTTGCAAGCATTTTGAAAGCAGACGCTGCAGAGAGAGTTCTTGGGGGGACCGACGATCGTTGCCGGCACTGCCTCCAGACTCCTCGGGTCCCCATTCCGTTTCCTCTGCTATCAGAGTAGGGCTACTTTCTTGCGGAGAAAATTATTGTGCGAAGTACTGTGGCTAACGAGGTAAATCTCCTTTCTCTTGTGAAGTTTGTGAGTGTGGCGTATCTATTTTGTTGGCATGTGTGTGTGTGTTTGTTTTTGTTTTTTGAGGTGGGGGAGTGTGTGGGGTTGAGCAGTTTTCATCCGTACATAGTCATCAAAGTTAAATAGTAAGAAAATGCTGTCAATCAAAAGCAAATCTCTTCCCTGTTCTGCTTCTCCC
Source organism: Sorex araneus (assembly GCF_027595985.1). Taxonomy (NCBI): domain Eukaryota; kingdom Metazoa; phylum Chordata; class Mammalia; order Eulipotyphla; family Soricidae; genus Sorex; species Sorex araneus. The sequence continues at coordinate 119,161,656 of NC_073313.1, forward strand.
ATCCCTATCCCCCTCCTTTAAAAAAAAAAAAAAGAAAAGAGAAAAAGAATCATTAGTACAGGTTTTTCTCCATCCATCGGGGAAAAAAAATGATGCTTGTTGTTGTGTTCAGAGCTGGTTTGTTGTTTTTTTTCCCCCCTCTGGTTCATTATCTGACCGGTTGGATTCAAAATGGCATGATGTTTTCAGACCTGTGAGACAAGGTGAGGGGGTGTCAGAGCTCACGGACACGGCTAAAGGCAGGAGGGGGAACTGGAGTGTCTCGGGGGCTTGGCCGGAGATTCTGAGCTCGAATTTTTATTCTGAAACCAGGACTTCGCTTGGGGGTTCTCGCTTGGGTTGCTGCGTGTGGTGAACACGGTGAGTCCCCTCTAACCTCAGCCCCTTCGCGTCTCCCCCAAAGTCCTTTTTTAGTTTAGAGGAGCTCCGACTCCATCATTTTGATGTTCAGCAAGCAGATCGGTGAAAAGGTTGGGGATTAGGTGATTTCATCTTCCCAGAGAACATTTGAAAACATCGAACACAGTCGTAAGTGAATAGCCGGTGACTCAGAGCAGTCATTTGCCGACTGTGTGGGTGGGTTCGCGTTGGCAAGTGAAATTACAAATGTAAAGATTTACATGAATTTCAGGACCAAGAAGCTACGCCACAAAAAAAAAATTACAGCTCAGCGTTGGGGGCCAAAGGTGATCTTATTTACCTCCAAATAATTACTGCGTGTCTTTTTCAAAGCGTCATTTTTATTTTGTGTAATGCCTCCTTCCGTATGCTGCTGGGGATTGATTGAAACAAATATTGGACGCTGCAATTTCTGGACACAAGACAGCACTGCCTCGTGCTCCGCTCCAAATGTTAGGAGCTCTCCCATCATTTCAGTCATTATTCCGCTCTCCATGGAGGTGAACAAGTTCAGATGCATAGCGCTCTTTGTAGCCAAAGGCTAAAAGAGTGTTTGGTATCCCGGCAACAAATATAAACAATGTTCAAGTGACAGATTGGGCGGTTGTTTTGCTGGACCCTCTTTGGAGTTCAATTAAAAGAGCTTGTGAATTCGTAGCTTTGCCTGGAGTGGGGGAACGGAAGCAACAGCTTATTAGGCTGCTGAGCACCCATTCTGAGTCCTTATTTTTCTGCGCAACTTAGGGAATGTGGGGAGAAAAGTGAGCTCGGGAGATGTAAGAGAACTTGATGAATATATAGGGCACGTGACATGTTGCAGCGTCTCGAAGGTTCTCCCGAGTGGACATGGGTGGGGTGGTAAAATCCTGATCAGTCTCACGTCTGTGTGTGGGCACTCACTGATCAACTTGGGGAGGGGGGGGCGCATGTTGCATGGGGTGTGCAAGGAAAATTTGCATCTAAGCGAGTTTCTGGGAGCCTGCTAGGGGATGGAAGGGAACAGATAGCTTACGGGCGTGGACAGAGGTGCCAGCCTGGTATTCTATCTCCTGAGCCACCCCCCCTAGCTAGCCACTTCTAGCCACCTCTAGTAACACCCCTGAGTTACCCCTCGGTTCCCAACCTGGGAAATGTTCACGGACTCATATGGGTTTGTATCATTTTCAGGAGTAAGGTATGTTTGTGATTTTGTTTAAGAGGAAACCAACATCCACTGATTTCCCACCATCGCCACCACAACACAAAAAAAGGAGGGGGCACACCCAGTGATGCTTAGGGCTGACCCCTGGCTCTGTGCTCAGGGAACATTCCTGGCAGCTCTCCTGGGACCTGTGGGGTGCTGGGGATCCAGCCAACCTGATCACGTGCAAAGCAAGAGCCTTCCCTGCAGTACTATGTCTCCAGCCCCGAGAACTGTTCCTGTTTTAGCAAAATGCTCCCAATAAATTTTATTTCGTTCATGGGAGACTGACCTAATTAATCCCCGATGTGCAAATTTTTAAAACCAATTTTAAGAAAACAAGAGAGAGAGAGAGAGAGAGAGAGAGAGTGAACGACAGAGCCTTCTAGAACCCAACGTGTGGGTAAAGTGCTAATCCAGCTCTCTAACACAGCACTTATTTTACAATACTGATTATGAAAGAGAGCAAAGGCCAAAATAAATCCGGGTTGCTCCACACCCAGATGACACAGCCCTGCTGTCCCAGAGGGGCTACTGCCTTATCCCCGGGGTTCCCTATGCCCTCTTAGTATTTCAAGGAATCCAGCAAGTCCCAGTCTGGTGCCCCAGCTCTGTGGCTTCCCTGCCAAGAGAAAAACTGCAGCCAGGAAGCAGCCATCAAATTCTTTCACTTTTGCAATTAAGCTCCAGACTCAAGAGTCCATGGAAAATACAAATTGAGCCTTGGATGGGAGTAGCCCTGCGTGTGAAGGCCAGAGAGGGAAGCAAGGTGCTGGGAGTGGGGTGAGGTGTGTGCAGCTGCTGCCCACTAATGCCCGTGACCAATTGAAAGCCTGGCCACTGACAATGTCGTGGCACGTAATTCCATGCTTCTGGGGGCTAAAGGACCCCTCCTGGGGGTCATTATCTCAGTGTGGACCCCCCAGAATGTAGAAAAAATCTTGTTTACATCACAATATGATATCTCATATGTTTTGGGTTTTTTGTTTGTTTGTTTGTTTGTTTCTGGGCCACACCAAGCAAAGCTCATGGGTTACAATGGACTCTGTATTCAGTTACTTCTGGTGGTGCTGAGGGACTATATGGCCTGGGGGACCATATGGGATATCGGGAATTGAACCCTGGTTAGCTGCACGCAAGGCAAACGCCCTACCTGCTGTGCTATCACTCCAGCCCCTATCTTGTATTTCTTACGAGCAGTATAACCATTTGGGAAATTTCTGGAGCCAGACAGCTTGGATTAAGGTAAGCTTGCTTCTGCTGATTAAATAATCATAACAATCATGGACTTGTGATTTCTCTAAAACTAGTCAGGATAGTAGCTCATTATTTTTTACCTCTTCTATGCCAGATGCTGCGCTAAGCTAAGCACTTTACATAGATTAAGGCTTCTGATCCTTTCCCAGAGGTATCGTAAGCCTGTTCAGAGCCATGAGAAGTATTAATTTTCCAACCATTAAAAAAATGTGTGAGACACATCCAGCAGTGTTCAAGGGTTACTCCTGGCTCTCTGCTCAAAGATGATGTTTGGGGCTTTATGCAATGTCAGGAATTTTAAGGGGTCGGGGCTGGAGCGATATCACAGCGGGTAGGGCATTTGCCTTGCACGAAGCCGACCCGGGTTTGATTCCCAGCATCCCATATGGTTCCCTGAGCACCGCCAGGGGTGATTCCTGAGTGCATGAGCCAGGAGTGACCCCTGTGCATCGATGGGTGTGGCCCAAAAAGCAAAAAAAAAAAGGAATTTTAAGGGGTCAAAGAAAAAAAAAACATTAAACCCCTGTACTATCTTTCTGGCCCCTGAGAAGTGTTACTATTAACTGCATTTTACATCCACTGCCACTGAGGTTCAGAAAATAAGGTGCCTCCTGCATACAGTGCTAGACAGCTTTCAAAGCAAAACTCTTAAGCTATTTCTTTGGAGTCATGAGATATAGTAAAATATGAAAGCTGGCTGGTCTCCATATCAATATGCACAATGTACTCAACAGAGTCAGAAGCACTGTGTTCAGATTTTTTTTTAGTTTTTGGGTCACATCTGACTCTGTACTTAAGGATCATTCCTGGCAGAGCTCTGGGACCATTTTGGGTGTTGGGGATCAAACCCAGGTAAGCTATATATAAGGCAACACCCTACACACTATACTTTTGCTCCAGGTCTCATGAGCCTATTTTTAAAGGATGGTTTCTTTTTCATTTTTCAGCCAATGTAGCAATTTTTAATTTTAGTTTGGGGGCTGAATCCACAAGTGCCCATGATTTCTTGTTGTGGGCCTGAGAAATAGATAGTATAGAGAACCCAGTTTGACCCCCGGTACCCTGTAGAGTCCCCTGAGCACCTCCAGGACTTATCCTTGAGTATGGAGGCAGGAGTAACCCTTAGCACACTGCCAGGTGTGGCCCCCGAACAGAAAGTAAACAATACCAAAGAATTCCAGATGTAAAACTATATTTGATGGGGGCTGGAGCGGTAGGGCTTGGATGCGGCCGACCCAGGTTCGATTCCCAGCATCCCATATGGTCCCCTGAGCACCACCAGGAGTAATTCCTGAGTGCAGAGCCATGAGTAACCCCTGTGCATTGCCGGGTGTGACCTAAAAAGCTAAAAAAAAATAAAAAACCTATATTTGAAACTCCAACTCTAGACTTGAATTGGATTCAAGGTTTATTAGCTTCCGAAAGGCCCAGCGTGAAAGAAGACTTCTCTGTATATCCCTGTGGTACTGCGACAACCTTCCTATATCTGTGTTGCTGTTATTTTCTCCCCCACACTCTGCAGGGGCCTGATGCCAATTTTTGCACTGTTGTAGCACAGCTAAAATGAGAAAACAATGACTGATTTAAACAGTATTTTAATTGGTGGTGGGTGGGAGCCACACCCACAATGCCGGAAGTTACTCTAGACCTGGTGCTCTGGGGATCATGAGGTGCGGGAGATCTTCAGGTCTTCCCCAACAAACACAGCCCACGATCGAGCCCCCTGTGCCATCTCCCCGGCCCCTGTCCTTCATCAAAACTGGCCAAGTAGTCTCTGTCAGCTCTGGGAACACTTGTTTTGGTGTTTTTCCCCTCATCCATGGTTGAAGAACAGTGACTAGCATTGTGTTCATGAAATACTTGTTTCGGGAGTGAATTTCGATGTTTCAGGATATGGTAACTGGATACTTGTCAGTCTGTCCTCCTTGTGACATCTGATTGTTTTTCACAATCCTCACCCCCCCCCCAGTTTAAAAGCCACTCCAGAGAGGATGGATGGTCAAGGTGAATTAGAGGCAGAAAAGAATCTCAGAATGAATGAAGAGTGAGTGATGGACCTATAGAATCTGTTCCTTTGCTTATCCTTCTGTAGGAATGCATGTGGGCTGCATCCAGTGCCCTGCTAGGTGAGTAGGAGCAAATGTACAGTAAGAAACTGCACCCCTTTGGGCCAGAGTAGAGCAGGTAGGCTGTTTTCCTTGCACACAGCTGATCCAGCTTTGATCCTCAGCGCCCTGTCTGGTCCCCCAAGCCCACCAGGAGTGATCCCTGAGTGCAGAGCCAGGAGTAAGCCTTGAGTACTGCCGAGTGTGGCCCATAAACAAGAGAGAGAGAGAAGAAACTGCACGGCTCAGGCTGGAGAGACAGATAGCATAGGACGTAAAGCATTCCCAGCACTACATCGTGTCCCCTGAGCCCCACTAGGAGTGAGCCCTGAGCACAACTGACCGTGACCCTCAAAATAATAATAATAATTATAATAAACAATTAATAATATTAATAATAATTGCACAGCTCCCCATTCCCTAAGCATAGAGGAAGAATCTGGACACAAGCAGGGTTCCGCAATTGATGGCTTTCTTTATGGCTACCAGTGGCACTGGCCATGGCAGCCAGCTCTGCAGGATAGAGATGGAGGGAGCAGATCTCACCCCACCCTCCAGTATTACCTCCAGTGGTTTGCTCTGCTCCTGAGTGCCTAATGCACAGCCTTGATGGCTAGCTGGTTGTGATGGTGACGGCGCCTAACACTGTCACACAAGATGACTCAGGCCACTCCAAGGGGAGGCGAACAGGCATGTTACTAGGGCACCCGAGGACGACGACACTGCCATTCGAGCAGTACCAACCGCGCAGCCACGTGATGTATTAGGGCTGATTAGACCAGCATATTCAGGGGCTGGGGCCCCATATTCCCCGGTCCTCAGAGATCCCCAGCCATTGAGAGCCGGTGAGGACCTGAGAGTGCATGTGAAGCCTTTTAATGCTGCTCTAAAAGCAAGTGGATTTATTCTCTTGTTTTTTCCTCTCTCTGTGTCTGTCTCCCCATCTCCCCTCTCTCTCCCACCTGTTTTTCACCCTCTCTCTCTGTGTATCTGTCTCCCCATCTCCCCTCTTTCTCCCACCTGTTATTTTTTACCCTCTCTCTCTCCCTGTATGTGTGTGTCTCTACACCCGGGGTTACACCCCGGGGGGCCTGATCATGAACTCCCCTTTTTTTCTTTCCTAGAGCTTCTTGCTGTAGGTTAGGCACTCTTGGAATTGTTGGGGGATGGGGTGGAGGTGGAGAAGCAGGTCTTTCGTTTAACTCTTTCAACAGCTTTTTGGACACCGCTTTTTTTTTTAAGGCTTATTCCAAACGAGAGTAACTGGGGCACCTGGCGAGCCCCATATGCTTAGCTCCTGCCGCCGAGGGCCCCCGCCTAGGGCTGCGATCGCCGCCGCGGTGTCTGGGAAATGATGAAGGAGACCTGAGCAGGGGTAGGGGGTGTGGTGTGGGGACGGGGTTCAGGCTGAGAACTGTTGATTCGGCTTGGGGAACTGACTCCGAGTCCGCAGCTCGGGAGAGTGCTTCAAGGACTCGTCCGCTTTCTAACTGTGCAATTAGTGCCTCTGACTGCTGAGCCGGAAGATGGGTTCAAGTCGCAGCACTGCCGCGCGGACTAAACGCAGTCGTTTTGTTTTGTTTTGTTTTGTTTTGTTTTTTGCAAGGTGCATGAGGGGGTGGGGGGCAGAGTCTGACCCCAAATCCGTGTTTGTGTTGTTGAATGGCCTGCGGGGCTTCTCTTCGAAGATATTCTTGTGTCTTTGGGTATCGGTTGACGGAAGGGGAATTTTGTAGTGGGCAGTCTCGGTGCAGTCAGCCTGTGCTGAGAAAGTGAGGCGGGGGGCGGGGGGGGCCGGAGGGCAATGATTTGCGGCCCTCCCCCACCGGCACAAGGTAACGGAAGACTGCTAGAGTGGGGTGGGGTGCTTGCCGCCTTATGGGATCGCAGAGATTGCTGGATGCGCGTGGCTGGACGCCAGAGCGAGGCTGAGAAGGCTGCGCACCCGCGGCAGCCGCAGTGGCCCCAGGCGAGTCGGCGGCGCGGCTCGGCGCGCGCAGGGCCCCCCCGCCCCCGATTCCAGCCCCCTTCCCGCGGCGGCCAGCAGGGGGCGCGCTCCCGCCGCCGCGCGCCACCGCTGCCCGCCCCGCCGGGCTGGGGCTGCCCTCCTCGCCGTGGCCCTCCCTTCTGTCTGACTCATCCTCACCGCCTCCTAGAAGTCTCCTCTGCCCCCCGCAGCCACTCTTGCGCTGACGAATCCCCCCAACCCTCCCCTGCAGGCGCCTGATTTAGGGTGGCCTGCGGGCTGGTTTGCTGCGCGTTCGGTACTCGGGAACGGGCGTCAGCCACCACCTAAACGGCATCCTCCCCTCGCGTGTCCCCTGCCTCTCGCGCGCGGCCACGGACACACGCAAGGCCACCTAGCAAATGCCTGCCACACACCTGCTTGCCTTGCTAGCGACTCCCAGAGGCTCTCTAGGCCCCCTGATCGCCCTGAGCCCCCAGTGGGAGAAACACCAAGCTGGCTGCCCGCGCCACCGGCGTCTGCTGCCACGTTGAGCTGTTGCTGATCGGGTGGGTGGGTGGGGCCGGCCGGAAGGAGGCCTTGCTCGGCTGCAGAGAAAAGCCATTTGCAGGAGAGCTCGTTGGCATGGAAACTTTTGCTGAGCCCCTGCTTGAGTGTAGAGCCCTGTGCTGGATGCCCGGGTCGCAGAACTGTAGAAATGATCGGGTCGTTGTTGACTTGGGCGACAGAGGGAAAGGTGTAAACAAGACATTTGGAGTCGGAATATTCCTATTCACGCAGGCATGCACACACGTGTGTGCTGTGTAGTCTTGGGGCCCTTCGCGTCACTTCTCTGAGCCTGTCTTCGTTCTTGCCTCAGAAGGGTGCAAGACAGGAAAATTACAGCCAGATCAATGTGTGTAATGGAACGGGAAGAGGCATTTCTCTATTAAGGGATTGAAATGTTATTTAATAGTATTTATTTGTTTTCTTCGGGGGATGTGTGCAAGGCGAGCACCTTAATCCCTGTCCTACATCTCCCGCCCTAAACTGACATTTTAGAGGTGAAGAAGACAATGGAAGTGGGAATGTGTTTGTAATAATCTAAGGATCGATGTTTAGGAAAGCCCTTTCTTCCTCGGGGTCACCTCCAAAGGTCAACACATTCTTCCATGGGGAAAATTCAGAATTGGTGTTTGGTGAAAATTTCTCAAGGAGAATGAATAATGTCGCAGTGAATGAGTACCTTAATATGATAGCAGGACCCAGGCAGAAATGTGGAAGCCTCGGGAAGGACAAGAAAGGATGAGAGGGGACTCTATGTGTTGATGGACACTTGCCTCATCCACATGGTCAGTGAATGAATGAATTTGGAGACAGGCGCCAGCATGGGGGTAGGCAAGGCGGTGGGCAAGAACTGAGATGATTGGGGAACCAGAGCTATATATAGTACGGTGGGTAGGGCATTTGCCTTGCACACAGCCTACCCTGGTTGAATCCGTGGCACCCCACATGGCCCCCGAGATCACCAGAAATGATTCCTGAGCACAGAACCAGGAATAAACCCTAAGCATAGCTGGGTGTGCCCCCCAGAAAGGACTTTAGATGAGCCTCTCGAAATGGATTGGATTTGGTTTGGTGTTTGAGTTACACCTGGCAGTGCTCAAGATTTACTCCTTCTTCTGTGCTCAGTGGTCACTCCTCACAGTGTTGGCGGTTCGCTCTTGGGTTGGATTTTGGTAAAAAAAAAGGAGCCAGATGGAAGATTATGGAAATAGAGGAAATGGAGTGAATGAAGGTGAGAGGCACAAATGGATGGAATCTCTGTACAGAGGCTGAGAGTTCTGCTTTTGCTCACTGTGTCTATTCCTCAGTAACTGGCACAGTAAGTCCTGTTGGGGGAGGAATCAAGGAAGGGAGAGAGGGAGGAGGGAAGGGAAGAAAGAGGGTGGAGGAAACAAAGGAGAGAAGGAGGGAGGAGGGAAACAGAGGCATGGAGGAGGGTAAAAGGGAGAATGGGGAAGGAAAGAAAGGAGGGTGGAGGATGAAAGGGTGGAGGGAGAGGGAAGGAAGGAGGGGAGAGGAAGGGAAGAAATAAAGGGAGGGAGGGGGTGGGAGGGAGAAAGGAAGGAATGAGTGAGGAGGAGGGGCTTACTCCTGGTTCTGTCTCAGGGATCACTCCTTGTAGGGCTGCAGGAACTTTCTGTGGTGGTGGGGAATCAAACCCGGGTCAGTGATGAGCAAGGCAGATGGATTACAATTCTGGCCCCAAACCTCTATCCTGTTTGCCATGGGATTGCTAAGAGAGGATCATGAATAAACTCTGAGAGGAAGGTTGTGAGCTCAGAGTAAGCCCTGAACACCACCAGGAATGTGGCCCCAAGACCCAAACCCCCAAAAGCCCCACAAAAGATAATGGCTTTACAGTCTCCTTGTGCAGACACCTCTTGGGAATTGCCAAGTGGTTTTCAGGGTCAATGAGCAAGGAGCTGACAGGGAGATGGCTCAGTGGCTTGGACTTTATAATTTTCATGTAGAAGGTCAGGGTTCAATCCCTGCGGGCACCACGGCGACCAGATCTCCCCTCCCCCAGCACCACTCTGCAGGTATGTCCTCAATAGCAACAAAACACATTCTAAAAAATAAAAGAGTAAGGAGTTGAGTGTATTCCAAGACAACTCAGAAGACCCAGTGGAGGGAGAGTTAGAGGATCAGGCCATCTCTCATTCTGAGTTTTGAAAATCAACCTGTTCCAAGACTTTAGCAGATTTTCTTGTTGTTGTTGTTGTTGTTGTTGTTGTTGTTGTTGTTGTTGTTGTTGTTGTTGTTTGGTGGGGGAAATCACACCCAGCAATGCCCAGGGCTTCCTCCTGACTCTGCGTTCAGGGATCACTGCTGGCAGTGCTTGGGGACTCTACGTGGGGTTCCAGAGATCGATCTCACCCTGATCTTCCGTGTGCAAAGCAAGCGCCCTGCAATCCCGGCTTGCCTTGTTCTTCTCTTCTCTCCACACGTAGGAACAGCACGGTCCACAAGGGGGCAGAAGCGACCTGGCAGAATCCCATTGCCATGGAAATGCAGAGCTGTTTCGAAGGCGGGCTTCCTCCCTCTTAGGTGCCCCAGCTGTTCGAATGAGCAGGAGTCGGATGTGGGTGGCACGCATTTCCCCACCTCATTCACAGCAACCTCAGTGCCAGAGGTGTTGGCATTGCGATGTGGCCAAGAGGTGAGCCCTGGAAGCTGCAGAGACCTTACCTAAGTACAGGGACAGTGAATTATTGCTTAACCTTGGCAGCGCTGCCTGCTTCTAGCTCCTGGCTGCCAGGCTGCAGGCAGCTTTGAGCAGGGCCAGGCAGAAGCAGAGGCCTGGACCTAGCAGGGTCGATGGTGTGAGCGCCAAACATGAGAGGAGTCAGGCAGGTGCCCGCTAGGGGCAGAGCCCAACCCAAGGTGTGCAGAGGTAGACATTCCAAAAAAATCACAATTCCCTTTCACAAGGGTTCCTGGGATGAGATGGTCCCAAGGATGATATCTGGGGCTCCCACATGCAAAGCCTTTGCTCTAGCCCTAACAAACCAATTTTTCATTGGGGAAGACTCACCTCACAGTATTTGCGCGCTATAGGAATTGCTGAGTGGTGCTTGGGTGACTCAGTGGGGAGTGGGGAATCGAACCTCAGGTCTCTTGCATGCAGAGCTTATACTCAGCCTTTTGGGCTACCTCTCTGCCCATCCCACCCCCACTTTTGTGGTTGTTTGGAGACCATAGCCAGCACTGCTCGGGGCTTCATCCTGATTTTACTCTCAGGAACATTCATGGCAAAACTCAGGGAACCCTATGAGGTGCCAGGGATCGAACTCAGGTCAGACGCATGCAAGACAAAAACCCTACCCACTATATACCACTATATATATCACTCAACCCCTGCCCCCCACACCTTTACAAATATTTCTTGGACCACAACTGGTGGTGCTTAGGGGCTACTCCTGGGGCTTTCTCCTGGCAATGTTGGGGGTGGGGCACGCAGTACTGGGGATTGAACCTGGGCCTCCCACATGCAAAGCAAGCACTCCAGCCCATTAAGCACTCTGTCCAGCCCAGCAAACTGATTCTTTTAATATTTGGTTTGGGGACCACACTCAGTGATGCTCAGTGCTTACTCTTGGCTGTGCTCAGGAATTACTCCTGGCGGTGCCTGAAGGACCCTATGGGATGCCAGGGATTGATCCCGGGTCGGCCACATGCAAGACGAACGCCCTCCCTACTGTACTATCACTCCAGCCCCTAGCAGACTGATTCTAATAAGAGTGAAAAAAGCAAAGTCACAGTGCCTCTGAAATCAGAGAGACCTGAGTTCAGAGGCCAACTCTCCCATGTCGCTGCTCTATGTCCTGGAGCAAGACACTTAGTCCACACCTTCACCTCAAAGACTCAGTGTCCTTATCTGCCTGCTGGGGGAAATAATGAAGCCACCTGCCACCCAGCGGTAGCCGTGAGGTGTCAGTGAGGAAGTGTGTGATGAGGACAGTGTCTGGCATGTAAGCGCTCAATGAATGGTGGCTGGAATGCGGGTTATTGGTGGGAGGAATAAAGCAGTAGGGCCCTCCCTGGTGGAATAGAAAGCAAACTCATGACATTGTGGCACTTTCAGGGAGCTGGGTTGTGTCCCCGGTAGTTGAAGGAGAAATGGTGGGATTGATCCAAGCAGAGCGGGGCAGGTGTTCTGTGCAGAGGGATAGAAGGGATATGTTCAGGGTTGGCAAGGGGCTTTGTCGGGCTGGACTGCAGGGTGTCTGTGGACCAGGAGGCTGCAGGGGTGGCCACTGGGACAGGGCAGAGTGGCTGCAGGAACTTCCTAAGTGCTTTAGCTAGGATGAGACGCTGCAGAGCAGCCCCGGCTCAACGTGAAGAAGCTAAGGGAAATGAGGGGGTGGGAATAAGTGTCAGAGAGGGAGTGAGAATCACAGCGGGATGCCTAGAGGTCTCCAAGCTCAGCATTTTGGAACAGGAAAGCACATGCCTAAGCACTTGTGTATTAGAGTCTGCCAGAGAGGCAGGCAGAACCAGTAGGATCTAGACAGAGAGAGAGATAAGAGATTTATATAGAAATTGACTCACGCAATTACAGAGAGGCCAGAAAGTCCCAAGGTCGGCCACTGATCTGATGCCATTTAGTAGGAGTGCAAAGGCCTCTGAACTAAGAGACCTGATAATCTGCGCCCCCCCCCCCAGTTCACTTCCCAAGAGCTGGGAATCAGTGGCAGAAGATGTGACAATGTAAGTTATGGTCTACCTGTTTGAAGGCCCAAGAGCCAATAGTATTAGTCTTTGAGTCCAGAAGAGGATGAATAATAAACCAGCTTTAGCAAAAAAGAACAAAGTCTAGGGGGCGGAGTGATCGTACAGCGGGTATTGCATTTACCTTGCATGGAGCCAACCTGGGCTGGATCCCCGGCATCCCATATGGGTCCCCTCAGCCCCGCCAGGAGGGATTCATGAGCACAGAGCCAGGAGTAAGCCCTGAACACAGTTGCGTGTGCCCCCCCAAAAAACAAAAAAAGAGCAAATTTGGGCCAAGTGGTAGCTCACCAACCGAATTTCCCTTGCTTGCGTGAGTCCTTGGATTCCACTTCTGGCACTACCAAGCCATGGACCAAAAGAACCTCAGAATGAAAAGAAGAGCAACTGTGCATTTTGTCTGCATTCTTTTTTCTTACTGGTCCTCAACAGATTTCAGAATGCCCTCCTGTGTTGGCGAGGGCTGTCTTTACTCATTCTACTGATTCAAACACCAACCCCTTCCTGAGACAGCCACAACCAGAAACCAGGTATTCCCAGCCATCTGAACACCCTTAGTCTAGTCAGCATGAAAACTACTCATTGTGGAGCCAGAGAGATAATACAGCGGTGAAGGCACTTGCCTTGCATGTGGACTACTCTGGTTTGAATCCAGCATCACTTATGGTCCCCTTATGCACTCCCAGGATTAAGCCCTGAGAACCTCACGGTATGGCCCCCAAAACCAAAAAAGGGGAAGGATAGGAATTAACCCTCAGGGCCAGCAAGAAGATGAGAAACCCAGGGTTTTCTTTGCAGGCCAAGGGGAACACATCAAGAGTACAGATGTGGGAGACAGGAAATGTATGGTAATAAACTGGGGAGACTTAGGCCATCCTTGACCCTAGTGTTTAGAGATGAGAAGAAGAAAAGAAATAAAGGGGGGAGTAGAGAAGAGAATGAGAAGTTATGGGTGAACAGACATCAGGGCTTCAGTTAGATCGGTGATATGGGTGAGTAGTGTAGCCATATATCCCAAACATAGACTCAACAAAAAGGTTGGAGCGATAGCACAGCAGGTAGGGCATTTGCCTTGCACGTGGCTGACCCGGGTTCGATTCCTCCGCCCCTCTCGGAGAGCCCAGCAAGCTACCAAGAGTAGCTCACCCACAAGGCAGAGCCTGGCAAGCTATCCATGGCATATTCGATATGCCAAAAACAGTAACCACAAGTCTCACAATGGAGACGTTACTGGTACCTGCTCGAGCAAATCAATGAGCAACGGGATGACAGTGACACAGTGAGATCTAAGCTGCAACCACTGGAACCCTGTATTGTGCCTGTCAAGTTGACAGGCGGAGATGGGGTGGCAGTTGGGAAGGGGAGAGAATTTGGGAACTGGTGGAGGGAAGTTAACACTGGATTGGTGTTGAAATATTATATGTCTAAAACTCAACTGTCAATAACTTTGTAAATCATGGTTGTTTAATTAGAAAAATGAATTATGTATAAAAAGAAGAGTACAGATGTAGGAAGACAGAAGAGGTCTTGGTTCTGGACCCAACACATGTATCTAAAATTCCAAGGTGGTGGCCCAAGGGACCCTGAAATTATTCTACCTTAACCCTCAGTTGCAACATATGCATCCCTAGGTAGCGTTTTCCCCATCCTCCCCTCAGGCATCAGAAACTGGAAGGAGAGTCCCAATGATTTTCAGCCCTGGGGCCTGGTATAAAAATTTTGTTTGCATGCTGATTTATAAGCTTGTCTTTCCCCTATTTGCAGATTATTTTAGAGCTCTGACTCAGAGCTAAGTTGGGCCCACTTCCTGTCGGCCCAGTGCTGTGCATCTATATCACCTTGGTTACTCAGTGTCTTGGAGGGCTGCCTGGACCTCAGGAGCCTTGAACAAGAGAGAGTTGAAAAGCCTTTCATCTTTAGCTGTAGGTTATCATAAGTGCCTTTTTGGCATGCACATTTCGCTTCCTGAAGAGGGCCTTATTCTGCTAATATTAAAGTGCGCTTTCTGAGAGACACTCAAAGCAGAGTAGTTAAAAGCCTTTCTGACATAGTGGTTAGTAACCACAAAGTTCCTTTTTCCAAGCCAGTCCCCTCCATTATGAGCTAGACCTCTCTCAGACTGCATTTTCCTCTTGTCAAATGTACATCATGACTGTGCTGCAAAAAAAAGACATGCCAGGGAAGGAGAACAATCAGAGGAAGAAGGATGAGGAGGTCTGGGAAGAACATGGGGCAGGGGTCAGGTGCCTTGGGCCCCTCTCAGGTGTCGAGGTGAATCTGTTTGTAGCTAAACAACTACATACATGGCTGAAAACAGTGCCCAAAGCACAGGACTTGAACTTTAAAATGGATCTGTCAGGGCCAGAGAAGTAGTACAGTGGATAGGGTACTTGCCTGGCCTTGAAAATGGCTAAACCAGGTTCAATACCCAGAACTCTCTATGGTCTCTTGAGCCCCACCAGGAGTGATCCCTGAGCACAGAGCCTCTGAGTAATTCTAGGTATAGTCCCTCACAAAATTTTTTTAAATGTACCTGGGGGTTGGAGCTGGAGTACAGTGGGTAGGCAGCTTGCTTTGCATGCAGCTGACCCAGTTTCGATCCCCAACATCCCATATGGTCCCCCAGCCCCCACCAGGAGTGATTCTTAAGTGCAGAGCCAGGAGTAACCCTTGATTGAGCATTGTTAGGTGTGGCCCCCAAAGTTGTATCTGTCAAGGAGTCAGACTGGGTGGTGGGTGAGAATTTGGCGTCATTGGTGGAGAGACACGTGGTTGTAGAATTGGAGGTAGGAACATTGTATGCATGAAACCCTATTGTAGGCAACTTTGTCCTTCACTGTGTCTAAGCAATGTAGCACTGTCATCCCGTTGTTCATCTATTTGCTCGAGCGGGCACCAGTAGCATCTCCATTGTGAGACTTGTGACTATTTTTGGCATATTGAATACGCCACGGGTAGCTTGTCAGGCTCTGCCGTGCGTGCGGGATACTCTCGGTAGCTTGCCGGGCTCTCAGAGAGGGACGAAGGAATCAAATTCAGGTCGGCCGTGTGCAAGGCAAACGCCCTACCCACTGTGCTATCACTCCAGTCCCACTGTGTCTAAATTTTTTTTTGGCTTTTTTGGGGGGGCCACACCCGGCGATGCGCAGGGGTCATTCCTGGCTCTGCACCCAGGAATTACCCCTGGCAGTGCTCAGGGATCATAGGGGATGCTGGGAATCGAACTTGGGTGGGCCGTGTGCAAGGGAAACACCCTACCTGCTGTGCCGTCTAAATATTTTTTAAATAAGAAAACCCACAAAGCCTGTCAGCTTATCCTGTTCACTGAGGTGAGTGAAAAAAACCAGATGTCCAGTTCATGGGAGCCTCCCAGAAAGAGGGCCAGAGGTGATCCTGGGCCAGAAATGGTACAAAAGATAAAGCAAGTGCTTGCCAAGCATCTCACAGATTTAAATTCCCGGCACCACGTATATTTCCCAGACCACCACCAGAGGTCACTCGAGAGCACAGAGTCAGGAAAACCCTCTGAGCACCAAGTATTCACCCTCCTCCCTCAACAGAGGGGGTGATCCTGATTATCATCGCATTATTATGGTCTCTCCTGCAGACATTGTGGGCTTTGGAGAAGGGAAGCCTTCAGGGAGCCTGGTGGGGAGGGCGTGTGAGGGAAGCACAAGCCAGGACTAAAATCTGTATCGGGGGAGCTGGAGCGATAGCACAGAGGGTAGGGCATTTGCCTTGCACGCAGCCAACCCGGGTTTGATTCCCAGCATCCCATATGGTCCCCTCTGAGCACTGCAGGGGTGATTCATGAGTGCAGAACCAGGAGTAACCCCTGTGCATTGCCGGGTGTGACCCAAAAAGAAAAATAAATAAATAAAAATAAAACCTGTAACGGAAGCCAGCACCCCGAACTAGATGAACCGTTGCCCTGTTTGTACTGAAATGCACCAGAAGCTGCTTTCCTGACCCTTGTTTTCAGGCTTGATTGAGCTGAGTCTTCAGCAGGTTGAGGCTAGTCACAGCAGGTGACGTTTGGCTTGTGACCAGCTGGACGCGGAGGCTGCCGGGAACAACTGCTCTATGCCAGGCGGCAGGCACAGCCAGGAGCAGCACTGTGTTTATAAGGTGCAAGGTGAATGGCTTGTCACCAACTCTGTCCTTAAGGGAGGAGGGAAAGCAGAGCGTGCAAGGTAAAAATCCCTCCCCCATTGAGCAAGGCCCGCCTACCTCTGCATGTTTGTGAGGTTATCAGTTTGTCCCTGTGATGTGTTTGGGAAAGACTAGAAAATGTACAGTTTTAAATTTTTTTCTAGTAAGCACTTTTTCCCCCCTAACTATATTTAAACACCATAGTTTGCAAAGTTGTTAATAATATAGTTATTTCAGACATTCAATGTTCCAGCACCAATCTCACCTCCAGGGTGACCCTCCCTCCACCATTATCCCATTTCCCAACTACCCCCCAAGCAGGCACAAAATACTTTATTTTATACTGCTAGCAAGGACATTGGTTCTTTAATAAAACAAAGCCCAAAGAGGTAGTGTGGAGGGATGGAGAGCTTGCTTGGCATGTAGAAACCGTAGCTTTTTTTTTTTTTTTACATTTTTTGAGTCACACCTAATGATGCTCAGAATTTGTTCCTGGCTCTGCACTCAGGAATTATTCCTGGAGATGCTCAGGGGACCATATGGAATGCCAGGGATTGAACTCAGGTCAGCTTTGTGCAAGGCAAACCACCTTACCTGCTGTACTGTCCCTCTGGTCCCACGAACTATAGCTTTGATCTCCAGTAATACATGGTTTCCCAAACACCATCAGAAGTGATTTCTCCAGAACCACATGGTGCAGTCCTCAAACAAAAATATAACAAAGAGGGGCTGGAGCAATAGCACAGCGGGTAGGATGTTTGCCTTGCACTCGGCCGACCCAGGTTTGATTCCCAGCATCTTATATGGTCCCCCGAGCATTGCCAGGAGTAATTCCTGAGTGCAGAGCCAGGAGTAACTCCTGAGCATCTCCAGGTGTGACCCAAAAAGCAAATATATATATATATATAATATATATACTATATATGCTATATATATAGTATATATATATATATATTAGGGAAATAAAACCCAACCCCAATGTGAGGGTCAAGGAGGGTGTTTGGCAGTTGATCACTTGTGAAGCCCCAGTTTTGATCCCTGGCACTGTAATAATAATAATAATGATAACAATAATAACAATAACGATATTAATAAATAATAGCAAAAGTTTATGGTTACTGATAATAATCACTGTCACTGTCACTGTCATCCCGTTGCTCATCGATTTGCTCAAGTGGGCACCATTAACACCTCCATTGCGAGACTTTGTTGTTACTGTTTTTGGCATATCGAATACATCACAGGTAGCTTGCCAGGCTCTGCTGTGTGGGTGAGATACTCTTGTTAGCTTGCCGGACTCTCCGAGAGGGGCGGAGGAATTGAACTCGGGTCATCCACGTGCAAGGCAAATGCCCTACCCGCTGTGCTATAATAGCAAAATTTTATAGTTACTGATAACAATGGACTGGAGCGATAGCACAGCGGGTAGGGCATTTGCCTTGCACACGGCCAACCCGGATTTGATTCCTCCTTCCCTCTCGGAGAGCCCCAGCAAGTAACTGAGAGTATCCTGCTCTCGTGGCAGAGCCTGGCAAGCTACCCATGGTGTATTTGATATGCCAAAAACAGTAACAACAAGTCTCACAATGGAGACTTTACTGGTGCCCGCTCGAGCAAATAGATGAACAATGGGATGACAGTGCTACAGTGCTACTGATAATAATGGTGGGATCAGGACAGAAGGAATGCCCTGCAGTCTGCAGAGATGTTCAGAGGGTTGGAGTACATGATTTGCAGGCGGAAACCCTGGGTTCCATCCCTGGCATGCATTTTTCCCCCACTAAGCACCACTAGAATGGGCCCTAAAACAAAACAAAACAAAACAAAAAAAGTGTTTATGGTATGTTGGCTGATTCCAAAGTCTCTTGCCCTCACCTCAGTATAGGCACCTAAAGTCTTGTAATCTCTAGTCAGAAATTGCACTGGCTTGTCCAAAACCTGTTTGAGCTTGCTGCTCCATCCCTTCCTGTCAGGAAAGGGAATTACAAAGAGGACTGGAAAGGTAGAAGAGTGGGTAGAGTGTTTACCTTGCATGCACCTGGCCTGATTTTGATCTCCAGCAATGCATAAGGTCCCCTGACCCCCCACCAGAAATGATCTCTAAGCACAGAGCCAGAGTAAGCCTTGAGTACTGCTAGATGTGTCCTCAACACCTGGTCTTAAAACATACACACACAGACACAGACACAGACACACACACACACACACACACACACACTACACCAGAGACCATGGGGCCTTGCTTGCTATAAGCCCTAGGATTTTTAGGTTGTTTATTTTGTGGGGAAGGGATTTGGGTGGTACCGGGGTGTGCTCAAACATCACTCCTGGTGGGCTCAGTGTATATATATGGGGTGTTAGGGATTGAACCCAGGTTAGCCATATGCAAGGCAAGCACCCTACCCTCTCTATTTTAGCCCCAGCCCCCAAACCCCAGCTTCTTAAACTGTGGACCATGATTCCTTATGGAATCAATGCAAGGACTAAAAATGAATGGGCAACCATAAAAGGATTCTGAACAACCAATGACTGAACAGGAATTGAAAGACAACCGTGGCTTTGTTTCTGGGGTGTTCGTGTTGCATTTCTTGGGTGAAAAGGGGTAACCCTGAGACAATGGTGAAGGCAAGCTGATACTCTGGTGGAGGGTGTGCTGTTGGAAGGTTGTATGCATGGAACCCTACTAGGAACAGTATTGTCAATCACCGCACTTCAGATCCAGAAAGGAAGAAAGAGAAGCAATCTTTGGGGGAAATGTCATAGCAGGGGAAACCCTGCTATAAACAAGTTGGTCTTGAGCAGGAGAGATGGTGCAGCGGGTAAGTTGTTTGCCCTGCATACAGCCAGCCCAGCTTTGATCCCAAGCACCCCATATGGTCCCTGCACACCCTCAAGTATGATCCCTGAGCACAGAGCCAGGGGTAAGACCTGTCAGATGTGGCACCAAAACAACCAACCAAAAGAATTCCATCTCTGCCCCCCTGGATCATCCATCATCCTCCCCTCCCACCTCCCCCACCGCAGCTCAGTTTAGTGCCAAGCTGTGGCTTAGCAAGGGCTCTGTAGCTTGGCTGGTTGTTTCCCTAGGTGAGGGTTAAAGAGACTCTGATGTCCTGTTTGTCTTGGGCAGCCTCTGAGCACACTGGCTGTTGGCTCAGGAAGAGTTTGCAGGAATTTCTGTGCTCAGTGGCCACTGAGAATGGTGCTCAGGAATCCATATGTGATGCTTGGACCAAGCCAGGGTCTGCCTTGTGCATTAACCCCTCTCCTGTCTTTTTAACCCTGATGCAGGAATTTCTGGACTGGGGTGGTATGCCTGAGGCCCTGCTGGAGATATCTTGTTCCAGAATTATCAAGACTGTCCTCTCTCTTGCTCTCTCTCTCTCCCTCTCCCTCTTGTTCACTCACTGATGGGACTTTGGACAGGCAAGACTCCCATATGTCATCCATATAGATATAGAAGGGCTGAAAGCAGATAGGGAAGGTGATTATAGGAAGCTGGAGCTTTGCTTTGCCTGATGGCAGAACAATAAACAATAAACAGAGGCCATAGTACAGCAAGGTAGGGCACTTGCCTTCCACATGACTCACCCATGTTTGATCCCCCGCACCCCATATGGCCCCCCAGATCCACCATGAGTGATCTCTGAGCACAAAGCCAGGAGTAGTCCCTGAGCACCACCTGGTGTGGCCCTTCAAACCACAAAATAATGAAGTGAAACAGTTTTTTTTAAGAACAGCAAAGTGGGGCTGAAGCGATAGCACAGCGGCTAGGACGTTTTTCTTGCACGCGGCCAACCCGGGTTTGATTCCCAGCATCCCATATGGTCCCCTGAGCACCACCAGGGGTAATTCCTGAGTGCAGAGCCAGGAGTAACCCCTGAGCATTGCCGGGTGTGACCCAAAAAAGGCAAAAAAAAAAAACAGCAAAGAGACGACAGGACTCTGAGGCCAGAGCACCCTCGTGAGTTCAAATCCGGGATGTCCCACATGTGCCTTGTGCAGGCAATGCAGCTCAGCTGTCTGTGATTCTGGGGACAGCAAGAGATTTCCAGCCACCTGGCTACCAGGTGTGTGTGAGCACAAAGGGTGGTAAGTACTCCTCTCCCTACCCCACCACATGCACTCCAACTTAAAAGAAATGTAGGTGCATAGCTAGGAAGAACAAACTCTGACAACCACATGCAGAAGCACTGAAACAAACAGCCTGCAAATCGGGACCAGAAAAATAATACAGCAGGCAGGGTGTTTGCCTTGTACTTATCTAACCTGGTTCGATCCCTGCCATCCCATACAGTCTGCCTAGCACTACCAGGAGTGATCCCTGAGGCTGAGTCAGGAGTACTCCCTGAGCATAGCCAGGTGTGGCCCAAAAGCCATAAAAAAGAGCCTGAAGGGGCTGGAGCAATAGCAGAGCGGGTAGGGCATTTGCCTTGCACGTGGTCAACCCGGGTTCGATTCCCAGCATCCCATATGGTCCCCTGAGCACCGCCAGGAGTGATTCCTGAGTGCATGAGCCAGGAGTAGCCCCTGTGCATCGCCAGGTTTGACCCCCCCCCAAAAAAAAGCAAAAAAAAAAAAAAAACCAACAAAAAAAAAAGAGCCTGAAAATCTCAGTGAGCACTTAGACTGAGAATACGAGCACCACAGCCAGGCCTGTGTACGCCTCACAGACATTACAGCATCAACAACAACAAAAGGAAGGGAAAGAGAGTAAAAAATGTAAGGAAAAGAGAGGTGGATCTAGGACTACGCCACCCCTCTGCCACAAGTCAATTGTGTGACAATAGGAAAGTTATTTCGCCTCTCAGTGCCTGGGTTTCCTTGTCTGTTTTTGGGAAGGAGGGTGCACACCCAGTTCTACTCAGGATTTACTCCTGGCTCTGTGCTCAGGGATCACTCCTGGCAGGGCTCAGGGGATCCTATTCAGTGCAGGGAATCAAGCCCACATGGACTGCATGTCACGCCAAGCTCCTTACCTGCTGTACTATCTCTCCAGCTCCATCCTCCGTTTCTTTGACTATAAAATAGGATGCTAACTATCAGTACATTTAAAGGGTTTTTTTAGAGAGTTGGGTTCAACAGATTGGAAAGCATTTAAAATGGTGTCTAACATGCTCCGTAAGTGCTGTGGAAACAAAAAAAAAAACAACCATTTTAATGTTATAAAATTAAACAGGGTTAGGACAAATGTAGAGGTTACTGAGACCGCTCAAGCCACTCGACCATCAACGGGATTTTGTGATTCGTGATCATGATTTAATGTTATTATATTAATAATAATTAATAGGGAGGAATGGTTTCAAGTGGTGAGGTATATACCAGACATACCAGAGATTCTTAGTTTGATACCTGGCACTACATGGCTCCTCAGTCCTACTGGATGGGGTGCTGATAACCCCTGAATACTAACTACTAGGGTGACTCTGATGTCTGATGGTCCCTATGTACTGAACCTTCAGGTATATACCACATGGCCAAACAACAACAGGAGTGAACCCTGGGGCATACCCCCACACCACTGGGTTTGGCCCTTATTGAAAATAAAAATAAACAAAAACACTAGTTTAAAATAATTGGTTTGGGAGCCACACCCAGCTGTGCCTTCCTGGTTGTACTATTGCTCTGACCCCAAGATAACAGCATTGCTGGGTGTGACCCAGCTCCCAAAATAACAAAGTGACCCCTGACAGTGCTCAGGGGACCCTATGTGGTGCTAAGGATCAAACCAGGACCAGCTTCATTCAAGGTGAGCACTTTTCCCCCTGTTCTGTCTCTCTAACCCCATTGGTGCCTTTTAGAGAGGTCACGGACCCCTGCATCTTGACTGAGAGTCCTAAACAGAGGTGCCACTCAAAGTCCTCACTATACTGACTTTCCCCTGAGACTGCTCTTCCAGTCTCCCGGTGCCCCCGGAGGACTGATGAGAGACCTCCCCAGGGCTCCCCCAGCCAGGGCCTACTGGGAGAAATTGCTGTGGCTGCTGAGTTGGGCCGAGCGCTCAACCTCCCCAAAGATGCAGGCGCTGCTATGGCAATGGGGGTCTGCCCTGTAGGCTGCAAAGTGAGACAGCAGCAGGGAATCAGGTCCAGGTCTTGCAGAGATCTTTGGCCAGGACTGTGGCTCAGCAGCAAAGCACCTGCCTTGTTGTGGGGAAGTGAACCTTCCTAACGAAACCAGATGAGGGGACAGAGAGAGCACAGTTTTATTATGTTGCTGGGCTCAGCTCAGTTTGCAACCAGCTCGACACTTGTCTCAGGGTCTACACTTACAGCTAGAGAGGGGACCGTGCATGACCAGAGTGATCGATCACACAAATATGGCAGGGGTAGACAATACATAGATTTGGTCAAAACAGGACTGGGTGTCAGGCTTCCTGTAACTGTGGTCATGAGCAAAGTGATGGCCAGGAACCAGGCTCCCTTTCACTGGGAATCGGGCTTCCGTTCACAACCTGGCATATGAAAGACCTTGGAGTTCAATCCCTGACATTGCCAAGAAACAAATCCAGATCTCACAGTGATGGGAGGTCGTTCTGCTAGATTGCCTGGCTATGCTGCAGGTCATAGGGGTGCCCTGTATCTTCCCTCCATCCCCCCCCCCATTCCCTAAAGGGCTGGGTTGTCAGCCACGCTTCTTCTAGACCATATCTCTAGTACTCTTCCTCTTCTGGATTCTCCCACTACAAGTAGCATGCCTTCCTCATGACCCGGCTCGAGAGAGAGGCTGCCAATGTCCACTCACAGCACCCAGAGCTGAGATACAGCGGGTAGGGTCTTTGCCTTGCTTGCAGCTAACCTAAGTTCAATCCTCAGCATCCTTAGCACTGCCAGGAATAGTTTGTGCGTGCAGAACCAGGAGTGACCCTTGAGCCCTGCCGGGTGTGGCCCCCAAACAAAACAAAGAAATCTACTCACAAAGAGCCAGAGAGGTGACACAGGGGTTAAGGCACTTGCTTTGCATATGGCTGGCCCAGTTAGATCCCTGAGCACTGCCAGGCTTACCTGCCCTCCCAATACAAAGTTCAGACAGAGGTATAGTACAATAGGTTGAACGCTTGCATTACACGTGGCTGGCCCAGTTTGACCCCCCAGCACTGCATAGGGTTCCTGGAACACCACCAGGAGTAATCCCTGACCACAAAGCTCAATGTAACCCCCCTGCCCCTGCCTCCAAGGAAAAAAAAATACCCAAGTTCACTCACATAAACCTGGTGTCTAGATCAGCAAGGTAGGGCGGGGAAGCACTGGGAGTTTCTGTGGGAGGAGTTAGGGACTGTCATCCAGGAAGGCTTCAAAGCCTCCGAGTGGATCCTGGACAGCGCCCCCCACCATCAGAGACTCACCCTAGTTTGGGCATTTCTCAGGAGTGTGCCATGTGTTCAGGCAGGGTTGGGCCCCGCGTGTGTGTATGGTCAAGATTCAAAAGGTTCAAAGGTCATCCACCTGGTTCCTAGCAGTCTACCCACACGAGTTCACTGACATTTCTTTGGGGGTAGGGGGCACAACCGACGATGCTCGGGGGTTACTCCTGGCTCTGCACATGGGAATTACTCCTGTCAGTGCTTGCAGGTCCCTATGGGATGCCAAACATCAAACCTGAGTCAGCTACATGCAAGGCAAGTGCCCTGCCCTCTGTCCTATCACTACAGGACTCAGTGTCATTTCTGTGACAAGGAGAGGAAACGTAACCTTAACCAGGATAGACATGCAGAATCTCTTTTTCTCTCACTCTTGCCACACACATATGAATCAGCTATTGTTATTATCATGTGTAATATATACACAGTATATGCATATATATTTTGAGATGCAACTATACACACTAAATATCCAATACACCATATAACATTTACAGATGTAACAATAGGTGCATGCAGATAAATACTGTTCAGGTGTTCATTTCTTATTTACTGATTTTTCTGGTGTTGGGACCACACCTGGAAGTGTTCAGGGCTTATTCCTGGCTCTGTGCTTAGGGATCACTCCTGGCAGTGCTCAGAGGACCATATGGGGTGCTGGGGATAGAACCCCCAGGTTGGCTACATACAGGCAACCACTCTTCCCCCTGTATTATATCTCCTGGCCCACGTGTTCATTTTCATCCTATTTTAATTTTAATTTATTATTGATTTACTTTCACTTAGGGTACATACCCAGTGGCTACACCCAGTTGTGCACACAGGAGTCACTCCCAGCAGTGCTCAG
Organism: Sorex araneus; assembly: GCF_027595985.1. Taxonomy (NCBI): domain Eukaryota; kingdom Metazoa; phylum Chordata; class Mammalia; order Eulipotyphla; family Soricidae; genus Sorex; species Sorex araneus. Next base: position 119,186,199 of record NC_073313.1, read on the forward strand.
AGGATCCTGCCAGGCTGGGGTTGGAATCCACGGTCTCCCACATACAAAGCCTGCACTCAGCCCTTTTTGCTTGATCTCCCTGGTTCTGCATAATTTTGTTTTGTTTTTGTTTGGGCACCACCTCAGCAGTGTTCAGGTCTTACTCTTGGCTCTGTGTTCAGGGACGACTGCTGACAGGGCTCAGGTGCCTGAGTGAACCCAGGCTGAGCATGTGCGAGGCAAGTTCCCTGCTTGCTGTGCTCTCTCTCCGGCCCCTGGACTACTTCCTATTTTTGCAACACATTGTAAGTTGGAAAGCACATCCAAGTTAGAAGTTTAAAATTTAGGGGCTGAGAGTACCCAGAACAGAGTTTGCTAAGTGGGGTGCCAGTAGGTGATGGGGGGAGAATGGAACCCTATATCATGGGGCAGGGCAGTGGTAGTGGGTGTGGCAGAGCAGAACTGTATGGCTGAGACATTCCTAGGAATAGTATTGTCCATCAGGGTGCCTAAAAAAAAACATTGATTGAGACACAAAAGTACAGGCAGGGGTGAAGTCCCAAGGATTGTGAAAATCATGAGAAACAAAAGCAGGCATAAAATCTTTCCTCAAGGCTTTTCTAGTTGTTTCATTAATTTTTTAAAAGTATTTCAAGGGGGCGTTCCCAAGCAGTGCTCAGGAGGCTGGGAGCCCCTCCTAGCCAGACTGACAGTTCAATGTGAGGGCCCATGGATATAGTATTGCTTAGGGTCTTCATTATTCTTCATTATCAGGGATTACCTGGGGACCCCCCTCCCCATGCCTGAGGACCTTAAGGCAAGATCCAGTGATATTCGGGGAACCAGGTGGTTCCACAAATTGAACTGCAGTTGGCCACATTCAACGCATGTGCCTTAACCCCTGTACCGTTTCTTTGGCCCCTTCCCTACCCACCAGCTTCCCTGAGCTACAGCTGACACATAGCACTGTGTTAAGTGTGTACTATGTGAGAGTTTGATCACTTGTCCAGGAAAAGAGGACTACCTTCATGGTGTTAGCTAACACTGCCATCATTTTACATGATTAACCTTACTTTGGGACTAGAGCAATAGCACAATGGGTATGGCATTTGCCTTGCACTCGACCGACCCGGGTTTAATTCCACCATACCTCTCGGAGAGCCCAGCAAACTACTGAGATATCTCGCCCGCACGGCAGAGCCTGGCAAGCTCCCCGTGGTGTATTCGATATGCCAAAAACAGTAACAATAAGTCTCACAATGGAGACGCTACTGATGCCCGCTGGAGCAAAACGATGAAAAACGGGATGGCAGTGCTACAGTGCACTGTTACCCTTTCTTTTTTTTTTTTTTTTTGCTTTTTGGGTCACACGTGGCGATTCACAGGGGTTACTCCTGGCTCATGCACTCAGGAATCACTCCTGGCGGTGCTCAGGGGACCATATGGGATGCTGGGAATCGAACCCGGGTCGACCGCGTGCAAGGCAAACGCCCAACCCGCTGTGCTATCGCTCCAGCCCCCTGTTACCCTTTCTTTGCTGTCTTACTTCTCCCATGTACTCCCTCAGCCATTTTCAGGCGGCTCCCACGGTGTTGATAACAGCTGCATAGTTGCCCCAGGACTTTTTCATTTCATCACTGCAAGTGTGTCCCCTTTCACCAGCCTCCTCTCACTTTGCAGCACCAAATCTGGCAGGGACTTGTAGACCAGTGGGAGGCCCATGACACAGCCACAGCAGATATCCATGCTTAGAGATAAGCTGCCATTCAGAGGGATAGAAAAAAAAATAGGCAAGGTGCTTACTTTGCATGCAGCTGACCCCACTTTCATCTCCAACACTGTGTAAGGTGACCTAAGGTGCGCTAGGGGTCATTCCTAACTACAGGGTCATAAGTAAACAGAATTTGGCCTAACCGCCCCCCACACACACATACACACAAACAACCACCATGAACAAACAAAATCAAAATGTGGTGTGTCATAAGGCTCATGTCTCATTGACTATGTTTTGATTTGAGGGACCACATGGGGTCAGAAATCACTCTTGGTGGTGCTTGGGGGACCCTATGCAGTGTCGGAAACTGAACTGCACTCAGCTGCATACAAGACACCCCCTGAACTTGCTCTCTAGCCTGTTGTTTTCTAACTTGTCCTGTTGTTTGCAGGACCTAGAGGCCATCATCACATATATATATATATATATACACAGTGTATTACAGGGTGTCTTCTCAACAAGACGCAGGAAAAAAATTGGCCTTAGTTAACACAAAGGAGATGAGAGACTGATGGAGACGTGGATGGAAGGAATGTCCTGGTTTCCTGCTTGGCCAACTAAGTGAGTGGCAGTACCATCTACTGAGAAAAGAGATCATGGAACAAGACAGACTGCAGACTTGAGGGGCCAGAGAGATACTACAATGGGTAAGGAACGTGCCTTGCATGTTGCTGACCCGGGTTCAATCCCCAGCACCCCATATGGTCCCCCAAATCCACTAGGAGTGATCCCTAAGCACATAACTAGGAGTAATCCCCGAGCACTGCGAGGTGTGACCCCCTAAAAATAAAAGAGGGGCAAGAGAGATAATATAGCAGGTAGGGCATTTGCCTTGCAGGCAGCCAACCTGAGTTGAGCCCTGTCACTCTATATGATCCTCTGAAAACTGCCAAGAATAATTCCTGAGTAGAGAGCCAGGAGTAACCCCTGAGCACTGTTGCGTATCGGAAGAAAAGAAAAGAATGCTAAACGCAGTGTGTATATTAAATTTGACTTGCCTGCTGAACATTCCAGTGCTGACAAAATAAATTATCATCAGGCCGGAGTGATAGGACATCAGGTAGAGTGCCTTGCATACAGCTGGCCTGGGTTCGATTCCCGGCACCCCATATGTGTCCCCAAGTCCTGCCAGGGGTGATATCTGAGCACAGAACCAGGAGTAAGCTCTGAGCACTGCTGGCATGGCTCAAAAATGAAAATAAAATAGAATAAAGTATCACTGCTGCATGGAAGAAAGGAAGAAAGCTTCATTTTTTCCAGAGAGTTCTGATTGGCTGCTTCCTCACCCCACCAAATTCTAAGCAGTTGAGACAGGCAATCTGAGGTAGGGGCGGGGATGTACATTTGTAAAAGTCCAACCACTTGTCTTTGATGGGCATATAGAAATTCCTTACATTCCTGGATGAACGAGAAAAATGCCTATCTTGAAGTGGAGATAATAGAAGGAAAGCAATATTGCTCATAATTCAGAACTGGGGAAATGGCTCAAAAAGCTGGAGTGCAGGGGCTGGAGCAATAGTACAGCAAGTAGGACATTTGCCTTGCACGTGGCCAACCCGGTTCGATCCTTGCATCCAATATGGTCCCCCAGGCACTGCCAGGAGTGATTCCTGAGTGTAGAGCCAGGAGTAACCCCTGAGCATCACCCCACCAAAAACCAACACCCCCACAGAAAAAAGCCGAAAGTAGGCTTTGTATGCAGGAGGCCTGAGTTCAATGCCCAGCACTGCATCCCCTAAGCACTGCCAGGGAATAGCCCCTGAGCATCACTGGATGTGGCCCAAACACCCCCCAAAATAGAAAATAAAAACAGGCAGGAGTGCTCTTTCAGAGAGAGCAACAATAATTCATTGTAAATTCTTGGGAAGCGGTGGCTTGGCACTGATCTTTAGAGCTGCTGCAGTTGCCCAGGTCTCCTTGTGTAGAATAGAGTTGTTAGAATAGAAGTGGGCCAGGGCTCCATGGCTTCTCACGACCGAAAAGAGAAAAAGAAAAAGGGTTATTCTATGCAGACTCAAAAAACCCCTCTACCAATCCCCCCTTCCCTGCACCCACAATTACTTTATCTTTTCTTGCTTGATTTCGGGACGCTGTATCCAGGGAAACTGAGGGATTACTCCTAGGTCTGCATTCCTGGCAGTGCTCAGGAACGGAATGCCAAAGATGGAACCTGGATTGGCCGTGTGTGCAAGGCAAGTGCCCTATTGCTCCAACCCAAAATTCTTTTTTTTTTAAGTCAAACAGATTTTATTTGAAGGTTTCTGAGGGTGAGGAAGGTGGAAAAGCGCGAGAGAGAAACATGCTCAAGGGAGAAAGCAGGATTCTCTAAGGGGAGAGAGAGTTCCTACACACAGCCCAGCATTAGATATGGAAGCATGAAAGTACACATCTCATGAGGGGAGATGCTGGTGACACACTTGCTCGGGTGACACATGTGCTCAGCCATGTGGGCACAAGCAACACATGGGCTTGGGCAGCATATGCACACCAAAATTATTTTTCACTTAGCTCAGTGCTCACGGACGCACGCAGCACCAGATCAAACTCCAGGCTCCATCATGCAAAGTATGTGCTCTAGCACTTTGAGCCATCTTCCCAAATCCCTGTGCCCAATTATATTCCACTCAAGTGAGACTATCGAGAAGGAGGCAATCAAATTGGGAAGAAGAGGGGCTCGGGAGCACAGAAAGTCTAGACTCAAAGCAGAAGACTTGAATATTTTTTTTTTCTTTTTGGGTCACAACCTGGCGTTCAGCAGGGTTTACTCCTGGCTCATGCACTCAGGAATCACTCCTGGCAGTACTCAGGGATGCTGGGAATTGAACCTGGGTTGGCCGCATGCAAGGCAAATGCCCTACCCACTGTGCTATTGCTCCAGCCCCAAGACTTGAATATTTTTACACACACATTTCGCCCTGATATACACATCAGAACTCATAGCCTGGACCCACTCACAGGGTCACCGAAGCATGGTGCCAGGAGGAGTGGATATCAATCTTGGAGACAAGGTTCTTCCCTGCTTGCCCACAAGGAGGTTGGCTCAGAGACCTCAACTCTCCCATGGGGCCTCCAAGAGGCTCTTGAGTATCCTTCCAACATGCTAACACCACCCTCCAACAATGAAGGGACTGGAGAGGGAAAAGAGCGAGAGTAGGAGGGAGGGAGGGGAGAGAGAAAGATGGAGGAGGGAGGGAGAGAGAAAGTGCAAAGTCTTATAGGACCCAATGTCAAGAGCTCCTGCACTGTAGTTGTGTTGCACAGAAGTCAACCTTCCCAAAGAAACCAAACTTCACTCAAGAGGAAGGAGTAAAAAACGGTTTTATTTCACTGGTAGACTTAGCTCAGTTCACACCAAAAATACTGAGCCCAACGTTAAGCCAGACAAGCAGTTTTATACAGCAGTTATCAAGAAGAGACCATAAGCACAGTATGTGTAAAATGTGACCATTTTACATTTACCAAGAGCAGCTGTGATCCAGCTATTTTCCGGTTACAGTAACCTCCTTCCCTCTAATTCCATGGCTTCTGTGGAGGAATCTTCCGTTTTCCATCACAGCCGTGCTGTACCTCCTTAGTAATTGGCGTACATTAAAAAAAAAAAACGGACCAGAGTTGTTGCCACTGATCTTCCAAACACATTCATCTTGGCAGACACCAGAGCAGGCTCTCCTTTCCAGGCCCCTGGGAAATGGTGCAGCCATGGCGAATGTCTGCAGCGTGTCTGGACCACAGTGTGAGGTGTGTGAGGTGCGGTATAAGGATGAGGCAGCAACCAAACCCTTGGATATCTGTTGGGTTCCTCTCCTCTAGGGATGTCTCGTGCCCTTCCCCTGGTCACTTCCTATCCTGTGTACCACAGGGATGCCAGTAACTCCCTCTCCGCTGCACAGGATGTTCTCAGGAAGCTGCCAAGAGCAAATCAGTCCCAGTCAGCACTTCGGACAGTCAGGCTAGCCAGGGCAGACAGGGGGCGGAGCAGGTCATATGGGGGGATGGGAGTTTGCCAAGGATGATTTTTTTCTCAGTTTGGAAAGAAAATCATTGATACAGCTAGCTAGTGAAAACTGGGGTGTGCAGGAAAGTAGGGATTGGGCTGTATAGCCTTTGCCCACCCACACACCGGGTTAGCAGCAAGAAGGGACACTTCTTGTTGAAGCAGAAAAGAGGAAAGCTCACTGATGGGACCTCACACTGGGGAGAAATCTGGCAGGCTCACCAGACTTGCACATATTGATTCAGTCACCCAGGGCTGGTCTTTGTCCGAGTGCTGGCTGGCTTGGGTCTGGGGATGATGGCCCTGGAGGTTGGCCAGGCAAAGTGCAAACACACATTCAGGCGATGACATCAGAGCACCCTGGCCCCACGTGGCCCCAATGGCCCCAAATCAGCTGTGCCTGAGGTGCTGTCCTGGGGTGGGGCTGGGGGTAGGCGGGGAAATGGTATAACTGGCGGGGCAGAAACCAGCACAGGTAGCATGAAATGAGTTGGTTCATTTCAAAATGTTGGGTGGACTTTCCACTTGAGATATGCCTTCCCTACAGCCAGCCTAACCCAGCAGCGCACCCCAAGTCCCATGACCAACGTTGCTGGCAATAAGAAGGGACACTTTTTGTTGAAGCAGATAAGAGAAATGTTCTGTGATGGGACCTCACACTGGGGAGAAATCTGGAAGGTTCCCCAAACTTGCACACATTGATTCAACATACTTGCACACATTGAAATGTAGACATCGCTCCAAAGGTAGACTACCAGGGCAAACACTGGACCACCCTATATAGGATCATAGGGGGAGATGATTTAAAATTTTGTTTAACATTTTACATATTTTTGACTTATAAATCACATTCTAGAGGCCCAAGAAAAGGGTTTGCTCCAGCCCAGATCTATAGTCTCCAAGGTTACCAGGGTTTTGGTATTTAATTTTGTTGTTTGGGGGCCATAACTGGAGGTACTCTGGGGTTACTCCTGATTCTACATTCAGGGATCATTTCTGGTGGTGCGTGGGGAACCTTAAGGGACGCTGGGGATAGAACCTGGGTTGGCCGCATGCATGGCAAATCGCCCTATCCATTGTACTATCATTCTGGCCCTGATCACAAAGTTGTTTTTTAAAAAAAAATAGAAAGAAATGACATCCCAGCTAGGAGCTTCCCTGACTTCCTCCCTCATCCATCCTCTCCACAACCCCCTAAGTCTTGAGTGCAGGCTGGTGGTACCTTCCAGAGTCCCTGCAAGTGTCCCTGGTTGCTGGCCACCCTAGTTCAGCAGACAGAACCAGGCCAGAATGAAGTTGCTATTGCCAGCCTGGCCCCAGTGCCTGCATGCAAGGTCACAGCTGGGGCTTGCTTTGGCATCCCTGAACTCCCCGATCCTGACCATGACCTTCCAGGGTCTGAACGAAGAGCAAAGAAGAAGGGGCACTAGAGCTGAGGACCTGCCAGGACCTAGGCATCTAGATAGACCAAGAGAGTGCCAGTGCCAGATCCTTCTGGTCCAGGAGAGCCTTTTTTGTTTGTCTTGGGGTCATACCCAGCGGGACTCAGGGATCACTCCTGACTCAGAGCTCAGGGGACCATATGGGGTGCCAGGGATCGAACCCGGGCTGGCCACAGGCAAGGCAAGTGCCCCACCGCTGTGCTATCATTCTGGCTCAAGGAGAACCAAATATTACATTTCCAGAAATGTGTGCAGACTGGCTGCTAAAGGGAGTACTGTTTAACTAAAGACATAGAACACCAGGGATGTGGCTCAGTGGTGGCTCATCTGTTTTGCACGTGTGAGGCTGGTTTGATCGCTGTCACTGCCAAAATGTGTGTATGCATACATATAGATACTTACAATGAGATCGATTCCTTCCAAATATTCGGTAGTAAATAAACTCTCAGTCACGACTTCCCAATCACATTGTTGCATTTTACAGATATCGATGCCTTTGGGGTTATGTAATAGTTCTCAGATCTGGGACACAGAGAGAGTGAAGAGCAGTGCATGGTACGTACAGCTCTTCCCGCCTGAAGTTGGTAGCTGGAACATACCACGGTGGGAGTATTTGTAGCTTGGAAATCGGCAAAGGCTAGACACCAGGGCTGGATTTCTCATGTAAATGATGGGGGGAAGGTACACGCTGCAGATCAGACTAAGCTATGCACCAGGTTGGCTGCTGGTGTGACGGGAAGAAAGGCAAACAATGAGGAAACCATTTTCCAGTGTTTCAAAAACATTATTCTAGTCAGCAAAAAAAATGTGCTTATTGTGGATGAATGAATGAATGAAGTTCTGATATCTGTCTTGATTGTTTCACACATCCATGACATCATCAACCTGCATGCAGGCATGTCAGAAAGACATATTTTTTGCCAAGGACCTATGACGGGGCTGAAGAGAGATGATACGGAAGGTAAGGCATTTATGTTGCATGCGGCCAACCCTGGCTTGAACCTCTGTATTACAAAAGATCCTTTAAGCACCAGAATATCCCCTGAGCACATCTGGGTGTGGTCTTAATCCCATTCACACAAGGACCCCACAAAACACCCCAAATCAGTTGGTTATAAGAAACTGACAATAAATAGTAATTGCATATTTTAATATTCTGTATGATCTATGTGCTGTCACTGTCATCCTGTTGTTCATCAATTTGCTGGAGCGGGCACCAGTAAAGTCTCCATTGTGAGACTTGTTGTTACTGTTTTTGGCATATTGAATACGCCGTGGGTAGTTTGCCAGGCTCTGCCATATGGGCGGGATACTTTCGGTGGCTTGCCGGGCTCTCCGAGAGGGATGGAGGAATCAAACCCGGGTCGGCCTCATGCAAGGCAAACGCCCTACCCTCTGTGCTATCGTGATTAATTCATTGTTTCATACAATGCTCCTGCACCAATTCCATCACCAGGGTCAACTTCCCTCCACCAGTATCCCCAGGTTCCCTCCAACCTCCCAGCCTGTCTCATTGACAGGCATATTGAAAATAAGTTGTGGGCCACACCCAGCAGTACTCAGGGCTTACTCCTGGCTCTATACTCGGGGACCACTCCTGGTGGGCTTAAGGATTCATATGGTGTGCCAGGGATCAAACCTGGATCAGTCCCAGTACCTCCACACTGTACTATCTCTCTGACTCTCTGGGCACATTTTCAAGTTTGATTGCTATAGTTTCTCTGCTTTCAGGTGAATTGTTCTGTGGTTCAGATCTATAGACATACCACACCTCTACACTGCTAATATATCCGAGGCCCAGTCCCCTAGCCCTGTTACCTCCAGTCTGCCTCTTCTCACTGGCCTCCTTGATTTCTTTCCTTCTTTTCCGTCTCTGTTTTATAATCTAGGGACCTGCATCATCTAGGTCTCCTCCCCTTTGAGACTTTGCATTCCCTTATAGCTCAGTACACTTTATAATGAACTTCTGTACTCACATACATGCAGGCATTTCCTCCCAGCGAACCAGCTGTTAAACATTGACTAGCATACCACTTGTTAAGTCCATGGTCTGGCACTGCTTTGGGTGCAAAAAGACAAGGTCCAAAGGCTCAAGAAGTATTCTAGCCCTGACCAAAACCTTGTAAGGGACAGGCACATGACTGAAAATATGTATGTGCTATCTTTTAGATTGAACCATAGAAAACCTTTTCATGGCTGCTTTGGCGCCACACTCAAGTGATGCTCAGGATTTAATCCTGGCTCTGGGCTCAGCGCTCACTCTTGGCAGTGCTTGGAGGATCCTATGCAGTGCCATAGATCAAACCAGGGTCTGCCAGGTGCAAGGCAAGCGCCTTACAGACAATTAACTCCATTAAAATAGGGACTTGTCTCATATACTGTCATATCTTATGTACCTAGTCAGTACTTGGAACATAGAAGGTGCTGGGTGTTTTTTTTTTTGGTTACATCTGGCGATGCACAGGGGTTACTCCTGGCTCTGCACTCAGAAATTACCCCTAGCAGTGCTCAGGGGACCATATGGGATGCTGGGAATCGAACCCGGGTTGGCTGTGTGCAAGCCCTACCTGCTGAGATATTGCTCCAGCCCAGAAGGTGCTAGTTTTTACTTGACAAAACAAATGTTCCTTTTATGCCTACATACTTGTACCTAGTTTTTTCCTCACCATATCACCCAGAGATGGCCCTCTCTTGGACATCCAGGCCTATACATGTTCCTTACAAATCATCTTCTCCAGAGTCCTTGCTTCATACTCAGTCTGGCTCTGAAAGGATTTCCACTCCAGCACATCCGTTGGTGCACAGACAGGAAGGTCTATGGTTTCACTTCCTGGATGCTAGCTCTAAAGAAATCGGACTAGGCTAGTTTGCCACCCCCACCACGTGACAAACCACTTCTATCTAGCGGCCAGTTGTGCCTGTAAAGACCAACTAAAAAGACCTTAGGGTAGTGGGGACCGTGGGTGGGGAGGAAGAATAGAGGCAATGTGTGAAATCCAGAAAAGCATAACTGCAACAGGAAGTCATTTGGCTAGGGGAAAACGGTATAGGCCACTCTTCTGACTAGAAGCCTTCCAAACCTTCTGGTTCTGGCTCCCCCTTGTGGCTAAAATACTCAGTTTACTTCACTGCTCTGGTCCTCAATCCACTTACAGAGAAAGGTATTCTAGAAGAGATTCCTTCCCATTTTATTAGTCTTTTTTGTTGTTGTTTTGTTCTGGAGCCACACCCGGCAATGCTCAGGCATCATTTATGGCTCTCTCCTCAGAAATCACTCCCGGGAGTGTTTGGGAAACATATGGGATACCAGGAATCAAACCTGGGTCTGCCCTGTGCGAGGCAAGCACCCTACCCACTCTACTATCTCTCCAGCCTGAGTTTTACTGGTCTTGAGAGCTGAGGCCGACATACTCCTGCAACCTAAGAAAAGAGGGCAGGAACTCTCTACCCCAGAAGCTTAGGATAGGTGAGTTTTTGTTTGTTTTTCAGATTTTAATATATTTTTCGTATACTTTGAGAATTATTTCGTGGGGGCAAATACTAATCTATAGTCTTCATACTATTGTGTTTGGTTTGGTTTTTTGCTGGTTCTTGAAAGTTATCACTTAGCTGTGCTCGTGGATCACTCCTAGCGAGGCTCAGGGAACGCTATGTGGATTCTGGGTTTTAAATCAGGGCCAACTGCATGCAAGGCTAAGTACCCCTGTACTATATCTCCCACCCTTACAATAGTAACATTAATAAATGATTGTAGTGGGGCTAAAGTGATATTATAGCTGGTAGGCTGCTTGCCCCACACTTCCTACACAGGTTCAAGCCCCACATGTTACCCCGAGCCAGCCAGGAGTTATTCCTGAGTGCAGAAACAGGAGTGAGTCCTGAGCCCTGCCGGGTGTAGCTCCAAAACAGAAACAAACATCAAGACTGTTGTACTTGGGACTGGAATGATAGCACAGTGGGTAGGGCATTTGCCTTGCACACGGCCAACCTGGGTTCGATTCCCAGCATCCCATATGGTCCCCTGAGCACCACCAGGGGTAATTCCTGAGTGCAGAGCCAGGAGTGACCCCTGAGCATCGCCGGGTGGGACCCAAAAAGCACAAAAAACCAAAAAAACAAAAAACAACTGTCGTACTTAAGGTAATGTGTTTACAGTAGGAGTAATGTTTATTATTGTGATGGACAGTTTCTGCACCTCACCACTACCAAAATGTCCAAGATCCTCTGCTACTATCCTTATGTTGCTTCTAGTCCAACTCTTTCCTTACCCTACCTCTTTCCCCCATTGCTCGGTCTTCTTTATGTTATAATCCAAGACCAAGATTTGTCATGGTCTGACACCATCTGTTCCCTTGCTTTGTTTAGGAAGAGTTCTGTTTCTAATGAAAGAATTACTCTGAGGGCTGGAGCGATACTACAGCAGGTAGGGGGCTTACCTTGCACGTGGCCGACCCGGCTTCAATCCTTGGCACCCAATATGGTCCCTCGAGCACCGCCAGAAGTAATTCCTGAGTACAGAGTTAGGTTTGCCATGAGTTCCCCTCCCCCAAAAAAAATTTCCTCTAAAAAAACAGCAAAAGTATGTGGGAAATACCCAAGTTGGTGAGGCAGGCTTGAATCTGTCTGCTCGTTTCCCCAGGGCCTCCAGGACCATCTGCATCAGGAATTGGAGCTTCACAGGGGCTGGAGTGATCGCACAGCAAGTAGGGCATTTGCCTTGCACGCGGTCGACCCAGGTTCGATAACCAGCATCCCATATGGTCCCCTGACACCACTAGGAGTAATTCCTGAGTGCAGAGCCAGGACTAACCCCTGTGCATCGTCGGGTGTGACCCAAAAAGAAAAAGAAAAAAAGGAATTGGAGCTTCACATATGGGGTGCATTATCACATACCTGAGCACTCATATCCTTCCAACTCCCTGGTTCCAGTCTCCACAGCTGCCTGTGCATGCACACACCTGCTTCCCACCTCCAGACACCAACACCATTGCCCCAAGACAGGTGAGATAGTCTGCAAAATGCCTTCCAGAGAGCAGCCAGTAAGTTCTTCTTGGCCCCTCCTTCCCCTTTCCACTTCCATAGCAGAAATCAATGACAGATCCTCATATGAATAGGACATCTCTCTCTCTCTCTCTCTCTCTCTCTCTCTCTCTCTCTCTCCCTCCATCCCCCCTTTTTCATTTATGACTCTTCAAATCTCCCCCTCCCTCCACTCCACCACCTTTCCCAGGAAGGTTATGTTTAGCATTCCCTCCCCTTCATTGTTTTTTTTATTAATATTTTTATTGAATCACCATGTGGAAAATTACAAAGCTTTCAGGCTTAAGTCTCGGTTTTACAATGCTCAAACAACCATCCCTTCACCAGTGCACATATTCCACCACCAAAAAATCCCCAGTACCTCCTACCCCTCAGTCCTCCCAGCCCCCCCACCCCCGCCTATGTAACTGATAAATTTAACCATAATTTCTCTTTACTTTGGTTAAATTCAATATTTCAAAAAAAACTCACTATCATTGTTTGGAGTTTCCCCCCCTAGAATCAGACCTGAAGAGATATGAGGTCTTGGATTTCTGTATTTTAGTAACTAAGTCCGGGGAAATTTCTGGCAGAAATTGGATCATTGTAAGCTTGTACCTCCCATTAGTGGTCCTCATAAGCTGGTGGTCACCACGCCCTTCCCCCCCCTGCAAGGAAAAGACGAGAGAGAAAAAAACTTTCCCCTACTGGGCAGGCATGGGACCTCGGCTTAGTCCACAGTCTAGAGACATTTCTGCAAGAAGCTGCCGGTACCAACAGTAGTTTAGCTGGCCTCTGGGATCATGCTCGTGCAGCTGCGGAGAGGCTGCATATGTGCGGCACCAGGGTCACATCTTGTCGGAGAGCTCATTGTTTTTTTTAATGTAGGAGTACTGCTATTTATTCAGCCATTGATTAAGCTGATTGAACTGTGCATGAACTCCACATTACTTATTTTAAAAGAATTTTAATTGAATATCCAAGAGATAGACGATTACAAAGCTGTTCATAATTGGGTTTCACTCATATAATGATCCAGCACCCATTTCTCCACCAGTGTACATCTCCCACCACCAATGTCCCCCGTTTCCCCACCACCATCCCCCAACACCCCCACGCCCTGCCCCCAGCCTCCCTCTTCTTGCTCTCTCTCCTTTTCCTTTCATGCATTATGGTTTGCAATACAGGTGCTATGAGGTCATGGTGTTTGTTCAGGGCATTCGGTACTTTTAGCAGGACGGTAAGGCTAGAGTAGCTTTTCTGTTGGGTGGCCGCTTTGGGCCCTCCCCTTATGGTTGATGTGTTGTTGTGATGAACATTGTTTCCCTGCACTTACCTGACTGCTGAGCTCGTAGGGGTCACCTTCAGGTTTGTCTCACTCTTCCAGTTGTGGTGCTCACACACATACTCATGGCATTGGGTGCTCACACATCTTTGAGTTGTGGCGCTCCCTGTGGAACTCACAATCAGGCTCATCAGGGCTAGTACTTCCTGCCTGTGGCAGTACAAATATTTGTAGTGGCGGAGATTCCCAGCGATGGCTCACACACACCTGGCGGCAATGCAGCCGGAAATCGTTTGTGGCGCCAGGGATCATAGCTATCAGCGTTAAAAGAGCAGAGCTTCCAGAATTGTACTTGCACATGGATGGACACCAGGGATCAAACTCATGACCTTATGCTTTCCAGGCAGGTACTCTTAGCTGCTGAGTTATTCGCCCTGTCATTTTTTTTTCCACTTTGAGTTTTATTACTTTCTCTTTTTAACTGTAGGCACCAGGACTTACAACAATGGTCATAGCAGGATTTCAAGCATAAAACATTCCAACACCACGCCCTCCAGCAGAGTGTCAGCTTCCCTCTATCATTGTCCCGGTGGTGTCCTGCACACAACTTGTCCTCGGACCCCCTGGCGCCCCCACAGTGATATGCTTCCTTCTGAAGACCAGTTCTTAGTTTCTTTTGCCTTTGAGACTTTGCTATTTCCTTACTATGTTTCTTTATATTCCACAATGAGAAAGATCATTCTGTGTCTGTCCCCTCCTTCTGACTAACTTCACACAACATAGTACTCTCCAGATGCACCCAAGTAGCAGCAAATTGCATGACTTGGTCTTCTTTTTAATTTAATTTATTTTATTATTATTATTTTTTTGCTTTTTGGGTCACACCTGGCGATGCTCAGGGGTCACTTCTGGCTCTGCACTCAGAAATTACCCCTGGCCGTGCTCAGGGGACAATATGGGATGCTGGGAATCGAACCCGGGTCGGCCGCATGCAAGGCAAACACCCTACCCGCTGTGCTATCACTCCAGCCCCTGGTCTTTTTTTTTAGAACTGAGTATTATTCTATTGCATATCTGTGCCATAGTTTCTTTATCTAGTCATCTGTTCTTGAACATGTAGGTTGTTTCCAGATTTTGGCTATTGTCAATAGTGCTGCAATGAATATAGGATGACCATGGGAGTGTCAATAGCTTTTCTGAATAGTTTTTGTGTGGTTGGGGTTAAATGCCAAACAGTAGAATTGCTGGGTCCTATGGGAGATCAATTTATAATTTTTTGAGAAGTGTTCATATTATTTTCCAATCGACATGCTCACCAGCAGTGGATGAGGTGTACTTTCCCCCACATTCACACCAGCACTGATTGTTTTTGTGCTGTGTGATGTGTGCCAGTCTCACTGGGGTGAGATGATATCTCATTGTTGTTTTACTTGTATTTCCCTGATGATTAGCGGTGCAAAGCATTTTTTTTCATATACCTTTTGGCCATCTGTATGTCTTCTTTGAGGATGTTTCTATTCATCTCTTCCCCCACTTTTTGATGGCATTGTTAATTTTTATCTTGTAAATTATACTGGGCTGGAGTGATAGCACAGCGGGCAGGATATTTGCCTTGCACACGGCCGACTGGGGTTAGATTCCTCCGTCCCTCTTGGAGAGCCCGGCAAGCTACCGAGAGTATCCTGCCCGAATTGCAAAGCTACCCGTGGTGTATTCGATACGCCAAGAACAGTAACAACAAGTCTCACAATGGAGACATTACTGGTTCCCGCTCGAGCAAATCAATGAGCAACGGGATGAGTGATACAAGTGAGAGTTATACCAGTGCTTTATATTCTTGGATGCTTAACCCTTTGTCATATGAGTGGAAGGCAAATATTTTTTCACAGGTTGTGGGGTTTTTTTTTTGTATTCTGGTTATCATTTCTTTTGCAGTACAGAAGCTTTTTTTGGGGGGGGTCACACCCGGCAATGCACAAGGGTTATTCCTGACTCCGCACTCAGGAGTTACTCCTGGCGGTGCTCAGGGGACCATATGGGATGCTGGGAATCAAACCCGGGTCAGCCACGTGCAAAGCAAACACCCAACCCGCTGTGCTGTCACTCCAGCAGGTTTTTATTTATTTATTTATTTTGTGGTATCAGAAATTGTACCCAGTATGTCTTTCATGAGACCCTCTGTAGTGCTTTTATTTTCAGTTATTCCTGAGGTGCTAACCATAGCCCTGCAGGGAGAGAACAGTGGGTCAGCTGTCCCATCTACGGGCATTGTCGGACGAAGGACCAGAGAACCAGACAGCTATCCCCAGGATCTTCCACCATCTTCCCAGGGCAAGCACAGCCTTGGCCCATCACGAGCTCTGCTCCATCAGCAGAGGCAGCCCCGTATGGAAAACCAGCGTGTTAGAAGGAGTTCCACTTAGGAAGGTGTTAGGCAGCCACAGTGGCGGGCATGGAATGTGACTCCACCTTCCTTGATGCAACTGCCCACCAGGAACCTCACTGTGGTCCTGTGGCAATTACTGACCTCTTGTGAAAGGAGTGTTTATGTGCTACAGTCCAGTAACCCAACAGGCCAAGGCCCTCAGGTGCCCAGAGCTGGGCTCCCCCATTTCCCTGTTCTGTGGAAGCAGCCAGCTTAGTAGGTTTGTTTGGTCTCAGACAGGGTTAGGGTACACTCATCCTTTCGCCCTTGTTGCCTAGGGGGGAAAAAGAGATGAAAAGGGCCCCTGGGGACTGGAGAGATTGGATAGCAGGAAGGTGCTTGCCCTGTCTGTAGCCAACACTGTGAGCCCAATCTCCAGTACCATGTAGGGTCCCCCAAGCCCTACCAGGAGTGATCCCTGAGCACAGACGCAAAAGTAAGCCCCAAGCACCTTCAGCGTGGCCCGTAATCCAAAACAAAGGAAGTTGAGAGAAGAATATTAATATCCTTGGGGGCTGGAGCGATAGCACAACGGTAGGGCATTTGCCTTGCACGCGGCCGACCCGGGTTCGATTCCCAGCATCCCATATGGTCCCCTGAGCACGGCCAGGGGTAATTCCTGAGTGCAGAGCCAGGAGTGACCCCTGAGCATCGCCGGGTGTGACCCAAAAAGCAAAATAAATAAATAAATAAAAGTTTAAAAATTAAAAAATAAATAAAAAAGAATATAAAGATCCTTGCCTTCTCTTGGAGGATTCCAGACTTCCTTGATCTATTACCCCCTATTCAGAGAAAATACTCACTCAGCCACCTCCCCCCAATCTGAAAATATAACTTCTCTCAAGCGGGCACATCCAGCAGTGCTCAGGACTTACTCCTGGCGGCTCTGCACTCAGGGATCACTCCTGGTGGGCTTGGGGGATGATGCGAGGTGCTGGGGATCAAACTGGGGTTGGATACATACAAGAAAAGGGAATTGCTTACTGTACTATCTTTCCAACCCCAGAAATCTATCTTTTAAAAGAAAGCACCCCCAATTGCCTCTAAGTCTACTACTGAGACACCCCTGGCTCGTTCCAGTCTCCCCCCACCCATACCTTGGAATACTTTACCCCACTTTGAGAAATGCCGGTTTAAACCATGGAGAGCCTGGGGATGTAGCTCAGCAATAAAGTGTTCAAAACTAAAATATAAAGTGTGTGAGGGTTGGGGAGATGACCCCAAGGGATTGAGTGTATGCTTGGTAGGTAAAATGTCCCTAGCCTGGGATCCTCCACGAGAAGGCAGGCACTGCATTGTGTCTTGCCCATGACCCAGTACTTGATATAACTCTGGTGACCCCCAGAACCTCTATGAAAGATAAATGAGCTTCCAGGAATATGGATCAAAGGATTGAGCACAAGTTTTTTTTGTGCAGGAACTCTGGGCTTGAACCCCAGCACTGCATGCTCCCCTAAAGGAAAAAACCACACACATAAAAACAAGACAAACTGGAGAGATAGTAGAGCAGGGAAGGAAAGCACTTGCCTTGAACACAACTGACCCAGGTTCGATTCCCGGCATCCCATACAGTCTCTCGAGCCCCATCTGGAGAGAACCCGGAGTACCGAACAAGGAGTCACCTCTGAGTACAGTGGGTGTGGTCCCCAAACAAAACCAACCCCATGAAAAGGATCTTTACCTGGGAGAGAGGAATATTAGGGTTGATTTAAGGTACTCAAGCCTGCAGGGTGGGGAGAGGTACTGAGGAAATTCTCTGATCAACGACAAGGGTTGGTAGAGAGTTTTTATCAATGTTAAGCAACCTTTCCCATATCCCAGCACATACTGAAAATGTTCACTGGGGTCCAAAGCAAGAGGCTGAGTACAGCTGCTGCCCTTAAGTCTGCGGGCACCCATATCTCACTGGCATGAAGACGTTCCTAGAGCCCGAGGCAGCAGGCACTGTGCATCCAAAAGAGCACGTGGCTGGTGGGGCTCTGGAGCGCATACTTTGCATGCATGAGGTCAGAGTTCCACAAACCGGCCACCTGGTTCCTTCCGAACAACACCAGAGCCAGGAAGAGGCCCCAGCATTGCCAGGTGTGGTCCCCAACGCCAAACAAAACCCAAAACCTCCTAGGAGGTGAGCCTTGTCAAGGAGTCTCCTTTGCCTCTTCCTTAGAAGTCAATCAGCCAAGAGTTTGTCCCTGCCTCGGAGAGACTCCCCATACACCAGGACAATGGAATGATCAGAAAATAGCAAGCAAGGCGCAATGTACTTATTTGACCACACGGTGGCGGTGTGCAACTCTAGTTCCAACAGGCCTCGGAAATAAAGAGGAGGGAGGGAGAGAGGGAGGGAGGGGCGGGCTGTGAGGATAATCCGCATCAGCTCGAGCCATCTGCCTCCGTCTCTTGTCAAACGGCTTGCTCGGTCTCCTGCTACCCATTTACACCTCTCGACTCATTCCCCGAAAAAAAGTCCTCAATAAGGGCTGTGCGATAGTACAACGGATAGCGGACTTGGCCTTGCACGCAGCCGACCGGAGTTTGATTCCAGCACCCTAGATGATCACCCGAGCCCCACTACATAAAGTCCCCCAATCCCGGACAGGAATGATCCAGAAGTAAGCCCTAAGCAACCACCGGGTGTGGTCCCGAAGCAAAAATATTAAAAAGATAAGGATATTAAGGCACCCTCGGGTCTTTATTTTTTCTTTTTGGGTCACACCTGGAAATGCACAGAGGTTACTCCTGGCGGTGCTCGGGGGACCATATGGGATGCTGAGAATCGAACTCGGGTAGGCCGCGTGCAAGGCAAACGCCCTACCCGCTGTGCTATCTCTTCAGCCCCCTCGGGTCATTTTAAAGAGGAGAAGCGCACCGTGAACCAAATGCTGGTGGTGGTGGTGGTGGTGGCGCGCGCGCGCGCGCGTGTGTATGTGTGTGTGTGTGTGTGTTGGGGGTATGTCTTGATTGGCTTTTGAGTCACACTTAGCTGTGCCTAGGACCATATCCAGTACTGGCGGCAGGATTGGGAGGGAGATACTGGACGATAAGGCAGGTGCAGTGAAGGCCACTACTCTGAAGTTAGAAGTGGGTACCAGGTTACTGGCTCTTAATACCCCACAGCAATCATTTCTTGGCCCAGGAGCATGCGCTCGGTCCAAGCACCTGGGCAAATCCCCAAAGGAGTCTGAGAGATGCTGAGGTCGCTGGGCACCAGACAAATCGCGGAAGCCTATTGCAGTGTCCACCTCCGAACGCAAGAGGGCGGTGTTGCACTTGAATTGAATCTGTGGCCCAGTGCCTAAGAGGCGGGAGTCCCACTTGCTGGGATTTCTGCCTTGGGGGAATAGGAACCAGTTTTTCCACTGCTAAGTGCTGGGCGTTGGCGGGGAGTGGGAGAGTGGTAGGGGGTAGGGGAACCGTGGAGGTTGGAGTTGAAAGAAGGTGCAGTGGCTGCTCCAAGGATGCTGAAGAGGAGCTGACCAGGGCAGAGGGTTGTCTGCCTTACTAGCGCTTTAGTGGACACTAGGGAAACCATCATTTTATTTTTTTATTTTTCATTTTATTTTTATGTGGGAGGGGTGTAGGTGCAGCATAGTATTCACTCCTGGCTCTATATTCAGGGATCACTCCTGGCAGGACTTGGGGGACCACATGGGGTGCAGGGGATTGAATACAATCCCTATACTATCTCTCTTGGCCCAAAGGAGCCCATCATTTTAGCAAGTACAGTGTGAGAATTCGGAGGCTTCTCATCCAGGGCACTAGGATCTCTCTTCCCCTTGAATTAATTTTTTGTACTAAGAAATTTATTATTATTATTATTATTTGGTTTTGTGGGTCACACCCGGCGATGCACAGGGGTTACTCCTGGCTCATGCACTCAGGAATTACTCCTGGCGGTGCTCAGGGGACCATATGGGATGCTGGAATTCGAACCCGGGTTGGCCGTGTGCAAGGCAAACGCCTTACCCACTGTGCTATCGCTCCAGCCCATTATTATTATTATTATTATTATTATTATTATTATTATTATTATTATTATTACATACACACGTGTTGGACATCAAACCGAGTCTTGTGCATGCAAGATCTTCACTTTAGCCCTGAGTCTCATCCCACATACTGATGAAACAGAGTTTCACTGTGATATACCTGCTCTATTAGGGCTCTGTCCCAACTCAGTTTAGTTTATATTATTGTTTATAATATTTAGAACCTAGCTGCTGTGAACTGTGGATTGCAATTCTTCAAAACAAGGTCTTGCTGTCCGTGCGAGGAGGAGCTATCACAGTGGGAACTCACTGGGCTTCCCGTGTGTGCAAGCGGCATGCCCGTCAGGAATCCAGCACTCTGAATCAGAGTGGCAACTACTCACTTACTTATTATTGCTCCGGGGGCCACATCTGGTGGTTCTCGGGACTACCCCCAGCTGCTTGCTCCAAGGGCGGCTCTTGGCAGTGCTGCGGGCGCACGTGGTGTTCTGGATCAAACCCGAGCCTCCCCCATGCAAAGAGTCTGCTCAGCCCTTTGGACCGTATTCCTAGCAACAACTTTGTTTCTTTCTTTGTTTGGGGGCCACACCTGGTGGTGCTCAGCAGCTATTCCTGGCTCTGTGGTTGGCGGGTTTTAGGATGCCAAGGGGGAAACCAGGCCTTCTGCATGCAAAGCATGTGCTCAGCCAATGGAGCCCTCTACCCCCCCGCCCCCTCCACTAGTAATGCCCAAACTAGATGGCACTGAGAAACAAGCCCAGTGCTGTCTGTCAGGGACCCCGAATCTAGATCACAGTGAAACAGCAGCTTCATGGGGCTCCTTGTGTATGGGGTGTTAGCATTGCACCGCAAACCCCACAAGTCCGGCAGGCAGCAGCTTTGATTTAACAACTGCGCATGCGCCCCGCCCCATCAGCATCCCCCCCTCCCTCCCCCCCTTCAGCAGGAGAAGCCACTGGGAACAGGCAAGAGCGACAGCTGCATTTGCTGAGAGGAAATGGAAAGTGACAAAGGCCCAGAGGGAAAACAGCTCAAAGCAACAAGCTGGTTCAGAAAAAGGCCCAAGGTAACCAAGCGCAGGGGGGAAGAGTCAAAGCAAAAGCAGCAGGGGCTAGAGCAATAGCACAGCGGGTAGGGCGTTTGCCTTGCACGCAACCGACCGGGTTCGATTCCCAGCATCCCATATGGTCCCCTGAGCACCGCCAGGGGTGATTCCTGAGTGCAGAGCCAGGAGTAACCTCGTGCATCGTGCATCGCCAGGTGTGACCCAAATAGCCAAAAAAAAAAAAAAAAA
The DNA here is from genome assembly GCF_027595985.1 of Sorex araneus. Taxonomy (NCBI): domain Eukaryota; kingdom Metazoa; phylum Chordata; class Mammalia; order Eulipotyphla; family Soricidae; genus Sorex; species Sorex araneus. Next base: position 119,207,397 of record NC_073313.1, read on the forward strand.
AAAAGCAAAAGCAGCAGCAGAGTGCTGAGAAAAGGCCTGAGGGGGCCAAGTGCAGAGATTTGAAACAGAAAGAAACTGGGAAAAACAGTCAAAAGTCACAGTCACAAAGGCTGGGTGGGGTGGGGGGAGGACGGGGTGGGGCTGGGGGTGGGGGGCGGGATGCTGGGACCATTGGTGGAGGAGAATGGGCACTGGTGGAGGGATGGGCACTCGACCACTGTATAACTGAAATGCAAACACGAAAGTTGGTAAGTATGTAACTGTACCTCACGGTGATCCACTAATAAAATTTTTTTAATTGAATCACCATGTGGAAAACAACAATGCTTTCAGGCTTAAGTCTCAGTTATACACTGCTGAAACAACCATCCCTTCACCAGTGCCCATATTCCACCACCAAAAACCCCAGTACACCTCCCACCACCCCCCACCCCCCGTGTAACTGATAAATTTCACTTTACTTTCGTTACATCCAATATTTCAACAAAATAACTCACTATTATTGTTAGGAGTTCCCCACTAGAGTCAGACCTGCTGTGAAGACAAATGAGGTTGCGCGGTTTTGGATTTCTGTATTTTAGCAACTAAGTCCAGGGAAATTTCTTCCAGAAATTGGATCATTGCAAGCTGGTAACTCTCATCTGTAGTCCTCATATTATGGCGGTCGCCACGCCCTTCCTCTCCCTTCCTCACCCCCCCACCCCCACCCCGCAAGGAAAAGGCTAGAGAGAAAAACCTTTCCCCTCCTGGGCCGGCATGGGGCCGTGGCTTAGTTCTCAGTCTGGAGACATTTTGCAAGGAGCTGCCGGTACCAAAAGTAGTTTAGCTGGCCTCTGGAGTCATGCTCGTGCAGCATGACACATGCGGCCCCCGGGATCACATCTCGGTGGAGAGCGGGGCCGGTGCCGCCCACCTTCCCGAGAGCCTAATACATTTTTTTAAAAAAGTCACAGAATTCACGTAAGTAGCTCAAAGCTGCCAAAAGAAAGGTAGTAAAGGAAGCAGTGACAGCAATAGAGGTGATGGTCCCTGGGGCAGCAAGAGCAGTGGCAGTGGCAGTGGTTTGGTTCTGAGGAGGATGACCGTCTCTAGACCCAGTTTTCCCCAAGCAAACTCATCTCTCCAAGTCCTTGCCTTGTATAATAAGCAACATGCCAAGCCCTGGAGCCTAGCCAACCTCAGTTACACAGGGTCACCCATCCCCCTTTTGCTTTCGAATTGGCTACCATGCCTCAAACTATCAGATGAGAGCTGTCCCTGTCACTGTCATCCCATTGCTCATTGATTTGCTCAAGCGGGCACCAGTAACGTCTCCATCTTGAGACTTGTTGTTACTGTTTTTGGCATATTGAATATGCCACGGGTAGCTTGCTAGGCTCTGCTGTGCGGGCGAGATACTCTCAGTAGCTTGCCAGGCTCTGCGAGAGGGGCGGAGGAATCGAACCCTGGTCGACCGTGTACAAGGCAAACGCCCAACCGCTGTACTATCACTCCAGTCCAGATGAGAGCATAAAGGACTAAAATGAGAATTTAATCAGTTTAATCAGCTGGTCATCTCTTTTTTTGTTTGTTTGTTTGTTTTTGTTTTGGGGTCACACCCTGCGATGCACAGGGGTTACTCCTGGCTCTTCACTCAGGAATTACCCCTGGCGGTGCGCAGGGGACCATATGGGATGCTGAGATTCGAACCCGGGTCGGCCGCGGCTGCGTGCAAGGCAAATGCCCTACCCGCTGTGCTATCGCTCCAGCCCCTCAGCTGGTCATCTCTTTACTGTCATGGTAAATTGAGTGTGATAGGGACCTTGCCCTGCTTCCCTGCCTAGAATTGCCAGTGGACATATGTTTAAGCCGCTTTTAATGCTTACCATCATGGTTTTGTTGGTGTTTGGGGGCCATGTCTGGTGGTCTCTGCTCTGTTCTTGGCGATCTATGACTGCCTTAATGGAGGACTCCAGTCCATAACCCCTTTAAGCTCTCTCGGGCCCCAAATCACAGGCAGCGTGACAGGAAAACCACACATACAGGGGATCTAAGATGGCAAGCTTGTGTATTTTCCTTAATGCTGCAATGCCTCTCGCCTCTCAGGGCCTCCGCCGTGATTCTGAACTGTCCTTTTTTCCTTAAGCCCATTTGAAAATAGGAGGAAATCAATGAATCCTTACCAGCAGAAGTAGCCCGTCGGCTCAAACACTTAACCAAAACATTTCATTTCCAGGAGTTCAAGGGACTCTTTGCAGCTCCATCTGGAACCCACTGGCACCCCACAATCGAATACCTCTGTGGTCAGCTAGCCCAGGGATTTTGGTTTTGGGTTTTCTGGTGTTTCACTGTTTTTTAAGTGAATCACCATGAGATTCACAGTTACGAAGACAAAGTTGTTTATGATTGGGTTTCAGTCAGACAATGTTCCAACACCGGTGAACCAGTGCACATTTCCCAACACCAATGTCCCCAGTTTTCCTACCACCACCACCCCAGCCTGCTCTGATGGCAGACACTCCTTTCTCTCTCTCTCTCTCTCTCTCTCTCTCTCTCTCTCTCTCTCTCTCTCTCTCTCCCTCTCTCTCTCTCTCTCTCTCTCTCCTTTCCTTTTGGACATTATGGTTTGCATAATGTTATCATGCATATCCCTTTATCTCCTTCCAGCACTCAGTTCTTGTCCAGAGTGATCATTTCCAACTATCCTTGTCATAGTGGTCTTTTTTATGTCCACTATGTGCCCCCCCACACACATACTTGTGGCAGCTTCCAACCATGGATCTGTCCTCCTGGCCGTCATTTCTGCTAGGTTTCATTTTTAGGCCACACCCAGCAGTGCTCAGGGCTCTTACTCTTGGCTCTGTGCTTACTCCTGCTCAGCCTCCCTGGACCCTATGTGGCACTGGAGATTGAAATCAGGCTCACCCCATGCAAGGCAAGGCCTCTACTTGCTGTACTAGCTCAGCGGTCCTTACCCCAGGCATCTTAAACTTCTTAAACTGCAGGACTCCTTTTTTGCCCAAGAAATACAATAATGGTGAGTGCTATCAGAAACTCCGCAACTTTATGACACAACGTATGTGGATTTGTTTTTTGTTTGTTTGTTTGCATGCTTTGGTTTTGTTTGGGGGTTTGGGCCAGACCCATCACTGCTCAGGAGCTACTCCTTGCTCTCTGCTCAGGAGTGGTACCTGGCATTGCTGGAGGGTGGTAGGACATGTGGTGCAGGGGATTCTAATCGTTCTTGACGTGCGAGGCAAGCACTTTAATCTGTGTACTCTCTGCAGCCCCAATGCAGTTGATTTTTTAAAAAATACTTTAAAATCACATCACCGTGAGATACACAGTTACAAAGCTGTTCATGATGAGGTTTCAATCATACAATGATCCAACGCCCCTCCCTCCACCAGTGTCCAGTTCCCACCACCAATGACCCCAGCTTCCCTCCCTCCATCCCTCCTCCCCCAGCCTGCTGCTATGGCTCTATGGTAGACATTTTCCTTCTCTCCCTCTCTCTCTCCCTTACCCCCTCTTTCTTTCCTTCTGGGTACTATGGTCGGCAATACAGATACTGAAAGGTTTGTTTGTTCCCTTTCCTATTTTCAGCACACAGTTCCTATCCAGACTGATCATGTCCAACTCTCTTTGTCATAATGGTCCCTTCTCCATCCCAATCGCCTTCTCCCCTGGTACTTGAGGCAGGCTTCCAACTGCGGACTAATCCTCCTTGCCCTTGTTTCTACTGTCCTTGGTTATTAGTCTCCTATTATGTTTTTTATATCCCAGAAATGAATGCAGTTATTCTATGTCGGTCCTTCTCCTTCTGACTCATTTCACTCAGCATGATACCCCTCATGTCCATCCATTTATAAGGGAATTTCATTACTTCATTTTTCTGAACCAATGCAATTGATTTTGAATTCCTTTTTGGTGACTGTGCTTTCAGCCAACTTTTACTATTATCAACTTTTTCATGACATCCCACGTTCAGTTACACAATCCCATATGCTGTTGCAACCCAGAGTTTAAGAAGTCCAAGAGGGCTGGAGCAATAGCACAGTGGGTAGGGAGTTTCCCTCACACGCTGCCAACCTGGGTTCAATTCCCAGTGTTCCATATGGTTCCCCAAGCATCTCCAGGAGTAATTCCTGAGTGCATGAGCCAAGAGTAACGCCCAGAAGTAACCCCTGTGCATAGCCGGTTGTGATGCAAAAAAATTTTTAAATAAATCAATTAATTGATTAAAAAGAAATCCAAGAGATGGCACAAAGAAAGAACTGAGTACATGAGGGAAGACTGGGTTCCATCCCCAATGCCACTTAGTCCTCCAGGCAGCATTGGAGACTGTACCATCACTCTGGCCTCATTATTTTTTTTTAAAAAAGAAGCATGTTTTGTCCCAGACACAGGTAGTCCCTCACCTTCCTGGTTATTCATGCCTCTTACTCTCTCCAGACATGCTCAGGCCCACCTGAGCCTTCTAGAGTAACCTTAAGGAGTTCCGGGAACTCTGAGCAAGCACAGGCCAGGACCAGAGGAGACAAGAAAGTCCAAATTTTGGGCTGGAGAGATAGCACAGCAGGTAGGGCGCTGGTTTTGCATGCCGCTGAACTGGGTTTGATCACCAGCACCCCTATGGTCCCCTGAGCCTACCAGGAGTAATTGCTGAACATAGAGTCAGGAGCAAACCCTGAACATCGCCAGGCGTGGCCCACAAACAAAATAAGCAAACAAAATTCTCATTTATTTGTGTGGCTTGCTATCTGTATGTGTGCGCGCGCTGTGTCTCTGTGTCTGTGTGTCTGTGTCTGTGTGCCTGTGTGTGTGGTACAAGGGTTGCACTGAGAGTCTCGTACATATAAAGCAGGCCCTCTAAGGCAAAGCCGTACCCATGCCTTAAAAATTCTTGCACACAAAAAATAAATAAATATGTTTAGAATACAGAACATTTAGAAAATATTGTGCTGTATTTGTCCGGAGGCTCCTTACAGTTTGGTGCTCAGGGGATTCATGTGCTGTTCAGGCCTTCTGCATGCAAAGCCTCTGCTCCAGCCCTTTGAGCCGTCTCCCTGGACCTGAAAAATATTGCTTTGTATGTTTAGAAAGTTGAGTATTTCTAAAAGTTTTTTCAATTCATAAAAGAGAATAAGGCACCCCCTGGTCCAATGGCAAAAAAAGAGAAGGGGAGGGCTATAGTGCTAGTGCAGTGAAGAAGATGCTTGCCTTAGGTGTGGCTGACCCCATTTCGACCCCCAGCACTGCATAAGATCTCCTTAGTCCCACCAGGAGAGATCCTTAAGCACAGAGAAGTCCTGGGCACCATTGTGTATATTACTCCCAACAAAAAACAGCGGGGAGAGTAAAATAGCAGAAATAAGGGCCAGAGAGATAGCTAAAGGGACTGGACTGTATGCTAGTACGCAGAGGCTTTAGGGGCATGGCATGACCCCACAAATGCTGCTTGGGTGACCCACTGACCCCCACACTGGGGGCTGAATATCACCATGAGCCACTCAACACTTCAAATAGTAGTAATAATAATAATAATCACTTGTATCACTTGTCATCCCGTTATTCATCAATTTGCTGGGGGCGCCAGTAACGTCTCCATTCGTCCCTGTCACGTGCTAGTGTAGCCCAATGGCATCTGCTTGCTCCAGGATCATGAAGAGCCTCAAACCATTTATTCAGGGTCTTGGTGAAGAAATCTGACCATCTTGTAGGTGGGCAGCCATGCGGTCTTTTTGTGGGGGCCCCGCCCTGTCCAGCAGGTAGGACCCTTTGTGGGGCTGAGAAGGGGACGCAGCTGAATGAACAGATGCAGAGACAGAAAGGAACAAGAAAGAGGAGAGAGAGAGAGAGAGAGAGAGAGAGAGAGAGAGAGAGCTTTATTCACTGACAGCTACAGCATTTATACTTGCCAGCTGGGAGGCAGTGGTATGGTATGTGTGCCCAGACCCCGTACAAGCAGTAGTCAATCACAGATCGTGACATGTTCATCTATCATGTCAGGCACGGGTATCGGCTAGCGTAAACAATGGCGGAACAGTAAGGTCATTAGGGTCAGCAATGACATCCTTGTTACAGGAATTTTAAGTAAGCCCCTGTTTGAGAAGAGCCAGGCTCTGTCTTACTTGAAGATAAGAGCCAGGGTTGTAAAATGGCTCCCTACATCTTTTCACATCCCGTGGAATCCAGTAGGTAATAGCTCTAGTCCAGCAGTCGTCTCTGAATCTCATTACATGTCCGGTTCATGTGATATAATCAGATCTGATATATATAATATATGTAATATTATACATTATATAATATATTGTATAATAATAATGATGATGATGATAATAATAATAACAATAATAATAATGGGGCAGAGAGATAGTACAGTGGGTGGGGCATTTGTTTTGCATGTGGTCAACCCAAGTTTGATGCCCGGTACTCCATGTAATCCCCTGAGCACCACCAGGAATGATCCCTGAGTATAGGATATAGGAGGCAGGAGTAAACCCTGAGCACTGACAGGTGTGACCCCAAAAGAAAACAAAAGAAAACACCAACAAGAATAATAAAATGAGAGAGAGAGCTCTTTGTGGCAGAGCAAATGGAAATTGGTTGTTGATACCTAGGGAGCCTCAAGTACTGTCACCGGCCGGTGGTGGAAATAAAGTCAGCAATGGGTACAAGGAAACATGGAAACACAGACGGGGGTCTGGAGCAACAGTAAAGCAGGTAAGGTGTTTGTCTTCCACACGTCCAACCTGGATTCAGTCCCTGGCACCCCATATGGTCCCCTGAGCACTGCCAGTAGTGATCCCTAAATGTAGATTAGGAGTAACCCCTGAGCATCACTGGCTGTGGCCCTCCCCCAACCCCCAAAAAGAGAAAACACAGATGGAACCTTGTAGCAAGGGCATCTAGGATGGTTGCTACGGTATGCTCTGCCCCTTGAAATTCAGTCAATGTGGGCAGTCTCAGAAGATCACATCTGAGCTCGGGACAGACTGGGTAGCCACAGTCTCCATCCATTCATTTCAGCCACAGTAGCACTTCTTAGCAAGCTATTTTGCAAGCTGGGCACAGTTCTATGTATGGTACAAGTGGAGATATGTATGACCCACACCCAGTAGTGCTCAGGGGCTACTCCAGTGCTCCAAACTTGCTCCCAAAGGTGCTTAGGGGACAGCGTGGCACCAGAGTTCAAAAGCCTGGGGCCCTGCATGCAAAGTATATGCTTGCCCTATGAGCTCTCTTTCTCTGGCCCATTTTAACTTTCTTAATAGCACTTTCTCGGGGCTGGAGAGATAATACAGCAGGTACTTGCATGTGGTCAACTACGCTTTTATCCCTGGGACCTACCTCATATGGTCCCAGTGAGCCCACCAGAAGCAATCCCTGAGTGCAGAGCCATGAGTAAGAACTGAGCACTGCCAGCTGTGGTCACAAAACCAAAAATAAATAAATAATATTTGGGGGCTCAGAGAGATAGTAAAGCGGGGAGGGCATTTGCCTTACACCTAGCTGACCTGGATTCAATTCCCTGCACCCCGTTCAGTCTCCTGAGCTTTCCAGGAGTGATCCTTGAGCACAGAGCCAGAGCACTAGCAAATGTGGCCCCAAATAAAATTTTTTTCTATACTTGGGTCAAGGAGATGACTCAAGTGGTGAAGCACACATCTCACATCTGAGGCCCTGCATTCAAATCCCAGCACTACAAGCTGCAGGGGTAACTCTAGAGACCCCAAAACTATTCTCCAGCTTACTTTACTGGAAAAATATAGTTTATAAAGAGTGTAACATACAATATATGTATTCACCAGCTATCATCCATAAGATTCCTAAGTCAATAGCAGGCTATTAATACCTAAGTTTAGAAAAATTTGAAAAATGATACATGAATTTTTAGGAATGGCCTCCAAAAAACTTTTTGGTGAGTCCTGGGTCTCCTCTGTGATGCTCAGACAACCGGACCAGTGGTTCAGTGCAAGAGCCTAACAAGGGGTGTTGCTTAGACCTTGTGGTTCTGGGTATACCTGAGGCACCCTGGCTGTGCTCAGGGACCTCCATGACTGTACCCAGCTCAGGGAACCATATGATGCTGGGGATTGAACCAGGTTGGGTCACATGCAAGGTATGTGCCTTTTTGTTGTTGTTTGGGTGCTCACACCCATAAGTGTTCAAGGCATACTCCTGGTTCTGTGATCAGGAATCACTTCTGTCAGGCTTAAGGGAACCTATGGGGTTCTGGGAATCAATCCTGGATGACCGTGTGCAAGGCAAGAGCCGTGCTAACTGTACTATCGCTCCAGCCCCATGTGCCTTAACTATCCTGTAATATCCATCCTTCTACATGAGGATTTGGTTGGGGGCTAGGGGGTTGGGGGGATTGTGCTACACTCAGCAATGCTCAGAGCTTACTCCTGGCTTTGTGCTCAGGGATAACTCCTGGCAATGCTGGGGGGGGGCCCTATGTGGTGATGGAGGTCAAATTGGGGTTTGCTGCATACAAGGGAAGCACTTTACCCTCTTTGCTCTCTCTGGCCCCTACATGGATTTTTGATTGTGCACAAGATGAGCCCTTCTTAACATCCCCTGCCATTGTTCCAGGGTCAAGTCTAATGAGTTTCTCAATCACGGTGGGGAAGTTCTGGCCAAGCAGCAGCCAAAAGGTGACATGAACCCCTTTCTTGGGTCCAGGATCAAAGCAGGCACATAGAAGAGCAACCATTTCTGGTTTGGGGCCCTCGAGTCTATATAGGCCATTGAAGCGTTCACTGTGAAGGCTGAAAATCAACCCCCTCTGGAGCCCAGGGACACAGGATCCCAGGAAATGTTCTCACTCCCGTCTAGGGTATCTGGGATCCCTATTATCCTGTTTCTCCATCATCCTTGGTCTCTCCTTGCAAGCTCCCTGAGGATGGATGGATGAAAGCTAGGTCTTTATCACTCTCCAAGCTGCCATGGGTGACCAGCACAGGCCTGGCACTGAGGTGGCACTCATAATATCTTCATTTTAGGATGGGCATTGTGCCACAGAATCCAATGCTCAGGGATTACTCCTAGCTTTGTGCTCAGGGATCACTCTTGGCAGGGTTCAAGGAAGTCTATTCGGTGCTAGAGATTGAATCCAATCAGCGGCATACAGGACTGTGCCCAACCCACTATGCTAGCTGCCCAGACCCAGCGAATGTTTATTTAGTTCATTCATGCAATCAATATCTATTAGCATTTACTGTGTTCCCATGAACTCTGCTAGGCTTTAAAATATGACCACCTCAGCACCAGAGTGATATGTTTGCCTTGCATGTGGCCAACCTGGGTTCAATACCTGGCACCCCATATGGTTTTCTGAGTCCACCAAGAGTGGTCCCTGATCACAGAGCCAGGAGTAAGCCCTAAAATCTGCTGGGTTTAGCCCCCCCAACCCCACACAAATGAAATAGCCCTGTCATCATCAAGGTCCTGTGAGTTACAGTAGAAGTACCAGCCAATAAAGCCAAACACATAATATTTTTTTAATTTATTTATTTTTAATTAGAGAATCACCGTGAGGGTACAGTTGCAGATTTATACACTTTTGTGCTTATATTTCCCTCATACAAAGTTTGGGAACCCATCCCTTCACCAGTGCCCATTCTCCACCACCCGTAAACCCAGTGTCCCTCCCACCCTCCCCAATCCCATCTCCCCCCACCCCGCCCTGCCACTGTGGCAAGGCATTCCCTTCTGTTCTCTCTCTAATTAGCTGTTGTGGTTTGCAATAAAGGTGTTGAGTGGCCGCTGTGCTCAGTCTCTAGCCCTCATTCAGCCCGCAACTCCCTTCCCCCACATGGCCTTCGACTACAATGTAGTTGGTGATCGCTTTTCTGAGTTGACCTTTCCCCGGAACGTGAGGCCAGCCTCGAAGCCATGGAGTCAACCTCCTGGTACTTATTTCTACAGTTCTTGGGTGTTAGTCTCCCACTCTGTTATTCTATATACCATAGATGAGTGCAATCTTTCTATGTCTGTCTCTCTCTTTCTGACTCATTTCACTCAGCATGAAACTTTTCATGCCCATCCACTTAACTACAAAATTCTTGACCTCCTTTTTTCTAACAGCTGCATAGTATTCCATCAAACACATAATATTTTTTAATTGAATCACCATGAGATACACAGTTGCTACGTTGTTCATGATTGGGTTTCAGTCATACAATGCTCCATCACCTGTCACTTCACCAGTGTACATTTCCCACCACCAGTTTCCGTTCTGCCACCCCCACCTCCCAGCCTACCTCTATGACAGGCAGCACTTTTGTTCATTCTCTCCATGTCTCTCTTTGTCTGTCTCTCTCTCCCTCCCTCTCCCTCTCTCCCTCTCCCTCTCTCTCTCTCTTTCCTTTTGGCATTATTGTTTGCAATACAAGTACTGAAAGGTTATTATGTATATCCCTTTAACATGTAGGATTTTCTTTTTAATTTTATTGAATCACCGTGAGAGAATTCCAAGCTTTTGTGTTTGGGTTACAATCTCACAATGATCAAACACCCCTCCCTCCACCAGTGCACATTCCCCTCCACTGATATCCTGGGTGAACCCCCCTTTCCCACCCTCCCCCTGCCTCCATGGCAGACAGTATTCCCCATACTCTCTATCTCCTCTTGGGCATTATAACATGTAGGATCTTAATGTGATAAAAGACAATGGCTTTGCATTCAAATCATGAGGCAGGTGAGGGAGGGGGACACACAGCTGCTTCTCTGAGTTCCAGCCCGGGGGAACAGCAATGGCAAAAGCCTGGTGTACTGGTTGTGTTGGTTTCAATTGCAGTATTCAAGCAGCCTTCCGTGGCAGGGCTTGGTAACCCTTGCTTGCTTGCGGCATCTGCACCTCACTTGGTTGCTTGCACCCATGAACACACACTTTGCTGTACCACCGGGATTGTGTTTGGGCACGTGGGCTGGGGCTGGGGGATTGAAGCCAGGGCTTCACCTCGTGTTTGCTAGGCAGGGGCATTATTGCTAGGCTGAGCCCCAGACTTGGTGTGCTGAAGGACGAAGGAGACCACGGGGGCCGGAGGGGAAGGAGCTGAATGGGACAGCAGGAATTGGAGGTCAGAATCCATGAACAAGGGAGATGGGATCTGATGGGCTGGAGCAAGGGGATCATAGGTTCCATAGCAGGGCAAGTGTCCAAGTCCTGCTGGGAGCCATGGGGGCCAGCATGGGGAAGGAATGCCTATGAATAGCTTATTCCAGCTCCAGCTCCGTTCCACAGGCATGGCTGAATTCTTCACTCCATCCGCCACCCGCAGCTATCTGGAAGGGCACTCAGGGACTCACTGGATCTTCTCCTTCATAGTCTGAAACTAAGCCAAGCAGGCAGGAGCAAGCTGAATGGGAGAACTGTCCAGGAGTGGCCACCCAGTTTCTTTCTTACCTCCACGAGTGCAGTCACACACCTGGTAATGACCAAACCACATATAGAATAGTGGTCCCTCTCGAAGCCTATAGACATGGGTGGGTCCTGTCATCCAAGTGTGTGTAAGGATAGACCACAATATTGGCACCACAAGGAAATCTCCCACCACCAAGTTTCTTAGGACCAATTCCCATGCTTAAGCAGCACAACTGTATTATAATAGTCTTCTTTTTTGTTGTGTTTGGTTGTGGAGTCACACCTTGAGGTGCTCAGGGCTTACTCCTGGTTCTGTGCTCAGACATCACTCCTGGTAGGGCTCAAGAGACCCTATGGGGTGTCAGAGATCGAACCTTGGCAAGCCCCCTTCCTACTATACTATCCCTCCTGCCCCTTCACTTCTCTTCAAAATATTCTGATGGGCATGTGTTGACCACTCTCTGATGAAGGGCATGATGAGCTATGGCTACTCATTCCCTTTAGCCCCTCTCATCATCATCATCATCATCATCATCATCATCATCATCATCATCATCATCATCATCATTATCATCGTCATCCTGTTGATTGTCGAATTTCTCAAACAGTCTCAGTAACGTCTCCATTCATCCTAGCCCTGGGATTTTAGAAGCCTCTCTCTACTCATCCTTCTCAACGATGCTGCATTGGAGGCTCTTTCAGGGTCAGGGGAATGAGACCCAGCTTGTTACTGGTTTTGGCATATGAATACACCTTGGGGACCTTGCGAGGCTCTCCCACATGGGAGAATCTCCCAAGTTTGCCAGGTTCTCCCAGAGGGAGAAGTGGGCTAGAAGATGTGGCTTCTGGGAGCTTGGTTTTAAGTCTCTGGATGCTGGCCGTTGATGGGATTACACAGCGCCGGGGGAGTCCCTGGATGTGACTGCCTAGCTACTGGGAAATGGGAAATCTGGGCTGAGGAAGCTCAGTCCCAATCTGAGCCCCTGTGAGAAGAAAAACTTAAAAACCTTTCAGCTCAGGCCTCGAGACACCAAGTTTTTTTTCTTCCAAGTCCCAATTTCCCAGCTTCCTCCTTGTATCAAGGGCAAAAATTCCCTTCTATTTCAGGAACATTGAGTCCTACTGAACCCACAGCCTCACTGTACTGTCCCTTAGGGATTAATATCTAGGATATACAAGACACTTGTAGAATTGTGTAAGAAAAAAACCTCCAACCCCATCAAAAAATGGGGAGAAGAAATGAACAGAAGTTTCCTCAAAAAAGAAATACAAATGGCCCAAAGGCACATGAAGAATGTTCCACATCCCTAGTCATCAGGGAGATGCAAATCAAAACAACAATGAGATGTCATCTCACACCACAGAGACTGGCACACATTCAAAAGAACAAAAGCAACCAGTGCTGTCATGGATGTGGGGGAAAAGGGACGCTCCTTGGGGCTGGAGCGATAGCACAGTGGGTAGGGCGTTTGCCTTGCATGCGGCCGACCCGGGTTCAAATCCCAGCATCCCATATGGTCCCCTGAGCACCGCCAGGAGTAATTCCTGAGTGCATGAGCCAGGAGTAACCCCTGTGCATCGCCAGGTGTGACCCAAAAAGCAAAAAAAAAAAAAAAAAAGGGACGCTCCTTCACTGTTGGTGGGAATGCCGACTGGTCCAGCCTTTCTGGAAAACAATATGGACAGTTCTTCAAAAACTAGAAATTGAGCTTCCATATGACCCTGCAATACCACTTCTGGGAATATATCCCGAGGATGCAAAAGAGCACAGTAGAAATGACATCTGTACCTATATATTCATTGCAGTATTGTTCACAATAGCCAAAATCTGGAAACAACCTGAGTGCCCTAGAACAGATGACTAGTTAAAGAAACTTTGGTACATCTACACAATGGAATATTGTGCAGCTGTTAAGAGAGATGAAGTCATGAAATTTGCTTATAAATGGATAAGCATGGAGAGCATCAGGCTAAGTGAAATGAGTCAAAAAGAGACGAACAGACATAGAGGGACTGCACTCATTTGTGGAGTGTAGGATAGCATCACATAAGGCTGACACCCAAGAATGGTAGATACAAGGGCCAGGGGTAATTGCCCCATAGCTGGAAGACTGCTTCATGAGCGGAGAGGAGAAGACAGATGGAATAGAGAAGGGATCACTAAGAAAATGATGGCTGGAGGAACCAGTTGGGATAGGAGATGCATGCTGAAAGTAGACAATGGAACAAACATGATGACCTCTCAGTGTCTGTATTGCAAGCCATAATGCCCAAAAGTAGAGAGAGAGTACGGGGAATATTGTCTGACATAGAGGCAGGGGGAGGGTGGAAAAGGGGGGTATACCCAGTATATTGGTGGTGGGGAATGTGCACTGGTGGAGGGATGGGTGTTTGATCATTGTGAGATTGTAACCCAAACATGACAGCTTGTAACTATCTCACGGTGATTCAATAAAATTTTTAAAAAATCCAGAATCAAATTCTCCATTACCTCCAAGGTCATCTGAAGTTCTTTCGCTTTTTGGCAGATGAGCCCTATACTTGTGTGTATTCTAAATCTCTGGCACTCTATGCTTTTCTCATTTGCTTTTAATGAACTTTTCATTTTTTTAAATTTTTATTGAATCAACGTGAGGTAGTTACAATCTTTCATGTTTGGGTTCAATCTCACAATGATCAAACACCCATCCCTCCACCAGTGCACATTCCCCACCACCAATATCCCGGGTATACATCCCCTTTCTGAACTTTTTATTTTAATAGAATCAAGTGTACCCATCCTTTCTTTTCATGTTTGGTCTGGGCCTGGGGCCACACCTGACCAATGCTCAGGGCTTCCTCTTGGCTCTGCTGAGGGATTACTCCAACTCAGGTCATCTACTCCATGCAAGGCAAGAACCTCGCCAACTGTCCTATCTCACCAACCCCTATTCTTTCTTTCAGGGTTCTTATTGCTTTTATGCTGTAATTGTTAGAGCTTTTATTTCCCAATGCTAATGAAATATTTTGCTGTTATATTTTCTACAAGTTTTCTTTTACCTGGCTTGTGCATATCTAAGACTTACCTGGACTTGATTTTTGTGGGTGATATTAGAAAGCCAAGTTTTCTTTCTGCTCTATGTGTAGACAGTTGCCCTAGCACCATTTATTGAAGAAAAAATTCCTCTCCCTGGAATGTTACATTAAGTGAAGTCAGAGAGAAAAGGACTCCCTCTGGATGATCACACTCATGTATTGGATACAGACAAGACACAGATAATACCAAGAAGTCATAAGCCCTTGACCTGGGATTGCACAACTCAACTTACCAAGCAGTCTTGGGAAGAAGAAGTGGATTATAGGTGACATAAGGACAGTGATGTAAGGTCTTGAGGATTTGGATGGTGGTAGAGGTGTGGTAATGGTACAACAAAACCATAAACAGGGGAAATCAGTCAAAGACAAAGGTCAAACTGGGAAACAAATACTTGCAAATCCCTCGTAACACTTGCAACCCTCTTTATTTCAGATAGTAATACTACTATAAACCATGCTACCTAAACTATAATAATGCAAATAAAATTCCTCTCCCCCTTGAAGTTTATTAGCATTTGCCCTGTGTACATGACCTTTGTGCTGGACTTTTCTAGACTCTTCTCTTTCTTTGGTGTTTGTATACTTGTTCCTGTGTCAAAAATTCATATTGCTTTGTAAGTACTAAGCTAATATCTTGCAGAATGGGGCAGGGAGGGGGCTGACCATACTCAGCAGTTCTCAGGAGCCATTACTAGTTCTGAGTTCAGGAGTGAGCCCTGGAGTTGTTTGCAGTACCCTATGTAGTGCAGGGAATTTAAAACAGGCTGTGTACAAGGCAAATGCTGTTGACCCCTATACTACCTCCTGGAATGCTTTGTATAAATATCCTTATCATCCTTATTTCTTTCCATTTCTAGTTCCTTATTCCCTTGTGGATCCTGACAGTAGATCCCTCACATTTCAGATGACTTGGATGTTTGTTACAAATACCCAAGAGAGTCAAAGTCAAATAGTGATCATTGTCATTTTCTTCTAAACAGATGTACCTCTCAATTTCTTATCTTATTCAATATGGTCAGAATTCTAGAAGCATACTGAATAACAGTTTCAACATTTTTGTTCCTCCCCCGCCCCACACACCACCACCACAGACACACAACCAGAATGTCCCACTTGGAACACTCACGGGATTGTTCCGCCCCAGGCATGTTGACAGAAGAGATGGATATGAGCTTTGAAGATGAGGCCTGAGAGATCCTGCCCAGTGATTGCGCAGTGACTCCCTTGGAATCACTATGCATCATCATCTGGGCCACAGACGATGGACCCAGAGCTTTGTTATTATTGAAATTCCAGAGGCATGCCTTTTGGCAGACTTCATATCACATCTCTCTTTCAAGCCCCTGTTGTATGGTGCTGTCAGAGGCTTTTTGGTGGTGACTGTTTGTGACTCTTGGGGGGAGGGGAGGATATGAGTGCTTGGCAAGGATTGAACCCCATTCTTCTTTATTTTCTCTTTTTTGGAACCAATGTCAGCACTCTCTCTGTTTTCTAAAGTGCCACTGAAACACAGTGGTACATTCTTATGACCTCTCAAGATATTGCTGCTCTTAGTGTACATCCTTCCAGATCTGTCTTTCCACATGTGTGTATACATGAATACATATGGTCCACCAAATAAGAACACTTTACCTAAGATTCTACAGAATGATTTTTTTTTCTGTAAAAATGTTTGATTTTGATGGCTTGAGCAATAGCACAGTGGGTAGGGTGTTTGCCTTGCACGTGGCCAACCCGGGTTTGATTCCCAGCATCCCATATGGTCCCCTGAGCACTGCCAGGAGTAATTCCTGAGTGTAAAGCCAGGAGTAACCCCTGTGTATCGCCAGGTGTGACCCAAAAAGCAAAAAAAAATGTTTGATTTTTTGTTAAGGTATGCCATGATGTATGATACTCTTAGTATCATCTACATCATGTACTGTATCATATACATGTTAGTATCATGTACATCATATACTGTTTGTATCATGTACATGGTTTCACATGTACATCATTCCAACACCACTGCCCTCAACAGTGTACCCACCTCCATCCCCTAAGGTACCCAAGGCCCCTCCCTTTCAACTAAACCCCAAACTCAGTTTTATGAATCGGTTCTTCTGTTGTGTTGCCTTTGACTCCTTTTTTCTACCTTACTGTGTATCTTTAAGTCCCACATAGGCGAGATCATTCTGTATTTATCCCTTTCCTTCATTTTGGTTTTGTTTTACTTGGCAGCCACGCTAAGTGGTGTTCAGGGCTTACTTCAAACTCTGCACTCAGGGATGAATCCTGGCAGGCTTGGGTGGGGCATTGGGGTGATCAAACTGGGGGGTTCTGGAGGGATGACTGACTGATTTTATTTAATATTATAATCCTTCCATCCATCCATGTCACAGAAAGCTGCATGATTTTGTCCTTTCTAAGAGATTCTGCAAACTGTTATTTGCAGGGGAGGTTAGTGGGTCTTGCAACAGATGCTCAGGAGGCCCTGTCTGCAAATCTTGACCAATTGAATTAGCACTTTATGCCAACCAAGCTGGTGATAGAAAGGCCTGAGGATAATGTGTTGCTTAGACCCGCTGTGCCAGGGATATCCGGGTCCCTCTGGTGGTGCTGGAGGTCTCCAGGGTCACACCCAGAAGTACTTGGGGGTCTCCAGGGATGCTCCTGGTGATAATCAGGGGACTATGTGGTATCCAGTATGGAATACAGGTCACACACATAGAAGGCATACATCGTCACTCCTGTCCTACCTCCTAGCCCCTTGAACATAATTGGTATCCACTGAAGTTCTACAGGAACCCAATGACACATTCGCATGACCCAGAAATCACTGCTGTTAATATCAATGCATAGCCTTCCAGATCTTTCTTTATTTCTATATGTATATATATACATGAGTATATATGACACAGCAAATGTCACATACTATGCACTATATATATGCAAATATATAGTGTACAGGGATCATACTATATACTATTTGCCAGCTGACTTTATTTTTCCTATTCCATCTACAACTTTACACCATCTTAATAAAATTTCATCTATGCTTTCATATTGCTTTTATATTTTACATATGCATTTTACATACACTTTTACATTTGCTTTTACACTTTTTAAATTTGCTTTTACATTTTTGGCAAAATGCTGTTATATCTGCTTTTACATGTGAACGTTGCCAAATGAATCCCAAATTGATCCTTATAGCTGGTCAGTCAACACCATATTCCAATACAGAACAAGGCATACCTTGTATTTGGTTGCACAACTTGTATTTGGATGTTTGGAAAAGAAAAAAAATGCAAGCAATCATACCTGACTTAAAATGGAAGTGATTGACAGGAGCTGGAGTGATAGTACAGCAAATTGGACACCTGCCTTGCATGCAGCCAACCCAAGTTCAATCTCTGGCACCCATGTGGTTCGGTTCCCCGAGCCCCACCGGGATGGATCCCTGAGTTCAGAGCCAGGAATAAGCACTGTGCACAGCTGGCTGTAACCTAAGTGGAAATGGCTGCTTTGGGAAACTGCTCATTCCTATCACTGGAAACACCTAAGCAAAGGCTGGCCTAGTATATACCTGGAGATTTCTGACTGAGGAAGGTTAGAGAAATCTATGGTGCTTCAGGTTTCCCCAAACTTAAATGAGTAAGATTCTATAGTGATCATTTTTTGCAGGGGGTGTGGGGTGAAGCACATCTCTCAGTGGCTAATCCAGGCTCTGTCTGGGAATCACTACTAGTTTGGGGAGCACGCAGTGCCAGGACTGGAATGTGGGTCACCTGATTGCAAAGCCTACACTCAACCCATTGAACTGTCCCTCCAGTCCTAAGATGGAACTTCTTCAAATCCTATCATTTTCCCCACAGGAGATCCTTCCTGCCTACTCCAGTCCATCACTCCAGTAATTTTCTCTCTCTCAGCATGATAACATGGACTTCATTCTCAGCTTTTCCCCATCAGTATTCAAGCACGCTATTTCTTCCATCTTGAAAATACCTACAGTGGGGCTGGAGCAATAATACAGTGGGTAGGGCATTTGCCTTGCACGCAGCCGACCCGGGTTCGATTCCCAGCATCTCATATCGTCCTCTGAGCACTGCCAGGGGTGATTCCTGAGTGCAGAGCCAGGAGTAACCCCTGTGCATTGCCAGGTGTGACCCATAAAGCAAAAAGAAAAGAAAGAAAGAAAATACCTACAGTGAACTGTACTGCACACGTCACCAACCATCCTACTTCTCTCCTTTTACAGCAAAATTCCAGGAAGAAAACGTTGGCTGCATTTGGGACTGGAGAGACAGTACAGTCAGTGATTTTGGTTGCCCTGCATGTGGCTGACCCAAATTCAATCCCTAGAACCGGATCCCAAGTACCACAGGGGGCAGTCCTGAGCATGAAACCAGGAGTTGCTCCTGAGTACCAACCAACGCAGTGTGGCCAAAGCCAAGTTTGATGCTCACACACACACAGAGCTCACAAAGCTGTCAGTACTCACTGCCTCCAATTCCCCTTGTTCCATGCTCTCATTTTTCTGGGAGTGGGGCGGGGGGGAGGAGTTTTGGACTCCCAAGAAGTGCTCAGGAGGTCCAGGCACCCACTCCCACTGGCAATTCTTGGTCAACCAGACCACCACCATGGTTACTGCTGAGCATACATCATCATCATCATCATCATCATCATCATCATCATCATCATCATCATCATCATCACCACCATCCCGTTGATCATCGAATTTCTCAAGCGGTCTCAGTAACGTCTCCATTCATCCTAGCCCTGAGATTTTAGAAGCCTCTCTTTACTTGTCCTTTCCAACGGTGCTGCATTGGAGGCTCTTTTAGGGTCAGGGGAATGAGACCCATCATTGTTACTGGTTTTGGCACATGAATACACCATGGGGAGTTTGCAAGGCTCTCCCATGTGGGCAGGAAACTTTCGGTAGCTTGCCAGGTTCTCCGAGAGGGAGAACTAGGCTCTAAAATGTCGCTTCTGGGAGCTTGGTTTTATAGTCTCTGGATGTTGGCTGTTGGTGGGATTA
This sequence comes from Sorex araneus, assembly GCF_027595985.1. Classification (NCBI taxonomy): domain Eukaryota; kingdom Metazoa; phylum Chordata; class Mammalia; order Eulipotyphla; family Soricidae; genus Sorex; species Sorex araneus. The sequence goes on from NC_073313.1 coordinate 119,226,845, forward strand.
CACAGCGCCAGGGGCAGTCCCTGGGTGTGACTGCCTACCTACTGGAAAATGGGGGATCTGGGCGGAAGAGCATATATAACCCTTGCATATCATTGTGGGTGGCTCCCCAGACAAACACAACTTGAAAACAACACTATGGAGGCTGGAGCAATAGTACAGCATCTAGGGCACTTGTCTTGCATTTGCCAAACTAGGATCTATCCCTGGAATCCCATATGCCCCCCAAGAACTGCCAAGAATGATTCCTGAGTGCAGAGCCAGGAGTATACACCTGAGTACCACTGGATGTGCCACCAAAAAATAAAAGAAATCCCACTCTGAATGGACTTTGTTCTCTTCACTGGCCCCTGAGATGAAACATTCATCTCTGAACTTCTTGGGATATTTTGCTCTTTGCCTCCATTCAGCCTTACTAGCCATTTCCTCTAAGTCTCCACCACTGCTTCCTCATCTCCTGACCATTTACTGAGAGTGGCCACAATTCATACCCGGATACCAGTTTCTCTGCATTTACATCTGGAGAAAGCTCACCCTGATTTGTGTCTTTAAGCAAAATCTGTAGAGGGCTGGAGCGATAGCACAGAAGGTAGGGTGTTTGCCTTGCATGCAGCCAACCCAGGTTCGATTCCCAGCATCCCATATGGTCCCCTGGGCACCGCCTGGAGTAATTCCTGAGTGCAAAGCAGGAGTAACCCCTGTGCATCACCAGGTGTGACACAAAAAGCAAAAGAATAAAAATAAAAAAATAAGTAAAATCTGTATGCCAGCAGGTCCCACATTTTTTTATTATTTTGTTTGTGGGGGTTTTGTTTGTTTTGGAGCCACATATCTTGTTGGTGCTCAGGGCTTACTCCTGGCTCTGATCTCAGTAATCACTCCTATGGGACTTGGGGAACTATATGGGGTGCGGGGGATTGAAAGAGGACTGGCCGTGTACAAGGCAAGTACTCTACCCACGTCCTAACATTCCAGCCAAACAACTCCCAAATTTCTATCTCTAGTTGACTTCCCCAGCTGAGCTGCAGACTCCATATCCAGTTGCCTACCTGATCCCTTGAGGCAGGGAGCCTAGAAGCATTTCAAACACAATAAGCTGGGCTAGAGAGCTATTACAGCAGGTAAAGCATTTGCCTTGCACATGGCTGACTCCACTTTGAACCCTGGAACTGCATAGGGTCCCCTGAGCCCCCTTAGGAGTGATCCCTGAGTGAAGAGATGGGAGTAAACCCTGAGCACAGCTGGGTGTGCTCCAATAACATGCCCCAACTAGAGTGCTCAGCTTTCTCCTGGGAGCCAGTTCCCCCATGTCAGTGACACTTCAATTAACCAATGATTGTAATCACAGATTGAGACATTATCTTTTACTTATTATTGAAGTACCTTGTGGTACACTTACTAAGTTGTTCATGATTGAGTTTCAGTCATACAATGTTCCAATACCTATCCCTTCACCAGTGCACATTTCCCCACCACCAATGTCCCCAGTTTCCCTCCTGCTGGCCACCTGCCACAGCCTGCCTCCATGGCAGATACTCCTCCCTCTCTTTTTCTCTCTCTCACACACACATTTTCCTTTTAGGTACTGTGATTTGCTTTTTGCAATACGGTTGGGGAATATTGTCTGCCATAGAGGCAGGGGGAGGGTGGAAAAGGGAAGGTATGCCTGGGATATTGGTGGTAGGGAATGTGAACTGGTGGAGGGATGGGTGTTTGATCATTGTGAGATTGTAACCCAAACATGAAAGCTTGTAACTATCTCATGGTGATTCAATAAAATTTGGAAAAAAATTCCTCAGAGTTAAACAGGAAAAAAGGCAGTTCTGGCTTGCTCTTCAAGCCCATGTTCTCCCTTGAACATGTATCTCACTTGCTTGTCTCTAAGTTCCTTTGCTCAGTTATTTCCACTCTGGAGAAGCCTGTATTGCCTCTAGAATGCCCACTTCTCCTTTCTGTCCCCTCACATCTTTCTAAATAAGTTTCAATGAAAAATACCTTGGTTCACAAAAAAAAATAAATCAATAAAATTAAAAGGCAATTCTGCTACCTGGTAACGCATGGATGAACCTTGAGGATATTATTCTAAGTGACTAAGCCAGGCATAAAATGACAAATACTGGATGATTCTATATAGGGGCTAGGTAAAATAGTAGAGGTCATAGAAAAGGAAAGTACAGCAGTAGTTATGGAGACAAGGGGAGAGAGAAAATGGGAAGTTGGTATTTGGTAACTGTAAAGTTTCAGCCTTACAAGATGCAAAACGTCTGGGGCTTTCTTAAAACATTATGAATATGCTTCATGCTACTGAATTGTACATTGGGGGTGGGGTGTTTTTTAGCACACCCAGCAAAATTCAGGGTTTTCTCCTGGCTCTACACTCAGGGATTACTCATGGCAGTACTCAGGGAACCATATGGGATGCTGAGGATCAAACCTGGGTTGACCCATGCAAATGCAAGGCAAATGCCTTACCTGTCATACTATTGCTCTAGTCCCCCCTGAACTGTACATTTTTAAATGGCTAAGGGAGAGTTCTGGAGATAGAATAGTTATTAGGCCACGTGGACCCTGAGCATCTTCCAATGCAGCAATTTCCAGGCTATCCTGAGCACCAAAGTGCCCAAGCGGCACTGCCTCCTCACGACCCTTGCATATAACCACCGTCCAGGTTGGCAAAAAATCACAGGAAGGACACCTAGGCCTCCTTAGCACAACTTTGGAGAACCCCATCCAAGAATAAGGAAGGAAGGAAAACTTGTGTGCCAGAGAGAGATTATTCAACGGACTGTGCACATGCTCCGTATACAAGAGGCACTGCATGACTGCATGGTCCTCTCATCACCACTGGAAACAGCCTCTAAGCACTGAGCCCCTCACACCACCAGTGTGCCCCCCAAACAAAAAATGATTAATATGGTTAAATCTACATTATGTTTTACCACAATAAAAAGGGAAAAATATATTCAATATTCTCTATTGTGAGAGAAATGCAATTTTGTTGGTTTTGTTTGGGGTCACACCTGGCAGTGCTCAGGGCTTATTCCTGGCTCTGCAATCAGGGATCACTCCTAGCAGTGCTCAAGGGTCCATATGGGATGCCAGAATCGAACCCAGGTAGGCCATATGTAAGGCAAGCATCTTGTCCACTGTACTATCTCTCCAGGGAGAAATGAAATTTTAAGTCACAAGTTACTACTAAGAAATTATCATAAAACATCAGATATGAGACTGAAGAGGCATGAAGGCTACCTGTACTGTGGAAACCTTGACCAATTTCTAAAACATAAGGACATAGTAGAAAAATAGGTGAAATCTAATTGAAAGCTATAACTTAATGTTACTGTTCTAATATTCATTCCCTGGATTTCACAGATGTCCTATGGTTTCATGTATTCATCAGCTAAGACTTCCCTAATAAAATACCATTGAGTGGGTCGCTTAAGCAATCAACACTTATCTCTCAGTTCTGCAGATTGAAAGGTCTGAGATTAAGGTGCTAGCTGATGAGAGCTCTCTTTTGGACGTGTAGACAGCCACCTTCTTACTGTTCCCTCAGATGGTAAAAATCAAAGTCAGTGCATCCCAGTGAATACAAGAACTCCCTTTTCTTTTTTTTTTTTTAGCTTTTTGGGTCACACCGGGTGATGCTCAGGGCTGACTCCTGGCGGTGCTCAGGGGGCCATATGGGATGCTGGGAATCGAACCTGGGTCGGCCGCGTGCAAGGCAAACGCCCTACCTGCTGTACTATCGCTCCAGCCCCCTCTTGTCTTTTCTTATAAGGAGACTAATCCCACCGTGATGGCCCCACCCTCATAACCTCACCCAAGCCTGGTTTTCTCCCAAAGGTAGCTGGAAGTCACGCCTTCAATACACAGATTTTGGAAGGGGCACAATTTAGTTCATGCTCACAGAATTCTGTAACATTCATCAGAGAAACTATTTTGTGATCACTTTGAAGAAGTTTTCAATGCATCTAAAATTATTCAAAGACTGACCAGGGAAAAAAACTGAAAGAGCTGAAGCAGAGGCCTAGCATTCCCAGGGTCCCAGGTTTACTCCCCAGTACCGTATGGCTTCCCATATACCTTCCACCAGGTACAGCCTTGGGCCCTCCTGGCACATCTGGAAAAATCCAAGAAATTTTTCCAAAAATATTAACATTTATACTTATATTTATTTTATTCCACACGAGCAGAGACTGGCAAGCTACCTGTGGCATATTCGATATGCCAAAAACAGTAATGATAGGTCTCATTCCCCTGACCCTGAAAGAGCTTCCAATCATTGGGAAAGACCAGTAAGGAGAGGCTGCTAAAACCTCAGGGCTGGGAGGAATAGAGACGTTACTGGTGCCCACTCGAGTAAATCGACAACGGGATGACAGTGATACAATAATTTATTTTATTATGAACTGGAGTGATATCACAGCGGGTAGGGCATTTGCCTTGCATGCAGCCTACCCGGGTTCGATTCCTCTGTCCCTCTCGGAGAGCCCAACAAGCTACCGAGAGTATTCCGCCCATACGGCAGAGCCTGGCAAGCTACCAGTGGTGTATTCGATATGCCAAAAACAGTAACAATAAGTCTTACAATGGAGATGTTACTGGTGCCCACTAGAGCAAATCGATGAACAAAGAGACGACAGTGCTACAGTGCTATATGATTTATTTTATTAACTTCTTTTTGGTTTTTGAGCTACACCTAGCAGTGCTCAGGGCTTATTCTTGGCTTTCTGTTCATGGGTAATTCCTGGTGGGGCTCAGGGGTTCAAACATAGGTCAGCCACATGCAAGACTAATGCCTTACATACCCCCACATTTATAAGATAAAAACCAAGGTAAGAAGAGTGAAAGGGGGGACAGAGCAGGTAGGGTGCTTGCTTTGCACACAGCTGACCCAGGTTTGATCCCTGGCATCCTATATGGTCCCTGAGCACCAGCAAGAGTGATTCCTGAGTGCAGAGTGAGGAGTAAGCCCTAATCAATGCCAGATGTGGTCCAAAAACCAAAAAAGGAAGAGTAAAAGGTACAGGTAAGAGGAATTCAGATCACTTCAGGATCAGGATGAGTGAAAAGGAAGAACAACAATTGAACTGCAATAGAGGGAGAATACGAGAGGCTTACAGAACTATGACATCTAAAAACAGGGTTAGTGCGGCCGCTAGTGCGGCCACTCGACCTCATATCGCTTCATTCTCAGCAATGGAAAACAAATTATCAAATGCTTCCTTTTCAGCAGGTCTGACTTTAAGGGGGAGTAACTCCAAACAACAATAGTGAGTTTTGTGTTGAAATATTGAATGTAATCAAAGTAAAGAGAAAGTAAAGTGAAATTTATCAGTTACACAGGCGGGGTGGGGGGCTGGGGATGTGGGGGGCGGGGGAGTTATACTGTGATTCTTGGTGGTGGAATATGTGCACTGGTGAAGGGATGGGTGTTCGAGCATTGTATAACTGAGACTTAAACCTGAAACCTTTGTAACTTTCCACATGGTGATTCAATAAAAGAAAAATAAATAAATAAATAAATAAATAAATAAATAAATAAATAAATAAATAAATAAAAACAGGGTTAGTTCACCATAAGAGATTCTGTCATCCTCTTGTATAAATCACTGTATCATTGTCATCTCGTTGTTCATCGATTTACTCAAGCAGGCACCAGTAACGTCTCTATTCCTCCCAGCCCTGAGATTTTAGCAGCCTCTCCTTACTTGTCTTTCCCAATGATTGGAAGCTCTTTCAGGGTCAGGGGAATGAGACCTATCATTACTGTTTTTGGCATATTGAATACGCCACAGGTAGCTTGCCAGGCTCTGCCGGTGTGGGTGGGATACTCTCAGTAGCTTGCCAGGCTTTCCGATAGATAGATAGATAGATAGATAGATAGATAGATAGATAGATAGATAGATAGATTGATAGATAGATAGATAGATTGATAGATAGATAGATATACATAAATATATATGTATATAGTGTGTGTATATATATGTATATATTGCTCTCTATGGTTTGTTGACTACTGTCTGAATTCCATTAAATATGGTGTGGTAATTATGGAAAATGGGTAGGAACTGTCTTATAATGTGTTGTGCGGTCTGGAAAGCGGCCTGGAGTGTGGTGGTGGTTGGGTAGTGGAGGTTGGCTCCCGAGGCTGGGTCCCTTGGGGCGGGGAGGGTTGTGGCATGGCTATGGGGGCCTCATTTTATACTCCTGTCTGGCAGGAGCAGCCGTTGAGATCTGGAGGGTGGGCCGATGAGGAGATTATCTGGTGCCGGCAGGGTGTGGCAGGGTGTGGCTTATGGGTGTGATCCCTGGGTCACCAGAGATTGGAGGATAGCAGGCAGATGATCTCTGTTTCCGGGTCCCATTGAGTCCAGAGTCCAAAGTCACAAAGTTCTGCATTATCTGGGTTCCGTGGGACTTCATTCATGCGTGAGGCTCGGCTGGAGCATCCAGAAAGCAGCCTGGAGCGTGGTGGCGGTTGGGTAGTGAAGGTCGGTTCCGGGGGCTGGGTCCCTTTGGGGTGGGGAGGGTTCTCATCTGCCCCCCTCTGGGGCGCCCCAAGTGAAAACAGCCTGGCACGAAGTCCGGTGGCATGGCTATGGGAGCCTCATTTTATACTCCCATCTGGGAGGAGCAGCCATTGAGATATATAAATATTAATTTTATTTGGTTTTTGGGAGACGCTCAGGGTTTATTCCTGACTCTGAACTCAGGAATTACTTCTGATAGTGCTCAGGGGACCATATGGAATGCTGTGGATGAGCCTGGGCCAACTGAGTGCAAGGCAAACACCCTAGTCACTGTACTATTGCCCAAAATACTAAATACTAAAAAGCTTAAGTTTAATGGACTATGTTTTGCTAAAGCCAGAAGAAGTATTCAGAGAGATGAAGGAGATACAGAACAAGACATCAAGTAGAGTACTTTTTAAAAATAGGCAGTTGTGGTCCAGAAATACAGTACAGTCATTAGGGTACTTAGTTGGCATGCAGCCAACCTGAGTTTGATCCCTAGCACCGCACATAATCCCCCAATCCCTGAGCACTGCCAAGTGTGACTCCAAAATGGAGCGATAGCACAACAGGTAGGGCGTTTGCCTTGCACTCAGCTGACGCAGGTTCGATTCCCAGCATCCCATATGGTCCCCTGAGCACCGCCAGGAGTGATTCCTGAGTGCAGAGCGAGGGGTAACCCCTGAGCATCACTGGGTGTGACCCAAAAAGCAAAAAATAATAAAAAATATAAATAAATATACATAAAGGATTTCCAGGCTCCCTGGCATATGTTTCCCCAAACTTCACCAAGAGTCAACCCTGGGTACAGAGTCAGAGCAAAACTCTAAGCACTACCCAAAAATAAAGAATGAAGCAAACATGTGATTAGAAAGAGATGTTGAAACCATTTTGGATTAGTATCCGAGGACAAATATTTTATAAAATATGCAGAAAGCCAAGGCACATACTTGCTCCGGGGAGCCCTCTATGTTAATCTTCACACTCTACTTGTGTTTCTAAATATTTGCTACCTGTCCTAGATAACACATTGGAGGTGGGAGTAGAGGTGAATGTGGAGGTAGGCCACACCCAAGCAGTCTCAGTACCCACCCCTGGTTATGTGCACAGAGATCACTCCTGGCAGTACTCAGGGAGAGTAGGCAGTGCTGGGGATCAAACCATGTGGAATCAGTGGCAGACAAGACAAGGGCCTTAAGCCCTGTATCTCTGTCCCCCCAAAAAAAATCACATTAAAAATAAGTATAGCACTGTAGCACTGTCATCCCATTGTTCATTGATTTGCTCGAGCGGGCACCAGTAACATCTCCATTGTGAGACTTTTTGTTACTGTTTTTGGCATATCGAATATGCTACAGGTAGTTTGCCAGGCTCTGCCGTGTGGGTGGGATACTCTCAGTAGCTTGCCGGGCTCTCCAAGAAGGATGGAGGAATCGAACCTGGGTTGGCCGCGTGCAAGGCAAACGCCTTACCCGCTTGTGCTATCTCGCCAGTTGGGGCAGGAGTGATAGCACAGCAGGTAGGTATGTGAAAAATAAGCAGCATACTCTTGAAAAAACAATAAGATAGGTTTGGACAAAACTATATTCTGAGCACCACCAGAGGTAATTCCTGAGTGAAGAGCCAGGAGTAACCCCTGTGCATTGTTGGGTGTGACCCAAAAAGAAAAGAAAAAAAAGAAAAATAAGTATAGTGTAAAAAAAATTTAATAGTAGGAGCAGGGGCTGGAGCGATAGCACAGCGGGTAGGGCGTTTGCCTTGCATGTGGCTGACCCGGGTTCGAATCCCAGAATCCCATATGGTCCCCTAAGCACCGCCAGGAGTAATTCCTGAGTGTAGAACCAGGAGTAACCCCTGTGCATCGCCGGGTGTGACCCAAAAAGCAATATATATATATATATATATATATAGTAGGAGCAGTGCAGCACAGTTCTTGTCATTCTGATTAGGATGTAATTTCGAGTATTTTTACTTGTATTTCTTTTAGCTAGTATGCTTTGGGCCTCCTGGATCCATGCATGCACTCTTCATCTCTGAGAACTTCTCAACAACATCTTTGGTTATTGCTTCTTCATCAGGCCTTTCTTCCTGCCCCTCTGCGACCCTGATGATTCCTATGTTGTTCCTCTTCAGTTCATCCCAGAGTTCTCTTGTCATCCGCCGGTTGACTTTGTGGTCTCTTTCCATTTTCTGCTGGTGTTTGGAGAGTTTCTGCACCTCTTCTTGGAGCTCATGGGTTCTATCCTCAGCAGCTGTTACTCTGCTACTCAGTCCTTTCAATGAGTTTTTCGTTTCACCTACCAAGCTTTTTTCAGATCTGTCATTTTGTAGTTTTCTCATATCTACTTGCCTTTTATTGGCAGAGTGCATTCCATTGTTACTTTGAATTCCTTATACATTCTCTACAATTCCTCTCAAAATTCCTTATCAGAGAGGTTATTTAGCTCATTATTAGTTGTTAAGTCTTCCAACTAGCATTTTCACTAATTAAATTTACTTGGGTTCTGTGTTGCTCTACCACTATAACCTTTGCAGTTTGGGGTTGGTTCTTGTGTGCTGTTGTGTGATTAGATGCCTTCAATTAGGCATGTATGTTTACAGTGAGTTATGAGGCTGTGAAGTAATGCATAGCGGAGCTGCCTCGCTCTTCATGGGTAGGGGACAATCCTGACCTGGAGGCAAAATGGAAATCCTGAGTAAAATGCAGGTCACTCCCTGCCCCCTGGCCCTGGCTTCCTCAATTTCCTGGGACCAGGTCTGGGTGGAACCAAGCTGGGGTGACTTTCCTTCCTTATCTGCTTTGTGGTCAGGAGGCCTAACCTATTGGTTTTTCAAGAGTATGCTGCTTATTTTTCACATCTGTTTCCCAATATTCATTTTTCATTATTATCTAATTTAACTATGATGCCACTGTCACTGTCATCCCGTTGCTCGATTTGTTCGAGCGGGCACCAGTAACGTCTCTCATTGAGAGACTTATTGTTACTGTTTTTGGCATATCCAATACGTCACTGGTAGTTTGCCAGGCTCTGCCATGCAGATGCGATACTCTCAGTAGCTTGCCAGGCTCTCCGAGAGGGGTGGAGGAATCAAACCCTGGTCAGCCGTGTGAAAGGTGAACACCCTACCGCTGTGCTATCACTCCAGCCCCACTATGATGTATTCAGATAATATACGTTGTTTTATTTCCATTCTTTAAAAGGATTGGTTTGTTTTATGATCCAGAATATGATCTTTTCTGGAACTATTCCATGTACCCTTATGAAATCTATACCCAGATACTATCATGTAATTGTCACATAGATGCTTAGTCTAATTGAGTTGTATTATTGCTCAAGTTGTCTTTCCAGTTGATGTTTTGCCTCGTTATTCTAGCCAATTTGGAAAGTTGATTATCACTGAAGTCTCACTGGGTTAAAGGGTAAGGGAAATTAGGGATATTGGCAGGAACTGTACACAGCTGAAGGGATGGATTTTGAAATATTAAACAACTTTGTAACTGGGATTCAGTTAAATTTTTAAATAAAAATCTTTAAAACTTTTCCCCACTTTATTTAAACACCATAATTTGCAAAGTTGTTCATGATGATTTGTTATAGGCGCTCAATATTCCAACACCAATCCCACCACCACTGTCACCTTCTCTCCACCACTGTCTCCATTTTCCCAACCATCCCTCAAGACTGCACCCATAGAAAGCCCAAAACAATTCATTTTGTATTCCTTGTTACCACTAAATGGCTAATGGAATGTTCAAAAATACTCCCGTAAAAGAAATTTCATGAAAATTGTTGTATTTCACAATGAGGACTTTAAGTCCTTGTCTGAGGTTTTTCTAAGCTGTTCTTCCCACCCTCCTAGTCTGACACTATGGTAGACACTTTTCTTTTCTTTTTTCCCTTTTTTTTCCTTTTAGGCACGATAGCTTGTGGTACCGTTATTAAAGGCCTGTCATGCATATCACTTTCCCTCCTTTCAGCATTTAATTTTTGTCCAAAGTGATCATTTCTAACTATCATTGTCATAGTGGTTTCTTCTCTGTTTTTGTTAGTGAGGCTAAGGTGTCTTCTATTACATGCCCATCCAATCTGGTGGGATGTTAGTATGGTTGAGTTTGAAGATATTACTCAAAAAAATCAGAAGATTTATCTAGACAACTTACATGATAGTGGCGGTAGGACATAGGTGTGGCTGTCAGGACTTCTGGAAGGACAGCGTGAGGAGGGGGAAGTGGCCCACCCTGACTCCAAAAAGGCCCAGAGTTTACAGCCCCAAAAAGAGGTGTACCTGAAATTTTTGGCAGGTTGGCATCTCTCTGGAGCTCAGTTGTGGGTCGGTGGAGTCTGACCAGAGGTGTGGCAGCAGCTGTTGGGGTGTGAGTGCAGCTACTGGGGTTCTGACCTATGTCCCTCCCAAGATCATCCTGGAGTTCTCAGCCAGAGACTGGTGTAGCCAAGAAATGTTTGTGTCTAGTTGATACCTTTTGAGATTTTATGAGAAGTTTTTGGAAAGAGGCTGTTAGATAAGCTTAAATGGCAGTGGGGAGATTTTTTTTTAAAAAACCCTTTTAGCCGCTTAAGCTATCTCCCTGGTCCCCATGTATGTTTGAGATTGGAATTAGTGATGCCTCCCCATTGTAACACCTTACATTTATTGTTATACCTGTTTTTCTTTCATTTATACCATGAGCACCATTTATACTTCTCAGATGATTGTGAAGGTTTTCAGAATTACTGAATTGTATGTGTAAAGCTCCTAACAAAGTCACTCAGTATGACCACTCCCCATTCAAGCCAATAACTGTTTCAATCTGGATTATTGCATCTTGAGTGATTATCATATTATCTGGTATATGGCGTTTGTGGAACAAAGAAATTGGAATGAAGGATAGACTTATGGACTAATGTTCAGAATAATTACTCCTTTATGATGATCAATTTACCAATATTAAAAATAGTAGTAATGTTTAAGAAGATGAAATAGTTGCATAAAAAAGCCATCTTCATTCAGATGTATACCTATCAAGCTATCCTAGATCACTTTAGTGCTCAAGTTAAGACCTGGGGGAACTCTTGCTTTAAGAACTGCTATACTTGGGGCCAGAGCAATAGTACAGTAGGTAGGGTGTTTGCCTTGCACGCAGATGACCTGGGTCCAGTACCCAGCATCCCATATGGTCCCCACAACACCTCCAGGAGTAATTCCTGAGTGCAAAGCCAGGAGTAATCCCTGAGCATTTTCGGGTATGACCCAAAGAGCCAAAAAAAGAAGTATTATTTTATTTTATTTTATTTTGCTTTTTTGGTCACACCTGGAGATGCACAGGGGTTACTCCTGGCTCTGCGCTCAGGAATTACTCCTGGCGCTGCTCAGGGGACCATATGGGATGCTGGGAATCAAACCCAGGTCAGCCGCGTGCAAGGCAAATGCCCTATCCTCTGTGCTATTGCTTCAACCCCAAGAATTATTATTCTTTAGTTGATAGTTCCACTGGCGCGATAGCACAGCAGGTAATGCATTTGCCTTGCATGGGGTCGACCCGGGTTCGATCCCTCCATCCCTCTCAGAGAACCCGGCAAGCTACCGAGTCAATCCTCCCTCGCGTAGCAGAGCCTGGCAAGCTACCTGTGGCGTATTCGATATGCCAAAAACAGTAACAAGTCTCACAATGGAGATGTTACTGGTGCCCGCTCGAGCAAATCGATGAACAACGGGATGACAGTGCTACAGTGCTAGTTGACAGTAAGTCAAGGGGAAGTGACTTCATAGTGTAGAGCTGTGAATTTAGGTACTGTCTCTTTATAAATCATTTGGGAAATATTGGATACTCTAAAACTATACAATAATGCAAAAATGGTGCATTTTTATTTAATACATTTTTAAAATTTTAAAAATTAAAAAATTAAATTTTATTTAATAAATTTGAGGAAACATAATGAGAGGTTAATATAACTACAAGACAAGCAAGCCAGTCTTGTAGGGTGTAGGGTTTTTTTGGTAAAGTTGGAATTCTTCAGAGTTTTGGTGCTATTTGCTTGTTATATCTACTTTGTTGGAAAAATTCTTGTAGGGACTTTTAGGTTTATGGCAAGGATTCCAATATACCTTCGGTACATATACTATGAACAGCAGAACTAGAAAATTAGATAGATCCCCTGACCCACTCAGCATCCAATGGTAGGATTTCTACTATTTCTGTGCTAATACCCCCCTACCACATCCCTTTCTTATTTTGCAAAATCTGTCAGTACACAGAATTTTTGCAAGCCTTGGCTCAGTTCCTATTTCTGAGGGGATTTTAAACATTAAAAAAGATAGGGATGCTTAGGAAAAGTGTGGTGCATTTTTTTCATTGATTATAAGTGATAGTAGATGATGATATTCTAGTTAACTCATGGGCAGTTTCAAGTTTTAAATTTTAGACACCATGATATATAATACTGTTAAGGATATGATTTCATGCATGCAATGTGCCAACACCACATCTTTTACCAGATTGTCACTCCCTGACAATCCCTCCAGATCCTTCCTCAATGGTAGAGGATGAGGTATGGAAATATTGTTTGCAAATTACACCCTATCATTAATAAGTTATAAACCATAATAACTAAAATAAAAAAAAATAATAGTTTTCATCAGGTAAGTTAAAATTTTTCTTTCTGAAATAAATGACCAAACTGGTTGAGAATCTTAAAAATCATTAGTGAACCTCACAACCAAATAGAAGATTCCTCTACTTACAATTGAAATAAGTCACACCTCATCATTGGCATATCAGGCAAGCACAGGGTCACACAACAGACAAAGAAGACAGAGGAAACAAGAAGAAGGGGGCATCGATAGGGCAGTGCCAAGCAAAAGTTCAGGAAACTTATTCAAATATGATGTCAAAGAGTGGGCAGATCACTCATCACCAGCATCTTCATTATTATTTTTCCCCTTTTTATTGATTCACCGTGAGGTACAGTAACAAAGCTTTCATGTTTGAGCTTCGATCATACAATCATCAAACACCATCACTTCACCGAATCTTTATTATTCAATCTGACCTCAATACATTTGGAGCTATGTTGCAGGCCATCCCTGCAATTCAATATTCATTGCCACTCAATAGAGGACAAATCTATCTGACAGCTGAACTAAGTAACAGGCTGTGGAAATTGCTCATGACTCTTGTTTCTACTATCCTTGGGTGTTAGTCTCATACTGTTTTTTTATATCCCACAAATGAGTACAGTTATTCTCTGTTATTCTCTTTCTGACTTATTTCACTTAGAATGACACTGTCCATATCCATCAATTTATAAGCACATTTCATTACTTCATTTTCTCTAACAGCTGTATAGTATTCCATTGTGTAGATGTACTATAGTTTCTTTAACCAATCATCTGTTTTTGGGCACTCAGATTGTTTCCAGATTCTGGCTATTGTGAACAGTACTGCAGTGAACATACAAGTGAAGATGTTATTTCTGCTGTGTGTTTTTGCACTCGGGGGTATATTTCATGAAGTTGTCCTACTGGTTCATATGGAAGCTCAATTTTTAGTTTTTTGAGGAATGCCCATATTGTTTTCAAAAAAGTCTGGACCAGTCAGCATTCCTACCAATGAATGAGAATCCCTTTCTCCCTGCATCCGTGCCAGCACTGGTTGTTCTTATTCTTTTTGATGTGTGCCAGACTCTGTGGTGTCAGGTTATTGTTTTGATTTGCATCTCCCTGATTATTAGTGATGTAGAGCATTTTTTTCATGTGTAAATGTTCCACGGTTGGAAGCCTGCCTCAAAGGCTGGAAGCCTGCCTCAAAGACAGTTGGGATAGAGTAGGGACCATTATGGCAATGATGGTTGGAAGGGATCGCTCTGGATGGGAGATATGTACTGAAAGTGGACAACCGACCAAATATAATGACTTCTCAATATCTTTATTGCAAACCATAATGCCAAAAAAGGAGAGAGAAAAAGACAGAGAGAGAGAGAGAGAGAGAGAGAGAGAGAGAAGAAAAGTGTCTGCCATAGAGGCAGGCTGGCGGGGTGGTGACAGTGACAGGAGGGATATGAGGAATATTGGTGGTGGGAAATGTACACTGGTGGAGGCATGGGTGTTGGAACACTGTATGACTGAAACTCAATCACGAAAGCTTTGTTACTATCTCACGGTGATTCAATAAAAATTTTAAAATAAAATTGCCCTTGTAAGGATAACATTTTACTGAGTTTATAGTCAGAGGTTTTTGTTCCTCAGTCAATAAAAGTCACTGTAAGCTGCAGAGAAAAAAATCTACTGGATGATTGTTTTGTGTTTTCCAAAATCGGTACAATATGCCCCATATTTGTTCATTTCTGTCACTGATTTCTAGATGTTGTAGCTTACCGAAACATCATTTGTGTTGGTATGTTCTAATAAAAGAATTGAAATATAAGACATTTATACTGGTACAAACAAATGTCAAGATGTATCTTTTTGATGTACTTATGTCTTAAATCAAAACAGGACATGGCAGCAGATAAGAACAAAGATAATTTTTTCAAAACTTTCGTAAAAAAATTCTGTCAAAACAACTAAAGGGAAACAAAATAAGACATTTCGGTGTAATCAGGATTATGAGACAATATTGTTCTGAAAGATATTCTACTGTGTTTAAAAAGTTAGCCAAAGTAATTAGAGAGAAAGAACAGAAGGGAATGCCTTGCCACAGTGGCAGGGTGGGGTGGGGGGGAGATGGGATTGGGGAGGGTGGGAAGGACGCTGGGTTTACGGGTGGTGGAGAATGGGCACTGGTGAAGGGATGGGTTCCCGAACTTTGTATGAGGGAAGTATAAGCACAAAAGTGTATAAATCTGTAACTGTACCCTCACGGTGATTCTCTAATTAAAAATAAATAAAATTTAAAAAAAAGTGATAGGAAAAAAAAAAAAAGTTAGCCAAAGTTGTGATTTTTCTTATGCAAAAAGGATTTAATCTCAAGAAATTACTCTAATCAGAGGCATTTCTCAGAAATTATAAATTATTAAAAACATAAACAAAGACACAAATTAGATATGAAGTTTGTTCTGATAAACATATGGCCTGATCTCTATGTATCTGTTTACCTACAATACATAACTCAAACAGATAGCCTATTTCAGGAACCAAATGTCCATTAAATACTAAGAGGGATATTTTGAAAATCACTATTACACAAATGAAATGAATTGCAATTCAGATTAAACGTCTTTGTGAAACTGCCTTTATGATTTCACTGTATCAATGTTTCAAATCACCTCCTTTTAAAAAGAGAAACCGGGGCTGGAGCAATAGTACAGGGGGTAGGGCATTGGCCTTGCACGCGGCTGACTCAGGTTCGATTCCCAGCATCCCATATGGTCCCCTGAGCACCACCAAGGGTGATTTCTGAGTGCAGAGCCAGGAGTAACCCCTGTGCATCGCCAGGTGTGACCCAAAAGCCAAAAATAAAAAAAGAGAAAGCATCTGTTGTTAGGGCCAGAGAGCTAGTACAGTGAGTAAGGCACTTGCCTTAGATGTAGTCAGCCAGGGTTGCATTAATGGCATTGCACATGGTTCCCCAAGCAGCATCAGGAGCCTCTCCCTGAGCACAGAACTGAGACTATATCCTGAGCACTACCAGGCATGGCCCAGCAACACCAACAAAACACTGTTGGCTACCAAACTATGAAATAATTTATTAATAATCTGCGACAGAATATTTCACCCAGTCATATACTAAGAAATTCTTACAGACCTACTTTTAGCAATTCTGTATCACAATATATATAAGGGATATGTCAACTGCTAACACAGCCAAAGTTTGGGGCAAGGAAGGGAATGAAAGTAGTTTTCCTTTAGCTGAAAAAAATTTCCCAATCAAAACTAGTTTTCAAGTTTTTCAGGATTGAAAACTGATTTTTTTTTTTAAGATTTTTTTTTTGCTTTTTTCTTTGGATCACACCTGGCGATACACAGGGGTTACTCCTGGCTCTGCACTCAGGAATCACTCCTGGCAGTGCTCAGGGGACCATATGGGACGCTGGGAATTGAACCCGGGTCTACTGCGTGCAAGGCAAACGCCCTACCCGCTGTGCTATTGCTCCAGCCCCCTTAAGATATTTTAAATATTAGGCAAAAACATTTTTTGAGTCAAAGAATATCATCAGAGGGTGAAGAAAGCCAGTTTTTAGCTTATAATCATACTTTTGTTAATGACAAAAGTATGATTCACCAACAAAATATAACAAGCCTAGATGTATATGCTAGTTATAAAATCAGATCTAATATATATCTTTAAATGACAGATCACAGAGTAATTTAAATATATTTATACCAGATATTATAGATCAGATCAACAGGAAGTGATTAAAGATACTTAAATGATAATGGCTTAGTATTTTTGTCCTCTTCCTTCATGAACTCATTCAAGGCAATTTTTGGTAAAAGGAGTGGGACTAATTACTGTGTTTAACACCTTTATCTAACATGATTCATTGTATCTTCAAAAATCATTTTTTCTTAAGCATAGTAGTCCAAAGAAAGATTCCTTTTTCTTGCGTGCCTCAGCACTTTGCAAAAAAATTCAAGACCCAAAGACATGCTGGTGTGTGAGTGTGTGTGTGTGTCTGTGTGTGTGTATGATAACAACAGAATACAGATAGGCCCAAATACTTGCAACCATTTTATATAAATAAAACACAGTACATTTTTATACATGATTCATTAAACCTTGCCTTTTTAGCTTATAAACACAGTTGAAACTGCTCTTTGATTTATGTTGAAAAATCAAGCTCACATATCTCCATTTATTTTAAAAGCCCAGACGTAGCTTTTTCAATATTTGTCATTTTGAAATGTACATTGCACACCCTAAATGTCATCTGAGACAAATAGTGGTTTATATCATGACACCCTTGATGTAAGATTAAATTCAACTTGGAAATCACATTAGTGTACAGTCTAATGTAAAGAGAACACAACTAGAAATCTATCTAATGTGGAAAGTGATTTTCTATTAGCATCTGAGATATGCAGTCATTTTCTCACAAAAATATGCAACTGAGCCTTTCCTTAGTAGATTTCCAAAACAAATGATCCCTATTGGTTTGGCAAATGTGTCAGGACAAAAATTCAAATGTGGGGCTGGAGTGATAGCACAGCGGGTAGGGCGTTTGCCTTGCACGCGGCCGACCCGGGTTCGATTCCCAGCATCCCATATGGTCCCCTGAGCACGGCCAGGGGTAATTCTTGAGTGCAGAGCCAGGAGTGACCCCTGAGCGTCGCTGGGTGTGACTCAAAAAACAAAAAAAAAACCAAATGTATAATCTCGAATAGTTACACCAATAGTGCAGAAGATTTTGGTTTTGTTTTATTATTTAATTTTGGGCCACACTCAACAGTGCTCTGTACCTGCTTCTGGATCTGCCTTCAGGGATCACTCCTGGTATTGATGGGGAGACAATAATGGGTGCCAGGGATGGAACCAGTGTAAGCCATGTGCAAGGCAAGGATTCTACCTGCTGTACTATCTCCACAGCTACTTCACAAGAAGATATTTGAATTGTAGCCTTAATATCATCCTTAAAGATGATTTATAAATGGACTTAAGTGATGTTACATAGATACACATTTCAGAAAAAGTCCTTCTAACCACTACTTCACCCACATGAGACCATAAGTCAGGAACAAACAGACCAGACAGCAGAAAGAGAAACAGGAATAAATAATTCAACATTAAAAATACACTAGGGGCTGGAGTGATAGCACAGCGAGTAGGGTGTTTGCCTTGCACGAGGCTGACCCAGGTTCAAATCCCAGCATCCCATATGGTCCCCTGAGCACCTCGAGGAGTAATTCCTGAGTGCAGAGCCAGGAGTAACCCCTGTGCATTGCCGGGTGTGACCCAAAAAGCAAAAAACAAACAGTGTACTGTAAACTATTCCTTTTTAGTGAGTGTTCTAATTCAATTAATTTAAAGACTACCTTCATAGAGCTGGTATGACCAAAGCAACCCAGGTTTTAATTTTTTTCAATAAAAAATATTCTTATTGAATCACCATTAATTGCAAAGTTTCAAAGCTATCATGTCTCCAGCATACAATTTTCCAACAGTCCCATCACCAGTGTCCATTCATTCCCTCCCTCCACCAGTGTCCCCAGTTTCCCTCCTATCCCCCAGCCTGCCTCTATGGCAAGCACTGTTTTCTTTTCCTTTCCTTCTCCCCTGTTTTATGCATTGTTGTTTCCAATACTGTTACTGGCAGGGTAACAACATGCATATCACTTTATCTCACTTAAGGACCTCTATTACTATTGTTGTGATCCATTCCCTGAACTTTCACACTTCCCTCCACCCCCTCCACCAGTGACAATCTTCCTACTAAGGACCAATTCTGCTCTTTGCTGCCCAGGTTGTTAAAGCCTACGATCCTTCTAGACCAAGTATGTAAATTAATATTTATAATTCCATACATGTAAGGGCTGGTCAACACAACTCAAGACGAAGGTCCCCAGAGAATGAAACAAGACCCCACGTACCCAGTTATCATGATCCACGAGGGTCATAAGGCTCTTGCCAGTGCTGACATTCCACATATTAATCATCTTATCTCTGGATCCAGATAGTAAAAAACGCTCCAGGCTGAACACTTCTGTATCAAAACCCATTGCTTTCACAGTGGTAGGCTGTGCACTTTCTAGAGCCCAGGAAATGCATTACACAACATACTGATGTTCCCAAAGCTCAAGCTTGAGCTGCATAGTTGCTACAGCCCAATCACACACTGTATGGTCATGGGAACAGCTTGTTATCAGCATGCCATCCTGATTTAGTCACACCATACATCCCCACTTTGTGAAGCCTTTGATTGTCTTCAGGCAGAAGCCAAGCATGTATATCCCACATCCTTAATGTTGTATCCCATGAGGCAGGCACTATATAACCTCCACTGGGCATGACAACCACTGAAGAAATATTGTGATCATGTCCATAGATGGTTTTAATGCAGAGAGGACTCTGAGAATTCCACACTTTAACGGCAGTATCTGCAGAACAGGAGGACAGCAATTTCCCGCTTTGCTCAAATGAAATATCCTGAACTGGGTCTGTATGACCTTTAAGAGTTTGTTCCAGGGGGCGGAACAATAGCACAGAGGGTAGGGCATTTACCTTGCATGTGCCTGACCCACCTGACCCGTATTCAACCCTTTTTTAAAATTTATTTTTGAATTAGTGAGTCACAGTGAGGATACAGTTACAGATTCACACATTTTTGTTCTTGTTTTTTCCTCATGCAATGTTTAAGAGCCCATCCCTCCTCCAGTGTCCATTCTCCACCACCAATGAACCCAGTATCCCTCCCGTCCCCCCAGTCCCATCCCCCCACCCCACCCCACCTCTGTGGCGGGGCATTCCAATTTGACATCTCTCTTTCCTTTTGGTGTTGTGGTTTAAATAGGGGTATTGAGTGGTCATCCTGTTCAGTCTCTAGTCTACTTTCAGCACGCATCTCCCTTCCCGCGCAGGATCTCCAATCACATATTACTTGGTGTTCCCCTCTCTATCTGGGATGACTTTCCCCCAGCGTGTGAGGCCAGCTTCCAAGCTATGGAGCCAACCTCCTGGTATTATATACTACCATTCTTGGGTATTAGTATCGTACTCTGTTGTTCTGTATTCCACAGATTAATGCAATCTTTCTATGTCTGTCCCCCTCTTTCTGGCTCATTTCACTTAGCATGATACTTTCCATGTTGATCCACTTATATGCAAAGTTCATGACTTCATCCTTTCTAACAGCTGCATAGTATTCCATTGTATAGATGTACCAAAGTTTCTTTAACCAGTCATCTGTTCTCGGGCACTCGGGTTTTTTACAGATTCTGGCTCTTGTAAACAGTGCTGTGATGAACATATAAGTGCAGATGTCACTTCGACTATACTTTTTTGTTTCTCCAGGATATATTCCCAGAAGTGGTATTGCTGGATCAAATGGAAGCTCAATTTCTAAATTTTTGAGAAGCGTCCATATTGTTTTCCAAAGGGGCTGGACCAGTCGGCATTTCCACCAGCAGTGTAGAAGGGTCCCCTTCTCCCCACATCCTCTCAAACAGCGGTTGTTTTTGTTCTTTTGGATGTGTGCCATTCTCTGTGGTGTGAGGTGGTATCTCATGGTTGTTTTGATTTGCATCTCCTTGATGATTAGTGATGCAGAGCATTTTTTCATGTGCCTTTTGGCCATTGGTATCTCTTCCTCGGAAAAGTTTCTGTTCATTTCTTCGGCCCATTTTCTGATGGGGTTGGATGTTTTCTTCTTGTAGAGTTCAACCAGTGCTTTATATACCCTTGATATCAACCCTTTATCAGATGGGTATTGGGTGAATATCCTTTCCCATTCTGTAGATTGCCTTTGAATTCTGGTCACTGTGTCTTTTGCGGTGCAGAAGCTTTTTAGTTTAATGCAGTCCCATCTGTTTATCTCTGTTTCTACTTGATTGCTTAGTTCCGTGTCATCTTTGAAGATACCTTTAGCTTCAATATCGTGAAGGGTTTTGCCGACCTTGTCTTCGAGGTACCTTATGGATTGTGGCCTGATCCTTGCGGCGGCCCTGACCCCTCCCTCTTCGCCAGGTAACTGGGATTGTCCCTCTGAGACCCCGCCCCCTGTCGAAGAGCTCTCCAATCGACCCCCCATCCACGGTCTGGGGCCTGAAGCCCCCAGACCCATCTCGCGCCTCTCAGTCACCTCGCGTATTCAACCCTTGGCATCCCATATGGTCCCCCAGCACCGCCAGGAGTAATTCCTTAGTGCAGACCAGGAGTAACTCCCAGAGAATCACTGGGTGTGACCCAAAAAGCTAAAAAAAGCTTGTTCCAAAGCTCCAGTCTCACAGTCTCATGCTCTAATTGCAGAATCTTCTGAAGCCAAAACCATTGTAGTTAATAAAGGGTGGAATATCATTCTAGTAACAGGGCTCCTGTGGCCATCAAATGCATATTTTACTAAGACAAGGGGATCCCATTCTATCAGAGCTTGTCTCTGTCCAAGGCATACATTTGCTTTCTGTTCTTTTATTTGGTTTAGTTTGAATTCTAAATCCATTACCACCTTCTGTAAACAAATAATGGATGTCCATTTCTTTTCCAAAAGTCGGGCACTTTTGTTATCTGATTCTTGATTCATATCCAATTTAGCTCCTGTTTTAAAATTGGAATATGACTGTTCAAAGCCATTTGAATGAAGGTAATTGGCTATGGCTCTATGGAGTTCTTGTTGTCTTGGGGTCAGTATCATTTTGACCATAGCATTAAGCTCATTAAGCTTATTTGATGTCGTGCTCGTTCCCTTCTTGGGAAAGCAAAATGAATTCAATTCCTAGATATATAAAAGGCCACTGATTGGACTCTAAACATGATAAATTGTTTCTCTCACAAATGAATCCAATCTATAATCAAGAGATACCCAACAAGCCAGGTTCATTTCATAAGAGCTCTGTATCCTAAATCTTAGCAGAGCCTCTTCCCACCTTTGCTTTCACAGAGTAATGGAAAATGGAATATTTAGAGGGAAACGATGGGTGGAAAGAGCACAGTGGGTGGAGCAATGGGCTCAGTTCCTGAGAAGAGAAGAGGCAGTGGAGCACAGATTCCTGAGACTTTACAAGATGGAATATAAGACCTAGTTTCTCTCCTCATGCACACCAGACCACATTCATCCTTCCCTTTCTCACTGCCTAGACTAGACCTGAGGGGCTACTGCTTCTCTACTCCCTCACTATATATCTCTTCGTCCTGACTCCACAGCCACCAAATCACGAAAGCCACTTCTTCCTGGCTCTTCTTATAATACTCCTCTGCACATGTACACAAGAGGCCTCAGTAGACATCTGTACCTTTGTGTTCACAGATGTTTAAGGATTCCTGTCTTCTTCTCAGGATATGTTTATTTCCTTTGTGTCCCCCATCCAGGAAGCGTCACTGGCCTTTGAGGCTCAATCCTGATGTCACCCACATCACCATAGCACCCAAAGATGTGTCAATGTGATATCACTAAACATGTTGCTGTGAGCCCTGCTGCTGTAGTTGCATGTGGATATTCAAGCTGAAAAGGGGCACCCCCTCTCCTCCCACCAGAAGGACTTTGCCCTCTATAGGACAAGAGGCTCTGAAGTCGCGGAGATTTGGTCAAAATATAAATACAGGGGCTGGAGTGATAGCACAGCGGGTAGGGCATTTGCCTTGCACGAGACCAACCTGGGTTCGATTCCCAGCATCCTATATAGTCCCCCGAGCACCACCAGGAGTAATTCCTGAGTTCAGAGTCAGAAGTAACCCCTGAGCATCGCCGAGTGTGACCCGAAGAAGCAAAAAAGAATTGTCTTCCAACCTTTGACTTTGAATCTATGTTGCTCTGACTGTTCAAATGTGTTTCTTGCAGGCAGCAGTGTTCCATTCAATTTTCTAATTCATCCTACCACTCTGTATCTCTTAATTGGTGCATTTAGCCCATTGACATTGAGAGAGATTATTCATATGGAGTTTTGAGCCATCTTTGTACAGGAATTTGGTATATTTGTGGAGCTTGTTATGCCTAAAGTAGTCCATTTAGTTCTTGAAATGATTGAGTTTATGAAGTTCCTGAGTTGTTTATCCGTGAACTTGTGTATAGTTCTTTTAGATCTGAATGAGAATCTGACTGTGAAAAGAATTCTTGGTGAGGCATTCATTTCATTGATTTTTTTTACTATGTCTCACACTTTTTTCGGGCCCTGAGGATTTCACCTGATTTTAAAAAGCTGTAAATCTTTTTTTTAAATTTTTTAAAATTTTATTGAATCACCATGAGATAGTTAGAAGCTTTCATGTTTGGGTTACAATCTCACAATGATCAAACACCCATCCCTCCACCAGTGCACATTCCACACTACCAATATCCCAGGTATACCCCCCTTCCCACCCTCCCCCTGCCTCTATGGCAGACAGTATTCCCCATACTCTCTCTCTCTACTTTTGGGCATTATGGCTTGCAATACAGACACTGAGAGGTCATCATGTGTGGTCCATTATCTACTTTCGGCATGCATCTCCCATCCCAACTGGTTCCTCCAGCCATCATTTTCTT
This sequence comes from Sorex araneus, assembly GCF_027595985.1. Lineage (NCBI taxonomy): Eukaryota > Metazoa > Chordata > Mammalia > Eulipotyphla > Soricidae > Sorex > Sorex araneus. The sequence continues at coordinate 119,250,468 of NC_073313.1, forward strand.
AGTGATCCCTTCTCCATCTGCCTTCTCCCCTCCGCTCATGAAGCAGTCTTCCTCAGCTGTAAATCTTAAGAACACTCATTCCTTTGTATATAATGTCCTTCTTTGGTCTTGCTGCTTCAGCATTATATCTATATGGTTTTCATCATTCTGATTAAAACATCTCTTGGAGTATTTTTATTTGGATTTATTTTCTCTTTCAGGCCTCCTGTATCTGGGTACATGCACTCTTCAACCCTGGGAACTTCTCAGAAATGATGTCTTTTTTTTCAGGTTTAAGTCTCAGTCATATAATGATTAAACCCGCATCCCTTCCCCCCTTGCACATGTTCCACCACCAAGAACCCCAATATACCCCCTTCCCACCCACCACCCACCTAAGTAGCTAATGATCTTCACTTTATTCTCTCTCTATACTTTGAATACATTCAATATTTCAATAAAGAACTCACTATTATTGTTTGCAATGTTCCCCCAACAATCAAGCCTGCTGAAAAGGAATCATTTAGTAATTTCTTTTCATTGCTGAGAATAAAGACTCTATGAGCAGCGGCCGCGCGGTTTTGGATTTCTGATATTTTAGCTCAGTTCACAGTCTAGATGCATTTCTGTAAGAAGCTGCTCTGGGTGCCAAAATGGGTTAGAAGACCTCTGGGATCATAGTCTTTAGGAGCAGAGGGTCTGTTTCGAGTGCCAAAGCTCTGGATCTTATCTGGGAGGAGGGCGTGCCGGTAACGCACCCCCCTCCTCATAATCAAGCCACGTCACAGCAAAATTCTGGTTGGGAGTCTTAGTGGCTCTCGCCACTTGGATGTTGCCGGCGCCACCATTTTCTGCACAGAAAAACAGGGGAGAGAGGGAAAATCCCTCCCCGGGCGGCCCGGGGTTGTAGTACAGCTCACAGTCTAGAACAGCAATGATGTCTTAAGCAATTGCTTCTTCATCAAGATTATCTTCCTCCCACCCTGGGACCCAGATAATTCTTATGTTTTCACTCTTCAATTCAATGTATCATTAGGTTCTTTTGTCATCCATTGTTCTATTTTGAGGCTTTTTTCCCCATCTTCTGCTGTTGTCTGCAGATTATCTGCACCTTTTCTTAGAGCTCACTGCTTCCGTCCTCAGCAGCTGGTCCTTTGCTGCTGAGACCTTCTAGAGAGCTTTTCCTTTCACCTACCAGTCTTTTCAGATCATTCATTTATGTTTGTAGTTTCTCCATTTCTGTTCTCATTGCTTCTTGTGTTTTTGTCTTGTTTTGATTTTGCTTTATGTGTCACGCCCAGTGATGCACAAAAGTTACTCTTGGCTCATGCACTCAGGAATTACTCTCCTGGTGGTCCTCAGTTGACTATATGGGATGCTGGGAATCGAACCCCGGTCAGCCACATGCAAGGCAAATGCCCTACCCGCTGTGCTATCACTCAAGCCCTGGTTCTTGTGTTTTATTGGTGGTGCATTCCGTTGTTTCTTTGATCTCCTTATACATTCCCAGCAATTACTCTCTAAATTCCTTATCAGAGAAGTTATATAGCTCATTATTACTGGTTGAGCCTTCAGGACTAGCATCTTCACTCACTAAGCCTGGTGGTTTCCTGCATTGCTTTACCATTGTAATCTTTGCAGTTTGTAGTTGTTTCTTGTGTGTTGTTGTGTGGTTCGGTGCTTACAGTTAGTCTTTGAATGTTTGTAGTGAGTTATAGAGAGATGAAGTGCATGGTTGTGGGGATTTCTGACCTAGCGGGCACAGTGGCGATCCTGAATATAGAGCAGTTCCCCAGACCTGATGCCACTGAACTTCTTCCTCAGTTTCCAGGGCAGTGCAGCATAGTTATATTGTCATGTTTCTGGCCTTACTGCTCACTGGCTCTGGGATATTGGGAAACATAGCTCTGAGAACACTCCCTCAGAAAGTAAAGATAATGACAATTAAACCACCCTCTGGAGGATTAGCATCTGGTAGTGGTTATGATAATCACAAAGTGTTTCCTCGGCATCTGGCACATGATACGCACTTAATAATAAACTAGCCAATATTGTTATTCTTATTGTTCCTACTAACAAAATAATAGCACTTCAAATCTATCAACCAAAAGGATTTCATGGAAGTACTCATAGTAGAGTAACTTTGATAGGAGATGGTGTTCAGAGAACAGACTGTTGGTATTTTGTTTCAGGTGCCTGGTGGTGCTCAGGACTTACTCCTGGCTCTATGCTCAGGGATCACTCCTGGTGTGCTCAAGGGACCATATGGGTTTCTGGAGATCAAACCTGGGTCAGCCACATGCAAAGCAAGTGTCCTACCTGGTGTACATCTCTCCAGTCCTACAGTATTTCTTGTGGGGGTTGGGAAGGCCACACCTGGTGCTACTCAAGGCTTTAGGGACCACATGGGGTGCTGGGGATCAAACCTGGGTCAGTCACATGCAAAGCAAGTGCCCTACCCAGTGTACCATCTCTCCAGTCCTGCAATATTTCTTGTGGGGTTGGGAAGGCCACACCTGGTGCTACTCAAGGTTTACTTGTGGCTCTTCATTCCTGGCTCTTCACTCAGCGATCACTCATGCAGGCTCAAGGGACCATACGTGGTGCTGGTGAATTGAACTTGTGTTGACCATGCAAAGCAAGCACCCTACCCACTGTACAATTGCTCCAGCCACAGAATACTGGGGCTGTGAATGCATCAAGGTTGTAGTCATGGAACTTTGTTGTGTTGCCAAAGCACAATGAAGAGTTCCAGAGGATGCAACTCAGTGGTAAGAGCTCCTGACTTGAATGCCTAAGGCTTAGGGTTTGATCCCCAGTCTTGCCTACATACCAAGTGCAATCACAGGCACTGCAGGAACAAAATAAAATAAAGTGGAATGAAGGTTAAGGTTTGGAGTTGAGACTGATGTCTGGAACATGAAGGAGTTAAGGGTTTGGAGTTCAGGTGAAGGCATTGTGATGGTGTGTGTGTATACACTAGAATACTACTCAGCTATAAGGAAAGGTGAAATTTTATGTTTTGCTACCTGAGTGAACATGGAGACTGGTGTGTTAAGCTACATAAGTCAGAGGGAGCAGATCAAATGCTGAATGATCTTGCTCATCTGTGGTGCAGCAGGAAAGCAAACAAAGACATAGGTGGTATTGAATAAAGACCAACCCTTGGACTTCCACTATACCACTGAGTTTATCAAGTGCAGAGAGATGAGGGGAAGGAAGAGAAGGCAGAGGTGGACTAGAAGTGACATTGTGAACAGTGGTGGAGGGTAGTTGGTGGCACATTAATGGTGGAATGAATAACTACAGCCAAATCATTGACATTAACACCATTATAACACCATTATAACCATCTTGACTTCATTACAACCACCTTGACAAATTAGAAAAAGGAAACCAAGAGGATATGCTTGGTCGTCCAAATGCTGCTAAATGATCTCTTGGAATGAGGACCCCAAAATTAAGCAGAAAAAAGTTGTGACATGTTCCCATTGGGCGGAGAAGAATAAATGTCAAGATGATAACAAGGAACACCTTGGGGTATCCATGGTCCCTCACTCCTCTTCCTCCAGTTCTCTCTAGCTCACACAAATTGACTTTTCTTTCCAAATGAGGAACTGGGGCCGGGGGAAATTCAGTGTCCTGTTATTTCCCTGTAACACCTTACACCCTTTTCTTAGGCACTTAAGTGCCACCCAGAGCATTTGACTGCATACAAGGAAGTTAAAACATTCTTCTTTCCCAACACCTGTAAAATAAATGTAAAGAGAGAAAAATGTGGACACTGTGGGTGGAGCAATAGTACAGTGGGTAGGGCACTTGCCTTGCATTTGGCCGATCCAGGTTTGATCCCCAGCACCCCATAGAGTCCCCCAAGCACCGCCAAAAGTAATTCTTGAATGCAGAGCCAAGAGTAACCCCTAAACATCGCCAGGTGTGGCCTCCCAAAATCCAGCTCCCCTCCCCACAAAAAGAAAAATGTGGACACATGGCAGGGGCCAAGGCTCAGTAGTACTCACCTTATAACTGGGAAGTCTCGGGTTCCATCCCTGGCACCAGTGGCAGAAAAGAGACATGGATACAAACACTATATATTGCTATCACTAAAGCAGCATGAGATAATATTTATATATTGAACAATCCTCCACCAATTGAAAACGCGAAATAAAAACCACCAGATACTTTTGCTGATACCATACATTTATAGAATTATATTTGTATTTACCACAGTATCATTTTTTTGGTGTGAGGGAAGAGAATTTGGGCCAAACTGGTGATGCTCAGGGCTAACTCCTGGCTCTGTGCTCGGCGGTCACTCCTGGCATTGCTTGGGAAACTATATGCAGTGCTGAGGATTCAGCCTGAGTCAGTAGGATGCAAGGCAAGTGCCATAACCCCTGAACCCCCTCTCTGGCCCCTCAGTATTGTTTTTTCAAATGTGAGTCACACCCAGTGGTGTTCAAGGGAATGCTGAGATGCCAGGATGAATTCTGGGGTTTCCACATGCAGTCTATGCTCCAACCCTTGGTGCTGTCTCTCTGGCATTGTCTCATATCTTATTCCAGAGGTTTATCCCTACCATGTGCCCACTCCTGGAAGCAGTACTTCCTCTTAGCTACTTTGCCAGGATGGTGGTGACACTAAGTGACTTACTGAGACCCATCATGATTCCATTGAAAGCACTTTTGTTTAGGCACTCAGGGATCACTCTGGTGCGGTTTAGGAAACTCTATGGAATGTCAGAGATTAAACCAAGGCCTGCAAGGCACGTGCCTTATCCAATATGTCTCCTCTCCAGGCCCTAGTTTCTGGATTTTCTGTGTGGTTTACAATACCATAACTGTTGGTGTTTGGGGATCAATCCTGTTTGTCTCAGGGGCCATATGGGGGATGCCAGGGATCAAACCTAGGTTGATCATGTGAAAGGCAAACATCCAACCTGCTGTACTATCACTCCAGCCCGATCCTGGATTTTTATGGCTTTTCTTTGATAGGTAAGTCAAACCCTTGCTAATACCTGGCAGCCTAAAGAAAGAGTATCACGGAGGCCCGAGAGATACTACAATGGATAGGGCATTTGTCTTGCATGTGGCATCCAGGTTTGATCCCCAGCACCCCATTGGGTCCCCCAGCCTGCCAGAAGTAATTCTTGAGTTCGGAGCCAGGAATAACCCCTGAACACTGCAGGAATAACCCCTTCCCCCCAAAGAAAGAAAAGGGTGTCAGTGCAAAGGATTTAATGCACTGCAATTTTTTTTTTGCTTTTTTGGGTCACACCCAGCAATGCACAGGGGTCATTCCTGGCTCATGCACTCAGGAATTACCCCTGGCGGTGTTCAGGGGACCATATGGGATGCTGGGATTCGAACCCGGATCGGCTGTGTGCAAGGCAAACGCCCTACCCACTGTGCTATCACTCCAGCCCCTGCTCTGCAAATTTAAATAGAATTCATGCCACTTTTTCCCCCATGACACAGCATGATTTGTTTCATTCTCAGGGCCACAACCTGCAGTGTTCAGGGGCTACTTCTGGCTCTGTTCTTGCAGCTTGCTGCTGTTGGTACTCGAGGGACCATGAGGTGATAAGCTAGAGAGTCTGCACTCAGTCCACTGAACTCTCTCCAGTCCATGTAGGAGTTTCTTCAAAGATCTTTCAACATGTTTTTGGTTAATTTTAGTTTAGGCACCATGGTTTACAATGGGCTGGAGCGATAGCACAGCGGGTAGGGCATTCGCCTTGCCCGCGGCCGACCCGGGTTCGATTCCTCCACCCCTCTTGGAGAGCCCGGCAAGCTACTGAGAGTTATCTTGCCCACACTGCAGAACCTGGCAAGCTATCCGTGGCATATTCGATATGCCAAAAACAGTAACAAGAAGTCTCACAATGGAGACGTTACTGGTGCCCACTCGAGCAAATAGATGAGCAATGGGATGACAGTCACAGTGACAGTGGTTTATAATACTAGTAATGATACTGTTTAATTTCACTACACTCTCCCCAACTGTCCACTTTCCTCCACCATTGTCCTAGTGTCCCCTTCCCAACCCTTCCCGCTGTGCTGTTTCCTACGAAAGACCAGTTCTTGGCTTCTGTTGCTTTGGGACATTTGTTATACCCTGATGGTGTTTCTTTATATCTGAAATATGAGAGGGATCATTCTGTGTCTATCTCTCTCCTTCTGACTAACTTCACTCAGCATGCTACTCTCCAGATCTACTCACATAGCAGCGAGTTGCATTTCATCGTTTCTTCTAGCCAAATATTATTCCATTGTGTATATTTGGTAGTTTCTTTATCCAGGCACTTGGATTGTTTCCGGATTTTGACTATGTGAACTGTACTGCAATCAGCACAGGAATGCCAATGGCTTTTCTGAATAGATTTTTGGTGCTTCTTGGGTTAGATGCCGAGAATGGGAGTTGCTGGGTTATATGGGAACTTAATTCCTATTTCTGAGGAGTGTTGACATTGTTTCCCAAAAAGGGTGGACCAGTCATCATTCCCACCAGCAGCGAATGATCTTCCAACATTTTATTTTGTTGTGGGGCCACACCCAGTGATGCTCAGGGGTTGCTCCAGGCTCTGCACTCAGAAATTATTCCTGGCGGTGCTGGGGAACCATATGGTATAGGTGGATATCGAACCCAGGTTGATCGGATGCAAGGAAAGTGTCCTACCTGCTGTGCTATTGCTCTAGCCCCTAATCTTTCAACATTTTGATACCAGGGAAATATCACAAATGGCTGGCGTGCATGCTTTACATGCGTGAGGCCCAGAGTTCAATCCTCGGCACCATATAGCCCAAGCATCACTAGGACTGAGCACTGAACTGTCTGGCCTCAATGGCTGAATATCCCTGAGAATAGTGCAGGGTCTCCTGAGCACTGTTGGGATCCCCCTCCCCATCTTTTTAATTATTGAATCAGAGTGAGATACAGTTACAAAGTTGTTCATGATTGGCTTTCAGCCATCATAGACAGGTGTTCTAACACCTGTCCCTACACCAGTATTTCCCACCACCAATGTCCCCAGTTTCCCTCCTGCCATCCCCTCCCCAGCCTGCTTCTATGGCAGGCACTTTTACTCTCTTTTTCCCTCTCTCTTTCTCAACCCCCTCTCCTTCCTGCTACCCTCTGTCTTTTCTTTGGGGCATTATGGTTTGCAATACAGGTACCGAAATGTTATCATAATCCGTTACCCACTTTCAACACTCAGGTCTTGTCCAGAGTGATCATTTCCAACTATCATTGTCATCGTGGTCCCTTCTCTGTCCTAACTGTCCTCCCCCGACACTTGTGGCAATCTTCCAATCATGGGCCAGTCCTCCTGGTCCTCGTTTCTACTGTCTTCAGTATTAGTCTCTTCTCTGTCCTAACTGTCCTCCCCCGACACTTGTGGCAATCTTCCAATCATGGGCCAGTCCTCCTGGTCCTCGTTTCTACTGTCTTCAGTATTAGTCTCGTACTACGTTTTTCATAACCCACAAATGAGTGAAATCATTCTATGTCTGTCCCTCTCAGGACTCATTTCATTCAGCATGATACACTCCATGTTTATCCATTTATTCTGACCATTTTCTTATTTTTTAAGAAATATGAAACCGACACTCCAGAATCTGTATGTTCAAAGTGTTTATACAGCTTAAGGAGCTTACATCACAGGAATCCAATAAAACGCAAAGCAAACATATACAGAAATGCTTGGAAAAGCTCATATCTCTAAAAAGCAGATCGGGTGTCCTCAGGGGCCCTACTGCATGTAGGCACATTATTAGGAAGCCCCACAGAGCCTTCTACTGGGGCATAAGTAGGAGGAGCAGTCCGTGGAGGCAGAAAAATGACAATTCTTTTTTTTTTTTTTTTTTGCGTTTTGGGTCACACCGGCGATGCACAGGGGTCAGTCCTGGCTCTGCACTGCACTCAGGAATTACCCCTGGTGGTGCTCAGGGGACAATATGGGATGCTGGGAAACAAACCCGGGTCAGCTGCATGCAAGGCAAACACCCTACCCGCTGTGCTATTGCTCCAGCCCCGAAAATGACAATTTTTTAAAATAAAAAAAAGTGGAAATAAAAAAATCATGCAAATCTTTTTTCTTCCTGCTGGAAATGCTTCTATCCACCTCAGAACGAGGGCTTGGTCATTTGAACTGGTTGTCAATCAGCGTCCCCTTCATTTTGGCTTTCTTGGCCTCCAGTTCAGCCTGCAAAGGAAGGAAAGCGGATATCCTGAAACATGACATGCAACTGTATTCTTCCTCCCTTACTCAATCGTCCCAAAGACTCTCCCTGGATGCTCCCTTCTTGAACCAGTTTAGAGCATGGTTTCACATGCTAATGAATTCAGGGGCCTCTGTAACCTTTCTGCTGCTCCAGCGTGTACAGGCGACACTACTGTCTTTGTGGCAAAATGGGAGCAAGATGCGGGAGGCTGGTGTCCCAGATGCTCAGGACTGGGATGCTAAGCCCCACGGTCCAGCAAGGGTCACCATACTGTTTCGTGCCTGCCACTCAGTGATGTGTGGGAGCACTCACTGCAGAACAAACTGCCAAGGGGAACCTGAACTACTACAGTGTTAACTTACGAGTTGTTGGTTTTGTAAATTTTTTTGGAAAGGCCTCACACCAGTGGTGCTCAGTGGTCACACGGTCTCTGCACCCAGGAATTACTCCTGACAGCTCTTGGGGACCAGAAAGGATGCGGAGGATTAAAACCAGGGCTGCATGCAGGGAAAGTACCCTACCCGATGTAGTGTCTCACTAGCCCCTTGAACTGGGGGGGAAGCAGTTTCATCCAAGGGATGGACAAAACTTGGGTCAGCACAGCTGGGAAAACAGGGAAAAGTTTGCATGGATTTTGCTGCCACTTGGATGGGACAGGAGGGTGTCTGTCATGAGGAGCAAAGGGAGTCAAGAGGGAGAAGGACCAGCACTAGTTGATCTTGCTCATATGTGAAGTGTAAAGAAATACAGCAAGGGAATAAGCAGCGGTCAATGCTAACAGCTCCCCCAGCCCCAGCCCATAGAATCCTGTTTCTTGACAAGCAGACTGTTTTTTGTAAAAAGCAGCAAACACCATGCCTTTGTTGCAGAGAATGCAGTGACCAGTGATCTCCATGGGGCATCCTCGACTCTTTTCACCTGTGACTGTCTTTTCTTTTCTTTTTTGAGTCACACCAAGTGATGCACAGGGGTCACTCTTGGCTCTGCACTCAGGAATTACCCCTGGCAGTGCTGAGGGGACCATATGGGATGCTGGGAATCAAACCCGGGTAGGCCGCGTGCAAGGCAAACGCCCTACCCGCTGTGCTATCGCTCCAGCCCCTGTGACTGTCTTTTTGCTGGAGCCATTGGCTTGTTTGTTTGGGGCCACACCCCGGAGCTCAGGGCTTACTCCTGGCAGGACTCCGAGGAGGGGAGGGCCCTATGCAGTGAGGGGGGGATGGAACTTGCATTGTCTGTTGAAATGGCAAATGCCCTCCCCACTGTACTATGGGTCTAACTCCAGGCCTGAGAAACTTCTCAGTAACCCTGGGAAGAGAGAGATAAAATGGGCATGCAAGTCCAACATTTACTAATAAGAAACCACTGTAGCACTGTCGTCCCATTGTTCATAGATTTTGCTCGAGTGGGCACCAGTAACGTCTCCATTGTGACACTTGTTGTTACCGTTTTCGGCAGATTGAATACACCATGGGTAGCTTGCCAGGCTCTGCCATGCGGGCGGGATACTCTCGGTAGCTTGCCAGACTCTCCAAGAGGGACAAAGGAATTGAACCTGGGTCGGCCGCGTGCAAGGCAAATGCCCTACCCGCTGTGCTATGGTTCCAGCCCGAAAATTTATTTCAAACACATTTTGAAAAAAAGTTAAATGTCCTGAAGTGGGGGTCACGGCCTCCAAGTTAAGAAGCCAGGGGCTAGACCGCTATAGCAAAGGCATGCAGCAACCCAGACCCCACAAACACCCAGAAGATGGTAGCTAATCAAGAAGTCTGCTACTCCATGTTCTGGTTTACCTTTTGGGCATAGTTTATACCCGGCAATGCTCAGAGGTTACTCCTGGCTCTGCACTCAGGAATCACTCCTGGCAGTGCTCCTGGGACCATTTGGATGCAGGGGATCGAACCCGGATCAGCCGTGTGCAATGCAAACACCCTACCCGCTGCACTATTGCTCTGGCCCCCGCTACCGCTTGTTCTGAAGCACCCTGAGTTAGTCCTCTGAAATACGGGCATGCATTGCAAGGGTATCAATTGTCATCCCATTGCTGATCGATTTGCTCAAGTGGGCGCCAGTAATATCTCCATCCATTCCTGTCATGTGCTAGTGTAGCCCAATGGCGTCTGCTCACTCCAGGAAAACGAAGAGCCTCAAACCGTTCATTCAGGGTCTTGATGAAGAAGTCTGACCATCTCGTAGGTGGGCGGCCAGGCGTTCTTTTGATGTCCTGTGGAATCCAGTCGGTAACGGCTCTAGTTCAGCAGTCTTCTCCAAATTGCATTACGTATCCAGTCCATCTGATTTTCGATGCCTTGGCAAACGAGGCAGCGTCCCTGATCCACGATTGTCCATGAAGGTTGGAGCTCCGGATTCCTTCTCTCACTTGAGTGAAATGTGATACTCCAAGCATGGGTCTTTCGATTCCTCTTTGGGAGACCCGAAGAGCATTCTCATCCTGTTTGCGATAGGGCCCAGGTCTCTGAGGCGTATGTTAGTGCAGGAAGGGTAGTGAGGGGAATCACCAGTTGGGTTCAGGAAGCAGGAAGAACACACCCCCCCCTGCCCTGTTCCGGGCCTGCCGAAGCAGTGCTTTTGTGGGCCCCCACATTCCAGAGGAGTACCTGTGAGCCCCAATCTGACACTCACAAGCCAGTGTCCCAAGCAGCAGATGAGAATATCATTCTCGTTTGGGTCACTAGCAAGGGCTCCCCACCCCTGAGCCGGGTATCTAACTCCCCCCACATAGGACCAACCCCCACACCACCAGACTTCTGAAAAGAGTCCCTCCAGGCCCTGAAGGGCGTGCCAGATGTGCTCCACCCCACCTGGCAACTGCTCCCCCCAGCCTCCCCATAGCCACTCACCAGCTCTTGCAAACGCCTCTTGCTCATGCCTTTCCGTTCCAGCTGCTTTTCAATCACTTTGGCATTCTGTGCATAAGAATCGGCAACTTCCCGCTGAGGGAGAAAAAAACAACACACAGCAGTGAACCCCACGCTCACTCAGGAACAATCGAAAGCAAGTAAGCAACCCTCTATTCGGCTCAAAGTCAGAAATTCCTCCTGCAAATAGCATGACTCTGCTCTTTTGCGGGTTTTTTTTTTGTTTGCTTGGTTTGGTTTTGGGGCCATATCCAGTGGTGTTTAGGGGTTACTCCTGGCTCTGTACTCAGGAATCCTATCTGGCAGTGCTCAGGGACCAGATAGGATGCCGGGATTGAACCTGGGTCAGCTGCACAACAGCACTACCTGCTGTACTATTTTCCAGCCCGCTCTTGCTTTTCAAAAAAGATTGACTTAGGGGCTGGAGTGATAGCACAGTGATAGCACAGCGCTTGCCTTGCATGTGGCCGACCTGAGTTCGATTCCCAGCATCCCACATGGTCCCCCGAGCACCGCCAGGAGTTATTCCTGAGTCCAGAGCCAGGAGTTAACCCCTGCACATCACCAGGTGTGACCCAAAAAGAAAAAAAATTGACTTAGGGGGTGGCCATACCCAGCTACACCCAGGGATCACTGCAGGCCAGGCTCAGGGGAGTCTGGTACTCTGGGTCAGTGACACGCAAGACAAGTGCCGTAAGCCCCACACTACCTCTACAGCCCCAGCTCTGCTCCCTTTCAACTAATTTTTTTGGTTGGGGAGTGAGCGGCTGGTGGCACACCCTACAGTGCTCAGGGCTTACTCCTGGCTCTGAGTTCAGGGATCGCTCCTGGCAGGGCTCGGAGGACCCTACATGATGCCAGGTTTTGAACTTGAATCAGCGCATGCAAGGCCAGAGCCTTACTTAACCCCTTTTCTATCTCCCCGGTCCCACTTCTTTTCAACGCTTTTTGGTGGCAGAGATGCCTGAGAGGTCAGGTTCCACTGCTATTGCTCTTTTTTTTTTGGGGGGCTTTTGGGGTCACACCCAGCGATGCTCAGAGATTCCTCCTGGCTCTGCACTCAGGAATTACTCCTGGCATTGCTTGGGGTACCATATGGGATGCCAGGGATTGAACCCGGGTCTGCCACGTGCAAGGCAAACACCTTCCCTGCTGTACTCTGACTCTGGCCCCGACTAATGCTCTTAAGATAGCAGATACCACCTCTCTCTCGGTACTCATCACTAGAGTTAGGTACCAGGAAGGGATTGGGGATCGGTACAACCACCAAGGACAGCATCACAAACCATCTCAGCCAGCTCACAAGCGACTAGGAAGTATTGTGTACAATCATTTCAAATATTCCACCCCCATCTTTTTTTTTTTTTTTTGCTTTTTGGGTCACACCCAGCGATGCTCAGGGGTTACTCCTGGCTTTGCACTCAGGAATTACTCCTGGCGGTGCTTGGGGGACCATATGGGATGCCGGGGATCAAACCCGGGTGGGCCGCGTGCAAGGCAAACGCCCTACCCACTGTGCTATCGCTCCGGCCCCCCATCTCTTTTTTTGACTTTGGAACCACACGCGGCAATGCTCAGGACTTAGACTCCTGGCTCTGGAGGCCCCTGTGGGGTGCTAGGGGCCGAACCCAGGTTGGCACCGTGCAAAGGCAAGTGCCATACCCACTGTACTCACGTTGTTCCCCTCCTTGTTTGGGTGCCACTCCCTGCACTGAGGGTGGGGTGGGCAGTTTGGTGTCAGGGAGCAAACAGGGTTTCTGCTTTGTCAGACTCATGTGCCATCATCAAAGTCTCACCCTAGGTTCAAAGTACAACCATTTTTGGGGAGGAAAATCATACCCAGCAGTGCTCAGAGGCCACCCTGGACATGTTCGAGTCGGGGGAAGGGAACTATGTAGGTTTGTGTTCAAACCCCAGGCTTTTACATGTAAAGCATGTGCTCCAGCACTTTGGGCCATGTCCCTGATGCTTAAGAACAATAGCTTTGGCGGGGGGGGGGGTGAATGAATTATTTTCTGGGGCCACTAACACAATGATTCTGGAGGGGCTCCAGGATACAATGCATGCGCTCTGACCCTTTGGACCACCTCGCCAGCCCTAGGTGGTTTTCTATACATCCATTGAATGAGGGGTTTTACTTGCTTCTGCAAAGAACTTGGCAGAAACTGTGGTCCATATACACAATGGAATACTAAACAATCTTAAGAAAAGATTAAGTCATGCAATTTGCTGCAATGTGGATGGATCTGGAGAGCATCGTGTTGAGTGAAATCAGTCAGAAGGAGAGGAGTAGACTCAGAATGATCTCTCTAACTTGTGGGATATAAAGAAACCTTTTAGAAGAGTATCAGGGCTGGAGCGATGGCACAGCAGGTAGTGCGTTTGCCTTGCACACGGCCGACCCGGGTTCGATTCCCAGCATCCCACATGGTCCCCTGAGCACCGCCAGGAGTGATTCCTGAGTGCAGAGCCAGGATTAACCCCTGAGCATCTCTGGGTGTGACCCCAAAAAAAGAAAAATAAAGAGTAGAAGAATATCAAATGCCCAGTGGCAATGGCAATGAAGCACAGGGGAACTGGTCTTCAGCAGGAAGCCTGGCACTAGGGCAGGGGTGAGGGGGGTCAGTTAGAGAAGGATAAGGAAGACTAGGACACTGGGGGAGAGGAAATGTGCCTGCCACAGGGGCAGGCTGGAGGGCGGCAGGAAGGAAACTGGGGGCACTGGTGGAAGATAGAGGGCACTGGGGAAGTGACTGGTTTTGGAACAATGTATACCTGATACTCAATCATAAAGATCTTTGTAGCTTTGTAATTTGTGGTGATCCAATTTTTTAAAAAAGGGAGGGAAGAGTTTGGAGTAGGAGACAAAACCCCCTGACCTAAGCCAACTCCCTGACGTGGGATATTTCAGAGGCCACCACGAAGCCAGGCCAGCAGGAAGCTGCACGGTGAGGTCTCTGTGCCAGGCTGCTCAGCCTCAACGCGTGCTCTACCCTGCCTCTCGTGTGCCCTGGCCGTGCACCCGCCGCTCCCCCGCCCCAAAGAAGTTGCACTTACAGCCTCAATCTCCTCTTCCTCTTCGTCAATAGTAGACACAGTAACAGAGCTGAACTTGCCCATGTCTTTCGTCCGTTTGGTCATCATCACCTAGAGTGGAAGAATGAGAACAGGTCCAGTTCACAGCCAGCATCTCTGCGAGCAGTGGGCAGGAGTCACTAGTGAGGAGGTGGTGCCAGGGTACGGGGTGGGGGGGTAGGGTGGGAAGAGAGGAAGAGAGCAGGCACTGGGGAGCTGCCCAGCTCTTTGGGATAAGCTGGCCTCTCCCAAAGAGCTGTGGTGGCATTTATGCTGTAATTTTCTAACATACCAACAAGGCTGATTCTTTTATGTTGTATTTTTCTAACACACCAAGACTTATACTTTTCCTTTCATGTATAAATATATATACATCTATATATACATATACATCTATATATATGGGGAGAGAGAAAGAGAGGTAGAGAGAGAGAACACACCACACCTGGCAGTGCTCAGGGCCTACGCCTTAACCCCTATACTGACTTGTCTCTCTGACCCTCCATTTTATTTTTTGCCATATCTGGTGATGCCCGAGGATCACTCCTGGTGGGGGATCATATAGGGTGCTGGGGCCACATACAAGGAAAGTGCCTTATCCACTGTCCTAGCTCTCTGGCCCCACAAATTATACATTTTCCTATTTGGGGAGGATCACACCTGAGACGGGGAGGAGAGGCTACTCCCAGTGCAATGCTAGAGCCTTCACTCCTCACTGTGGAGCCTTACGGGGATGGGGTAATGGCTAACACTGGGCATCAAATCCAAAGTACATGCTACAGCGCTTTAAGCCATAATTCTGGCACTTAACGTGTATTTACAATTACCTTGATCTCTTTTAGAAAAACGGTATTTTGTGCTGTATCTTCCAGGGCTCAAGGGTCACTCTATGTGTCAGAGCTGGGGGAACCACATGCGAGTGGCGGGGACTGAACTCAGGTCTGCTACACGCAAGGCAAGCACCTTAACCCCCCTACTGGCTTGTCTCTCTGATCCTCCATTTTATTTTTTGCCATACCTGGTGATGCTCAGGGGTTACTCCTGGCTGTGCACCCAGGAATCACCCTGGTGGTGCTCAGGGGACCGTACGGGATACCAGGGATCGAATCCAGGGCAGCTGCATGCAGAAAAAACACCCTACCCGCTGTGCTTTCTCTCTGACCCCAGCCCTCCATTTCTAACCACTCACAATGAAAGAAAGATATCTTTCAAAAGGTGAAATAAAACCATGCAATTTCTTCACAATTCCTAGAGCAGATGCAGCAGAAGGGGAAAAGCACATATAATCAATGATGCAATTTGATAATGCTGCTTAATACAGTGACACTGGTGTATCCCCCACTTGCTCACACTGGGGTGTGCCTTAATTAACATATTATAGCACCCAGATCAACCTGTTGAACTCCAAAATGTCATTTTCTTTTCTTGCTTTTCCAAGCCACGCTCGGCCAGGTTGAAGGTTACTCCTGGCTCTGTATGTTGAGTCACTGCCAGAGGTACACAGGGACATGGGAACCGAGTGTGAAGGACTGAAGCCCAGACTCCTTCATGAAAAGCAATGCACAGCTTATCAGCCATCAAGAGCTTTGTAAGTGGCTTTTAAAATTAGCCCGACTCATTGCACTCTAAATTACTCACGATGGAACAGACGGAAATGTCAAGTGAAATCAAAAGTGAGTGAAAATGCAAACGCATAAGAGATGGAACAATTTGGGAACAGCTCCTTAAACACAAACTGCTATTCTCTCTTTTGATCTCTTCATTGCACCAAACTTGGGGAGGCCAGGGATGGAATCCACACCTGGCCTTCGGCCCTTTACGCCTGCTCCCCAGGCTCTTGCAAATGTCAGTCTTAATCAGGACTGCGGGAATGAAAGGGCAGTTCTGGACTTAGTGAAAACTAAGGGCTAATGCTGTAGCAGTTCTCAGACCCAGAGTTTCACTCCATCAATGGGAATTTTACCTTCTTCGGTGGCTCCTGTTTCTGAGTATATATATTCGTTTTCCCAAAACCCTGGCCAAACTTGACTACCGCTCCATCAACGATGAAGGTCACAGCTGCATTCTTCGGCTGCGTCTGGTAGAAGAGAGGCAGACCGCACCTGCAAAGAGTGTGGTAGATCGCTGTGAGGTCCTAGAATCCAAATTCCCTCAGCCCCCAACCATGACTGGCAATCTGTGTTTGGACTCAGGGAACAGCTGTGCTAGCCGCTTAAATAAATGACTGGTTTTACTTTTTTTTTTTTTGCTTTTTTGTGTCACACCCGGCAATGCTCAGGGGTTACTCGTGGCTCTACACTCAGGAATTACCCCTGGCAGTGCTCAGGGGACCATATGGGATGCTGGGAATTGAACCCGGGTCGGTTGCATGCAAGGCAAACGCCCGATCCGCTGTGCTATTGCTCCAGCCCCCAAATGATGGTTTTTTCCCAACTGCTTTCCCAAACAACTTCAGAAGACGGGGCTGGAGTCATAGTACAGAAGGTGGGGTACTTTCTTTTTTTTTTTTTTAATTTTTATTAAATCACCATGTGGAAAGTTACAAAGTTCTCAGGTTTATATGTCAGTTATACAATATTCAAACACCCATCCCTTCACCAGTGCCCAAATTCCACCACCAGAAACCCCAGTTTACCCCCCGCCCCCACCCCCTACCCCCTACTGTATAACTAATGAATTTCACTTCATTTTTTCTTTACCTTGATTACATTCCATAATTCAACACAAAACTCACTATAGTTGACATAACTCTCTCTCTTTTTTTTTCTCTTTTTCCTTTTCCATTTTTTTTTTAATTTTTCCCCCTCATCCCCCTTCCTGCGCCTCATAGTATGGTGTACTCCACACCACGTTGGCCAGCGTGGGGCTTTTGCTTAGCTCATAGTCCAGAGGTGGCTGTTACATTAAGAACCTTCAATATTTCAACAAAAACTTACTGTTATTATTTGGAGTTTCCCCCCCAAGTCTGACCTGTTCAAATGGAACCCTTTCACATTGATGACAATTATAAATGTTAAGATGCGCGGACGCGACAGCGTCCGCGCGGTTTTGGATTTCTGTATAAAGTCCTGGGAAAATTCTGCCAGAAATTACATATTTCCTCCGTTAGCCGGCGTGGGGCAAAGGCTTAATTCACAGTCTCCATACATGGGTGCAGGCACTTGCTGGAACCCCAATTCCTAAAGCTGTCTCTGGTTCCCGCTTGTTCCACATCCACCGACTCTGCAGGGGCATGGGCGCCCGGGCCGAAAACCCGGCCGGCCAGAGCCGAGCACGGGCCCGACTAGGGCTGGCTCTGTATCCTGCGGCTGTTTCAAGTTTAAAGCACACATTTTTTTTTTTTCCGCGCCACCAAGTTCGTACCTTCTCAACGGACCCACAAAATGTCGGACACCACGCCTTCTCCCGGAGGGGAGAGAGACCAAGAAGGAAGGTTCTTTCCTCCGTTAGCCGGCGTGGAGCAAAGGCTTAATTCACAGTCTCCATACATGGGTGCAGGCACTTGCTGGAACCCCAATTCCTAAAGCTGTCTCTGGTTCCCGCTTGTTCCACATCCACCGACTCTGCAGGGGCATGGGCGCCCGGGCCGAAAACCCGGCCGGCCGGAGCCGAGCACGGGCCCGACTAGGGCTGGCTCTGTATCCTGCGGCTGTTTCAAGTTCAAAGCACACATTTTTTTTTTTCCGCGCCACCAAGTTCATACCTTCTCAACGGACCCAAGGTGGGGTACTTTCATTCACATGGCCAACTCGGGTTTGATCCCTGGTCTCCTATATGGTCCCCTGAGCATCCCAGGAGTAATTCCTGAGTGCAGGGCTAGGAGTAACCACTAAGAATCACCAGGTGTGACCCAAAAACTAAAAAAAAAACCTCAGAAGAATCACAGAGGGAGTGATCCAAGAGCACTGATGGGTGGCCTCAAAACAGAACGAAAATATTATGGAGGGAGTTTGTTAAAAACAGATCCAAGAGGACTGAGAGACTGAGGTGTGTTTGGGTCATATCCAGCAGGGCTCAGGGTTTACTCCTGGCTCTGTGCTCAGGGATCCTTGCTGGTGGTGCTCAGGGGACAAGATGGGGTGCCAGGGATCAAACTCGAATCAGCCATGGGCAAAGCAAGTGCCATACTGCTGAACTATCCCTCTGGCCCCTTGATTTTTTTTTAATGTTTTAAATTATTTTTTTGGGGGGTCACACCCGGCAATGCACAGGGGTTACTCCTGGCTCACACTCAGGAGTTACTCCTGGTGGTGCTCAGGTGACCATATGGGATGCTGGGAATCGAACCCGGGTTGGCCACGTGCAAGGCAAACACCCTACCCGCTGTGCTATCGCTCCAGCCCCCAATTTTTTTTTTTATTTTTTAATGAATCACTGTGAGGTACAGTTAGAGACTGACAAACTTTCGTGCTTACGTTTCAGTCATACAATGATCAAGTACCCATCCCTCCACCAGTGCCCATTCTCTACCTCCAATGTTCCCAGTATCCCTCCCACCACTCCCACCCCCATCCCCCACCTTGGTTTGGTCTTTAAGGGCATTACTTATGTAGCCCTATACAGCACACAAACTCACAAGTCCAGGGTGTCCCTGAATCAATATACCTCCTCACCCTGATTTCCCCACTTTTATTCTCTCAAGCTGAGCCTTCTGAGATGCTGGATCTAAGTGGTGTTCTGCTATAATTTAATATTCTTACTACGGACACTGAAGTCAGACATTTACATATCTGGCGCTTCAGGCTGTTCTCAGTGACTGAGAGGTAGAGAGAGTACAAGGGAAGAGAAGACACTCGCCTTGCACACAGCCAACCCAGCTTTGATCCCCATGTCCTCTTGAGCACTGCCAGGTGTGGCCCAAAGACTGTTCCCACTCCCCCACCAACAAATAGTGAGGATTTGTGTTTGCTTCAACGAATCCTCACTGTTAATTATATGTGTGTGTGGATTTGCATTAGCCAAATTTTGAGCATGTGTGTGTGTGTGTGTGTGTGTGTATCCATCTGCATTAATATTCTCGCAACTTGCGTTTTTGGTTTGGTGTTGGGCCACACTCACTGGTGCTCAGGGCTTACTCCTGGCTCTGCATTCAGGGGGTCAGTCCTGGGGGCGCTGGAACCTGGGTGGACCACATGCAAGATGAGTGCCCAGCCTGCTGTGCTCTCTCTCCAGCCCCTTCTCCATTTTGCAACTAACACTGTGTTACACCCCATTTTTGGTGACCCAGCAGGTCAGAGAAGGAAGGGCACTGCCTCTCCTCAGGCAGCTTACTGGAATTGGGTCCCCGATGCTGTAAATAAGGAGAGAGACAGAGGGAAGCCTTGGGAGTCAGAACACTCTTTTCCCAATGCAGTAGGACTCCCGGTGGATTTATGCCTGAACAAAGCCAACATGTCCGACCACTTACTTTGCACACTTCTTCCGGTACTGCCGCTCAATGCCTTCGGGCCTGCACAGAAAACAGATGTTGAAAAGGAGAGAAGGAAGATCAGATCTTGAAACCTCCCACCCTCACAAGCTCATTCCTTCCAATACCAGCAGTGCCTTTCAGAGGCCTTCATCTCAGAAAGCAACTGGCTGATTGCACACATACTGATTTCACAGCTCCAGCCTTTCTTCCTTCCCTCCCCAGACATCTACAGAGCAAGGGGCAGGGAGATGGCTCAGAGGATGGGAGCCCAGGTTTTGCATGAGGGAGACCCAGGTGCCATGCCCAGAAACGCACCATTGTTTCTGGTGTGGGGCTGGGGAAAAATTAAAGAGAAACAAAAATATGTTGGACTGTCTATATACAAGGCATGTGTCTTGCCCACTGTACAATTTCTCTGCCCCCTCGGATCCATTTTTAACAAACTCCCTCCATTACTTTTTTTTTTGGTTTTGGGGCCACATGTGGTGATGCTCAGAGGTTACTCCTTTTTTGTGCTCAGAAATCACTTCTGGCGGTGCTTGGGGGGCCATAAAGAACGCTTGGGGAGTCATATAGAATGCTGAGGCTCGAGTGCCCGTGGTCGGCCTCGTGTGAGGCTAACGCCCCGACCCGTTATACTATCACTCCAGCCCATGATTTTTTTATTAACTCATTTAACCTTTGTTACCCTCCCCACAACCCCGTAGGGTACATCAGATGGCTATTTGTGAATTTGACAGAGGACAGCTGCTAAGCTCAAAGCCAACACAAGCTTCTATCCTAGGTCACTCGAGTTATAAAGTAGAGCAGGTGGAATTCAAGCTCAAAGCACACACAGCACTGCCTTAGACGACCAACTAAGAAATAAACAAGTCAAAATTGTCAACTGAAGTCTGGGTGGTCTATAGCTCAGGGGCAGAGCATTTGCACTGCATATTCGAGGCCCTCGTTCCCAACACACTAGTACTCCTAGTGGGTTCTCCCAGGCACTATTCTAAGGGGAGAAAGAGGGGGCTGGAGAGACTGTACAATGAGTAGGGCGCTAGCTTTGCATGTGGCCAATCCCCAGCATCCCATGTGGTCCCCGGAGCTCACCGGAAGTGATCCCTGAGCATAGAGCCAGGAGTAAGCCCTGAGCACAGCTGGGTGTGGCCCAAAGAAAGAAAACAAAAGGGAAGAAAGGCAATTTCTGCTATCAAGTTGTTTAGCAGAAGCTGGAAGTCATCCTGGCCGCTTCTCACTCCCTTGTCTTACACACCTCCGTCATCAATCAATTCTGTGGATTTCTGTCCAACAACAAAAACCTTGGAGCCGTTTTCCCCATCTTCCTGCCATCTTTTGGGCCCGATCACCTGTACCTCTGCCCCAGATTGCGTTGACAGTTGCCCCTGGTAACCCCTGTAAGTGTCAATGTCTTTTTTTGGTTTGGGGGCCACATTAGGTGGTGCTCAGGGGTCACTCCAAGTGGTGCTCAGGGGACCATAGGGGGTTCTGGGGACTGAACCCAGGTCAGCCACAAGGAAGGCAAACACCTATCCACTGTACTATCACTCCCGCCCCAGTTTCAATGTCTTAATGGGCAAAATTAGCAGTCTTGAGAAGAGTATGCATAATGAAAAGCATATAAATAGCCTCCCACTTACCCTTCACCCCATCCGGCTTCTCTTCCCCAGAGGTAAATACTACTTCTGCTTTCTTCTGCCCCTTCCAGATATAGACAATGCATTAACCAATCAAACATTCTTAGTGGTATATAACAAAAATATGTTTATTTTGTTGTTTTTTCTTCTTAAATAATGTAGCCTGCCCTACACTAGTCTCTACCCTTTCATTCACCTAGAAATATATCTTAAGGGGAACCAGAGAGATAGTACAGCAGGCAGGACACTTGGCTGCATAAGGACCTGATCCTCAGCACTCCATAGAGTTCCAGGGCCCTGCCTGGAGTAACTCCTGAGCACAGAACCAAGAGCAGCCCCTAAGCATCACCAGATGTGCCAGCCCCCCAAAAAAACAAAAACAAATATATACACAGCACTCATCACCCCTGAGCACTGCTGGAAGTGATGCCCTGAGCACCAAGCAAGGAAGAGTCCATCAGCACCACCAGGTGTGGCATGCCCCCCCTCCAAAAGCATACACACACACACACATTCTTAGTTTAACACACGTGTGTGTCCTTTCCTATGGACTGGTAAAGAGCCACTCCCTCCTTCTACTTTTCTTTTTCATTTTTTATTTAACTTTGTAACTGACTGAGGTGCTGTGACTTACAATGCTGTTAACGATGGTTTCCCGTGCACAGAATTCCAACACCACACCCATCTCCCATGTACCCACCTCCAACTCCTCCTTTTCCACCCCTCCTCCCCACTTTCCAACCCCCTCACACCCGACAGCGGTGCAGATCAAGCTCTCCTGTTGTGCTGCCTCCGGCCCTTTGCCGCTCCCTTGCTGTGGATCTTTTTGAAGTCCCACCTAGGAGCGAGCTCCTTCTCTGCCTATCCCTTTCCTTCTGACTTCACTCAGCACATTATCCTCAGCTCCGTCCATGTCGCCAGGCACCACTCCGGCCTCTGTAAGGGCGACACAGTGCTGGGTGTGAATGCACCTCAGTGTCCCTGACCTGCTGGCTGGCTGGGAACCATCTGCTGGATGCTACAGAAATGCGCTCTAGCAGCTGACACCACATCCACGGCCCCTCCACTGTGAGAGTTCCTGGTTCCTCCCCCCGCAACTGTCCCTCCGTTAGGGTACGTTCTTCACAGGCATCACTGCAGGAATACGGCTCCGCAATGGAGCACTTGCTTTGCATGTGTGAGGCCCTGAGTTCTATGTGTAGCTCCACCACAAAATAAAATAAAAAGGCATCACTGCCTAACTGCCGCTTGAGAAAACAGATGTCGCATTTGCATTTTTTCAAAAACTGGGCCTCCAAAGTGGTGCTCAGGGGACACAGGGGCCTCTCTGGGGGACTCAGTCAAACGGAATGCAGGGCTGCTCTGGCGCCAGCACTGCACTCAGTGATACCTGGGGAACCAGGTGGTGCTAGGGAGGGAACTAGGGGTGGGCTGCAAGCCTTGCACACACCTGAACCAAAGACTGGTTAGGCACAGCTTCTTATTCTGAAGAACCACGTGTCTGCGTGTGTTTGTGTGATATGTGGGAAGTATGTGTAGTGGCGAATCCAATATTCATGTGCCTCATAGGCATCTGTTGTGTCTGGGGGCTCTGTGTAGGTATGGGGATAGCGGCAGCGCTCAAACTCGGGGTTTTAGACATTCCAAGCCTATGCTATACCGCTGAGCTACATCCCTGGGGTCACCTGGCAATGCCCAAGGGCTACTCCTAGCTTCGGTGCAGCAGCAGGGGCAGTGGTGCTTGGGGGAGCCTGTGGTGCCACGAATCAAACTCAGACCGCCCCAAGGCAAAGTCTGCACTCAGCCGGTTGAGTGCTCTCTTGCTCTCGCTCTCTCTCCCCTTCCCTCCCTCTCTCTCCCAATCTCTCTCTCCTTCCTTGCCTCCATCTCTCACGCTCTCTCAATCTCTCTCTCCTCTCCTCTCCTCCCCTCCCCCCATCCATTTACAGTCTTGGTCGACTACGTCAGAATTTTATAGTAAGGAGAGCTTCGAATGGAAAAATGGCCTTACAAATATAACGTTGCTTGACCTTTGCCATTGACTGCTTCCCCCCGTGGATAACTTTGAAACTTTTCTGGGGGCATACCCATCGTGGGTGGGATGTGTGTGTGTGTGTGAGAGAGAGAGAGACTTAAGTCTTTCCTATTTTGAGTTCGAATCAGAAACGGAATGTATGCTTACTCTAAAATCTGCTTCAACTATGGTGTGATTCCAGATCCCTCGGGAAAAATCCCAATTCCTTTGTTTGGTGGGGTTCGTTTTATGTGTTCATTTTGGGCCACACATGGCTGTACTCGGGGCTCACTCCTGGCTCTGTGCTCAGGGGATCTTAGGTGGTGCCAGGGATCAGAGCAGGTCTGCTATACACAGTACAAGCACCGTACCCCTGCACTACCTCTCCAGTCTTTAGCAAACCCCTATTCCAGGCAGGAGCAATAGCATACAGCAGGTAGGGTGCTTGCCTTGTATGTGGCCAACCCCGTTTCGATCCCCGGGACTACATGAGGTCCCCCGAGCACGGCCAGGAGTGATTTCTGAGTGCAGAACCAGGAGTCAGCCCTGAGCAAGGCTTTGTATAGACCGAAAACAAAAACAAAACCCGATTCCTTAAGCTGTGTTGCCCAGGTACATATGTGGGTCCCTGGCTCACTGCCTCCGGGCCCTTGCCCCACCCCCGAGCACCAGCCATCGCTGAATTCCTCCTGATCCATCGAAAGGCAAGCACGCTCTCACCTTTCACACACAGACTCTGCTCTTTACCTGGAATGTTCTTCTCACCAGTTGCCGCAGCTGTCATGCTCTCAGCTTTCTGGTCTCACTTTAAATAGCATGAAGTTCTACAGGCTCCCCAGAGAGGATCGTGGGCTTCACTGCAGGAGCCCTCGCCCTCTCTCCTCTGTGCTGCCATAATCATAATCAGCATCCTTCAGGCTATACCACCCGCCTCTTGCTTTCTGGCTTCTGAACCACACCTGGGGGTGCTCTGTACTTATTCCTGCCTCTGCACTCAAGGATCGCTTCTGGCAGGGCTTGGGAAACCCCTATGATGTGCCGGGAATAGAATACAGGTTGGCTTGTGCAAGGCCTATGCATGGTACCATCACTCCAGCCGGCCCCCTGTCCTTTGTTTGGTTTTTTTAACTTATCATTTAATTTTTGCTTTTGATTGAAAAAGTTGTGGTATATATGTCCTTTGGTTTATTTTTTTAACTGAATCACCATGAGAGACACAGTTAAAAAGTTGTTCATGACTGGGCTTCAGTCATAATGTTCCAACGCCCGTTCCTTGAGCAGTGTACATTTCCCACCATCAATGTCCCCAGATTCCTTCCCACCACACCTCAGCCTACCTCAATGCAGGAACTTTCTTTCTTTTCTTTCTTTCTTTCTTTCTTTCTTTCTTTCTTTCTTTCTTTCTTTCTTTCTTTCTTTCTTTCTTTTCTTTCTTTCTCTTTCTTTCTTTCCTTTCTTTCTTTTCTTTCCTTTCTTTCTTTCTTTCCTTCCTTTCCTTCCTTCCTTCCTTCCTTCCTTTTTCTTCCTTCCTTCCTTCCTTCCTTCCTTTCTTTTTCTTCCTTCCTTCCTTCCTTCCTTCCTTCCTTCCTCCCTCCCTCCCTCCCTCCCTCCCTCCCTCCCTCTCTCTCTCTCTCTCTCTTTCTTTCTTTCTTTCTTTCTTTCTTTCTTTCTTTCTTTCTTTCTTTCTTTCTTTCTTTCTCTCTCTCTCTCCCTCCCTCCCTCCCTCTCTCTCTCTCTCTCTCTTCTTTCCGTTTGGGCATTATGTTTTGCAATAAAGGTACTGAGAGGTAATCATGTATATCCACCCTTTGGTTTCTTAAATAAGCAGAGCAAATGTCAGCCCATGGGGTTTTTCCTTTCCACAGTGCAATAGAAGTTCATACGGGTGGAGATTTTTGCTTGTTTACTGCTGGGACTGGGTTGGACAATGCCCCTTAAACAGTCAAGTCTATGGGCCAAGGATAGAACAGTGGGGAAGGAACTTGCCTTGCATGTGACCAACCCAAATTCTATCCCAGCACTGAATAGGGTACTCCCAAGCACCCCAGGAGTGATCCCTGAGCACAGAGCCAGGAGTAATATCTGAGCACCCTTGAGTGTGGTCCAACTCCACTTACCTCTGGAATAGTCATATCCATCCACAAACGTCAGAAAAATCCCCTTGTTTAGAACAGGTCAATGGACAAGGTTCAAAGTTTTAAAAGTTGGGGCAGAGAGGTTCTGGAGAGACAGTACAACAGCTAAGGCACCTGCCATGCAGGTAGATGACCTGGACTCAAATTCTCAGTGCCCCTTATGGACTCCCAAGCCTTCCCAGGACTGAAATCTGAGAACAGAGCCAGGAGTAAGCCCTGAGCACATCTGGGTATGTCCCCAAAACAAAACAAAACAAAAAAGAGGCCAGAACAATAATACAGCAGGTAGGGCACTTGCCTTGTATGCGACCAATTTGGTTCAATCCTGGCATCCCACAGCATACCCCAAACGTGCCAAGAGTGATCCCTCTGTGCAGAGCCAGGAATAAATCCTGAGCACTGCCGAAGTGGCCAGAACAAAATTGTGGGGAGATATCGCCCAAATATAGCTCAGGGGACCCAGAGACCACCCCTGTGATTCTCAGCCGACCAGGACGGCTGGTTGATGGTCAGGCCCAGCAGGGCCCGAGACCACAGAAACCAGCAGGGCTATTCCTGGCCATGCTTGTGGGGCCCTATGGGGCCATGGATGACACTTCAAACGACCTCTTTGGCCCCTACTGAAAAATATGTGTAACTGTGAGGCAAAGAGGTGAACAGACATTAATCCAGTCTAATTTATTGTGAAAGAAGAAACACACTTGAGACCCAAGAGATAGGACTGTGGGCTAAGGTGCTTGCCTTGCACAGGGCCGATTGCAGACTCGGTCCCTGGCACTGATTAGGGTTCCCTGAGCCCTGCCAGGAATGGTATCTGACTGCAGAGCCAGGTGTAAGCCCTGAGCATTGACAGGGGTGACCCCTTTCCCCAAATATGATGGTTTGGAAGGAAAGATGGAGGTTGAAGAGATAGTAAATCGGGTAGAGTGCTTTCCTTGAATGCAGCTGACCTGGGTTCAATTCCCAGCAGCCCACGGGGAGTGATTCCTTAGGCTAAACAAGGAGTAAGCCCTGAGCACTGCCAGGTGTGGCCTCCAAACCAAAAATAATAAAGGAAAGGAAAGAGCCAGAGACACCGGGCTGAGGCGATGTGCCGGAGGGAGACTGGTATTTCTGGGCCCAGCGATTCCCAGGCTTGCCAACAAAGCCCAGAAAGGCAGGAAGGGGCAAAGCAAAGAGTGCTCTTACAGCAAATGGAGCAAGAACTATGGCCCTACCCTCACTCTCATTCCAGGCTTCCAGCCTCTAGAACTGTGAGACAGCGAATCCCCATCAAGTCCCCTTGCTTGTGGTCCTTTGCGAAAACAGCCCTAGCAAATGAATACAGTGGCGCAGCCATGGTGTTGTGGGGATTTCGAGTTTCCTGGGATTAACCTCTCTGTGGCTCATGGTCCCGGTGGATGACCGCCCTATGCAACATACCCCACGTGTTTCTCGACACACTTTCCTCTTGTTCCCCACCTCACCTGCTTGTCCTGGTTCCAGCCCCCTTCTTTTATCTGCATTTTCAAGCATTTCCGCAGAGCATCCTTTTAGGCCGCTCATCCCCTTGCCCCATACTTGTTCTATAACCGAGTCTCTCGTCCCAGATTCCCACTCTCGAGAAGTCAGGAATCCCACATAAGCCAAGGACTCCTATGACAGACCTAGCCAGGCCAGTCAGCTGCTTCAAAGGAGACGGCTATTGAGCTACAAAGAAAAATCCAGGGCTGGTGCGATAGAAAAGCAGGTAGGGTGTATGCCTTGTACATGGCTGACCAAGGTTCCATTCCGGCATCCCACAGAGTGCCCCCAATCCCTACCAGGAGTCATCCCTGGGCACCAAGCCAGAAGAAAGCACAGCGGAACATCACCCAAAATACAAACCACAAAAGAATCTAAACTTGTCCACCTCGGCATTATTCTGTCCCTGTTGTCAAGAACCCCCTTCCCATCATGTAGGCTGGTACAATAACACAGTGGGCAGGGCATCTGTGTTGCACAAGACTAACCCAGGCTTGATCCCTTGTACCACATATGGTACCCCGAGCCCACTGGGAGCGATCCCTAATTGTAGAGCCAAGAGTAAACCCTGAGCAACACTGGGTGTGACCCAAAACACAAAAAAACTATAAAAAATAACAAAGCAATCTGTCTCATGAGAACACTGCTCTAGCACACACAGGACGGCCACATATTAGGTAGACCCCAGGAAAGTGACCTGTTGTTTCATTGTCTATGGGCCTAGAACCAAGACACCAGAAAATCCTCAACAGATAAGCTCATTCTCTCACCGGCGAAGATATGTTGTCTCCTCATCTTCTGTGTTGCAGAACTTGTGGGCGTGTTTGACGCCATCAATCACTCGGGACCGATCCCGGGGCCTCATGGGCAATTTCTCCAACTGACAATCTGTAGGCACAGAGAAGAATCTGGTCAGGAAAGACACAGGGACACAACCTAAAGCAGTC
Source organism: Sorex araneus (assembly GCF_027595985.1). NCBI lineage: Eukaryota > Metazoa > Chordata > Mammalia > Eulipotyphla > Soricidae > Sorex > Sorex araneus. Next base: position 119,278,272 of record NC_073313.1, read on the forward strand.
AGAAGTTTATAGCGGGAGAGCCAGAGCGATAGTCCAGCTGGAAGGGCACTTGCCTTGCCAGCGGCCAACCCAGGTTCAAACCCTGGCATCCCAAACCCTCTGAGCCCAGAGGAGTGATCCTTGAGCACACAGCTGGAGTAAGCCCTGAGCACTACCAGTTGTAAACCCACTCCCCCACAAAAAAAAAAAGAATTCTGGGGGAAAATAATTTAGACGCAACTCGAGGGAATTCAAGAGAACTCATTCATGCAACAAATATGTGCAGGCCCTCTATGTAACAGGCGCTATCCAAACACTGTCTGGGGGTCAGAGAGATAGTACAGAGGTTAAGGTATTTGCCAGTTCCATACCTGGCACTCTGCATGACCAGGAGTGATCCCTGAGCAGAGCCCTAAGTAAGTCACAGAATATGGCCCAAACCCTGACCCTCCCCCAAATAAAACAAAAACCAATGTTGGGAATTCAACAAAAAGAAAATTAAGGATGCATTTAAGCAGGATACAGTAAAGCTTAAAAAATAATAATATGAGGGGGCTGGAGCGATGTTACAGCCAGTAGGGTGTTTGCCTTGCACAAAGCCGACCCGGGTTCGATTTCCAGCATCCCATATGGTCCCCTGAGCACTAACAGGAGTAATTCCTGACTGCAAAGCCAGGAGGTAACCCCTGCATATTGCCGGGTGTGACCCAAAAAGCAATCATCATCATCATCATCATCATCATCACTGTATCACTGTCATCCCGTTGCTCATCAATTTGTTCGAGCAGGCACCAGTAATGTCTCTCATTGAGAGACTTATTGTTACTGTTTTTGGCATATCCAGTACGCACGGGTAGCTTGCCAGGCTCTGCCGTGTGGGCTCCATTAATAATATGATATGATGTGGGCTGGAGTGATAGTACAGTGGGTAGGGCATTTGCCTTGCACGCGGCCAACCCGGGTTCGATTCCTCTGTCCCTCTCGGACAGCCCAGCACGCTACCAATAGTATCTAGCCCTCACGGTAGAGCCTGGCAAGCTACCCGTGGCATATTCGATATGCCAAAAACAGTAACAAGTCTCACAATGGAGACGTCGTTACTGGTGCCCGCTCGAGCAAATCAATGAGCAACGGGATGACAGTGACAGTGATGATATGATGTTGGCTAAAGCCAAGTGTCAATTTAAAAAAAAACTAGCTTGCTCCTTAATCCCTGTATCTCACTTGCTTGTCTCTGTGTTTCTTTGCTTGCCTGTTTCCACTCTGCAAAAGCCAGTGTTCTCTCTTGTACATTTACTTCTCCCTTTTTCTCCTCTTACATCTTTCTAAATAAGGTTCATTAAAAACTTTCTTACTTCACACACACAAAAAACCCTAGGAAAGATCTTAAAAGAATGAACAAGAGCCTATGAAAGGTGTAAAGGCAATCAGGAAAACTCAGACAGGGTAAGAGGCCAAAGAGAAAATGACAAGGGTGCTATTTTTGATCAGGTAGTCAGAGAAGAGTTTTCTTCTAAGAAAAACAATGCGAGGCGTGGGGGATGGTGAGCACCTGGTTTTCTTCTTAGAACTCTAAGAAGGCACTGGTTTGAAATTGCAAAAAAAAATCAGATATTTTTTGGAATATAAACCAATGGGGAGAAAAAGCGACTAGGGAGAGATTACGGTGGCAATCCAAGCAAGGAATGATGTAGGCCTGGAACAGAGTGGTAGAAATGGCCAGGAGACAGTAGCTTCTGAGTTTCAAGGAAGCCCCTGGTGCATTTGTTGAAGGGCTGGTCGGATGAGAAAGAAATCAAGAATGATTCTGAAGCCAGAGTTGTGGCTCAGGGTTATAGCGTTTATTCTGCGTGCAAGAGAAGCCACTTTTCTTTTGTTTTTTTAGGCTTGTTTTTGTACCACACCCAGAGATGCTCGGGGCATACTCCAGGTTCTGTGCTCAGGGATCACTCCTGGCACTCTCTGCAGTGCCAGGGATCGAACCAGGGTCGGCTGCGTGTAAGGCATAATCCTTTGCTCTGTACAGTAGGTCTCTGGTGCCTCAGACCTTTGCTATTAAAAGACAAGTCGATCATAACTTAAAACCGCCGGGCAATGCTTATGCCGGGCGGGTGGTTATTTTGCCTTCGCGTCCCTGCATCGTCCTCAAATCAGACGGCTAAGTACTTACTGTAGGCGGCGGCGAAATGAGCAAAAAACACATTTGGGGGCTCAAACGAATCTAGGCACAGTCACTGGTCTGAAGAAAATAAAAGAGGCCCCAGACGGGCGGGGGGGTGGGGGGTGGAAGGGAGAGCAGTATTCCGCGGGCGAGGGGAAGCCCACCCATAGCCAGACCGACCCCGAAGAGCACCAGGAGCGGAGGAGCCAGGAACGCCCCCCGCGCGAAGCCCAAGGTTTGCTGCACGCTGCCCCCCCCCCAAGGCCCCGTGCACTCACCCAGCACGAGGACCATCTGACCGCACAAGCAGTAGTAGACGTGGAGGGGCTTCTCGCCGTCATCATACTCCTCCCGATCCCGGGTGTCAGAGCAGACCACCGAGCGCGATACTACTTTTGGCATAGCCCCCACGGTACGCCAAGTAAGTGTCCTGCAAGAAACAACGGCGCGCGGTGATGACGTCACGACCGCGTCGAGCCTTTCCACCCCCCCAACCTTAGGATAACGCAGGTCACGTGGAAGGCGTCGGCACGTGAACTTCCGGGCCGTCCCATTCAACTCATAATTGCGGGGGACTCCCTGCACCACCCCATCCTCCTTTGCCTTGGTCTGAGCCGGACAACTTCACTTTGGGAGGCTTCCTAGGATTTCAGTTATTCCCTTGTATTTCCCACCCACACAGGCACTTGTCTAAGCGTTTATAAATATATGAAACCTGACATAATGGACCTCCTAGTGCATGTTCTTCATACTCGACAGCTTTTTGGTGGACCTTTAAGAGTGATTTTGACTTGAATGGTTAGATTCTGGCTAATTTCCTAGGGAAGTAGAGAACTTGAAGCTGTGACATTATTCACAGAACCTGAAATCCCCCCCCTTTTACAGTGTATAATTCAATGCGTTTTAGCTGCTCCACCACTAATTATAGAAGATTCTCAACCTCCACCAAAGAAATTCCATACTCATTAGCAGCTTCCGAGTTTCTTTCCCAGCCCCTGGCAGCCACTATTCTACTTTCTGTGTAGATGGAGTTGCGCCTTCTGTACATTTCCTGTCAATATTGCTGGTTTGGCTTTTAACACTGAGCAAAATGTTCAAGGTCCGTCCATGTTGTTAAAAGAAAAAAGTAACCGTGATTTGGTAAAAAAAAAGAACTTCATTCCTTTTTTATGGGCAAAGAATATTCTCTTCAACGGATTATACCACATTGTATTTATACAGTCTTTGGTTGATAGACATTTAGGTTGCTGCAACATTTTGGATATAATGCCCGGTATTATAAATGATTGGTTTACAGGTGTTTGTGAGGGTATGTTTCTTGTTCTCCTGGGAATATGCTTAGAAGGGAAATTCCTGGGTCATATAAACTTATGTTGAATCTTTTGAGAAACTTTCAAAAGAGCATTTTTCAGAAACTACTATTCTACAGTTCTTCCAGCAGTGCACAGGTGGGGTTGGGCAGTTTTCACTTGCCCCATATACAAACCGGTAAATTAAAAAAAATTTAATTGAATCACTGTGAGATAGATTCTTACAAAGCTACTCATGATTAGGTTTCAGTCATACAGTGTTCCAACACCCATCCCTCCACCAGTGTACATTTCCAGCACCAGTACCCCGTCACTCACTCCAGTCTGCCTCTATGGCAGGCACTTCCCCCCCCCCCGCTCCCGCTCACCCCCTGCTCTCTCTCTCCTTTTGGGCATTGTGGTTTGCAATACAGACACTGAAAGGTTATCAGGTATATCCCTTTAACTACTTTTAACATTGAGTTCTTGTCCAGCATGATAATCTCCAGCTATTATTTTCATATTGGTCACTTCACTATCTTACCTACCCTCTGCTGCACACACACTTGTGGCTGATTCCAACCATTGACCAGTTCTCCTAGGCCCTGTTTGCCCTGGCCGTGGATATTAGTCTTCTAGTCTTCTTATATATATGGTAATATATATATAGACACGAATGAATGCAATCATTCTATATCTGTCCCTCTCCTTCTGACTCATTTCATTCAGCATGATACTCTCCATGTCCATCTATTTATAAGCAAATTTCCTGACTTAGTTTTTCCTAACAGCTGTGTAGTATTCTATTGTGTAAGTGTGCCATTATTTCTTTATCCAGTCATCTGTTCTCAGGCACTCAGGTTGTTCCCAGATTCTGACTATTGTGACTAGTTCTGCAATAAACACAGGAGTGCAGATGATGTTCCTCTCAGCAGTAAATTTTATTGTCTGTCTTTGATTTTATAGACATCCATACGGCTGTGAAGTGTCATCTCATTGTGGTTTGATTTGCCTTTCCCTGATGACTAATGAGTTAAGCCTTCCCATATGTTGATCGGTCATTCATAAGTCTTTGAGAAAATTTCTATTCAAATCTTTTGTCCATTTTTAATTGCATTATTTGTCATTTAATTGTTGAACTGTAAGACTGGTTTTCTGTTTGTTTGGGGGCCACACCCAACAATGCTCCGGGATTACTACTGGCTCTGCATTCAGGAATTACTCCTGTCTGGCTCAGGCGTGCTGTATGGAATGCCTGAGATTTAACTTGAACTGGCAACATGAAAGGTAAACGCCCTATCCACTATACTATTGCTTTGGCCCCTGAATTTTAAGAGTTTACTGTATATTGTAGAATCTACACCATAATCGTGTAACTAATTTGGAAATATCTTAATAATCCTCAGTTAGAGGGAGCATCTTTCACTGTTGTTTTCCAAATCAGAAACACTTCCAGAATACTCTTTGGAGTGCAGAATAAGGACACTAAGATATTTTACATCGAATATGATAAAAAATCTAATTGATGATATCAGAAGAGTGATTTTTTTTCTTTTTTTGGGTCACACCCGGCGATGCTCAGGGGTTACTCCTGGTTCTGCACTCAGGAATTACCCCTGCCAGTGCTCAGGGGACCATATGGGATGTTGGGAATCGAACCTGGGCTAGCCGCATGCAAGGAAAATGCCCTATCCGCTGTGCTATTGCTCCAGCCCCAGAAGAATGAATTTTTAGCAGAGAACTTACTGAAAATAGGAACTTGTAGTTAGTAAAATGACACCACATCCCTACAACGTACAGATTTCAAGATACAGAAAATGTCAACCAATGGAAATTTTAAGTGATCTGCTAACTTTGAATGGATCTGAGTTAAATGAAGTCTAAAAATATCAATCCAAGTCTTATAGAATCACAGCATTTGCTCCTTAAATTTTACTCCTTGATCATCACCATAAAAGTGTTATTCAGTAGTATTGATCTTCTGCTCTGAGTCAGACATCGTGCTATAGACAGGCTATACAGTGATCCAAGTGGCGTAAGTTAGTTCAAGAGGGAGGAAATTTTTCTCTAAAGGCATTTTAGGTAAATGAAGAGCAAAAATCAGGAGCATTATGTACCTACGCAATTAGTACATTTGATAAGAGAAATAAGAGTTTCATAAACATTTTATTGTTGAAATTCAATGTATTAATTTATCTACTTATGTTATTATTCATTATATTATTAGTTAAATGTGATAGTAATTAACATGCTTTTGTAATACAGGTCGACTAGGCAGTCTTTTATGAAGAGGTATATTTAACTTAATTGGAGTTCAAATGAGTGCAAGTATCTCAATGGAGTTTTAAGAGTACTTAAATGGAGTTGGGGGGAGTGGAGAGATAATACATGCTTTCAGGCCTTGCTAGTGAACAGCTCCAGTTCTATTCCTAGCATTGCATATGGTCCCCTAAGAAACCCTTGAGCAATGCTGGGTGTGGACCAGAACTCCCAAAAACATTATCTTAAAGGTGTTTCATACCTGGTCAAGGGGAGACTTTTAAAAGAAACTCTTTTTTTCTGTTTTGTTTTGAAGCCACACCCTTTTGTGCTCAGAGCTTACTCCCAGCTCTGTGCTTAGGGATCACTCCTGGCAGACTCAGGGTACCATATGGGATGCTGGGCATCCAACCCAGGTCAGATGTGTTAAGGCAAACGCCTTTCCCACTTTACTATCTCTTTGGCTCCTCATTTTAAATTTTCGATAAAAGTTTACAGTTTCCTTTTCCCAATGTTCCACAAACTGTAAGCATCACTTAAAGAAGTCTTAAACAATTTTTTAAAAGTCATTCCAAGTTCCAGTCTTCATCAGGGCAACTCAGAGGGGTGTGGGTTGAGTTTCCCTCCCTGCCCCACCAGAACCCTGGCAGCCAAAAACCTCCAGAACCCAATCGCTGCATGCTCACAGCTGCCTCAGCCACAAGTGAATCTGCAGAGGGACCCAGGTATGCGGGACTCGTGACTGAAATCTCCAAGCCTCCTAAGAGCAGGAATGGGCCTCCTCCCACCATCTCCCAAGTTTATCAGTAGCTTGTCAGTCACACCCACAAACTACTCCTGGTGCTATACAATCTCATCAATGGCCAAGATCCAAAGACTCAGAAATAAAGCTCCCATATGAGAAGCGACATAGGCCTCACCCATGAGTAAATCTGCTGTATAATCATATTCTAAATTTTAGAATTCCTGGAGCTTATACCAACAACCTCTCATACTCTACACTACTGATGTACCAAGAGTAGCACATATTTGATTGGGTTTAACAAACATGTTTGTAATCTCTTATACAAGGGCTTGATGCAATGGCTCAAGAATGAAATACACAATCTTCACACGCTTTCCTCTTATGGTAGTGAGAAGGTGCAATGGTGGTGGGATTGGTGTTTGAATACTGAATGTAATGAATTATTGTGAACAACTTTATAAAAATAAAATCAAATTTTAAATGTTTTTTTAAAAGTTATTCCAAATTCCATGTAAGAGCATTTGTCTTGTATGTGTGAGGCTCTGCATTTGACTCCCAGCACTGCTAAAGCCCAAATAATGGGCCAAAGAGACAGTACAGAGATTTAAGTGCTTGGTTTGCACACAGCCAACCTGGGTTCAATTCCTGGCACAACATAGGACCCCACAAGCACTGCCAGGAGACATCCCCGAACACAGAGCCAGAGGTATGCCTGAGCACCACTGGGTGAGGCCCCCAAAAGAAAAAAATCAGTTGCAAATATTTTGTTAGATCCTGTTAATTTATCTTTGAAAAGTTTTTACAATACGTATTGCCCAATATTTATATTAGTCCTCAAGGATTTGGTTTTTCAATTTGTTTTTCAACACCTAGCATTTCTCAGGGATCACTACTAGTGAGTTTAGAGGACGAAATAGAGTGATGGGGATCAAACCCAGGTATAAAGTATGTGCCATACCTGCTGTATTATAGCTCCAGCCCTATTGTTTTGGTTTATTCTATTTTTTATTTTGGCTTTTAGGCCACACCCTAAAAGTGCTTACTGCTGTCTGTATACTCAGGAACCATTCAGTGGTGTTTAAAGGATACTATGTGGTGCCCGGACTGGAACCCGGGTCAGCTCATACAAGGCAAGCACCTGACCCACTTTACTATTTCTCTAGCTCCTTGATTTTTGTTTTAACTTTCAATAGCTCAGGAAGTGATTAAGGTAACAACATACTTATGATTCCCAGAAGGTTATTTTCCATTAAATTACTTTACTGTCATTTAACTGGTAAGGGGTGATTGACCTTGTCGTTTTCCGTTAAATTCACTGAATAATGTTCTTAAGTTATAGTAAAAGCTAGTTTCAAAAACCGTTCAGTATTAATAAAAGTTGGTGGGGGTTATTCTTCTGTTCAGAACATTTTATTTTTTGCTTTTTGGGTCACATCCGGTGATGCTCAGAGGTTACTCCTGGTTCTGCACTCAGGAATTACCCCTGGCAGTACTCAGGGGACCATATGGGATGCTGGGGATCGAACCCGGGTCGGCCGCGTGCAAGGCAAACGCCCTACCCGCTGTGCTATCGCGCCAGCCCCCCAGCCCCAGATTTTTAAAAAAGTAATAGAATATTTGCTTTCTATTTCTGATAAAATTCATGAAACTGGTAAGAGGAAGTGAAATCCATGTTTTAATCCAGATGTTAAAATAATTCAAAAATACATAATAGATTCAAATAGCGTCCAGCAAAGTACCAACTGATACTAATAACGCTACAATTAATGTTTTTATTTGGTGTTGGAATAGAGAACGGGTCATTAAGAAAATGATGGTTGGAGGAATCAGTCGGGATGGGAGATGTGTGCCGAAAGTAGCTAATGGACAAACATGATGACCTCATCATGGACACACCCAGCAATATTCAGGACCACTGCTGGCATTTGGGGATCACTCCAATGCCCAAGGGACCATGAAGTGCTGGGAAGGGAACCAAGGCATGACTGTTGAGCTATCTTCCCTGCTCCTGTAACTTCACCATTTAAACATGTACATTTTCAGACGTTTAGTACATTTGTTCAGCTAAACTACTTTCGACTCCATACAGAAGACACCTAAGATGTCTGTTTCAGGTTGTACAGTCTGGAATTCAGGGCTGGAATGCATGCAAAGCATGCAGGTGGCCTGGGCTCCTTCCCTGGAAAGGGATGGTCACCCTGGAAGAGCCAGAAGTGACTATGGACCACTAAACTGAGAGTACCTCCTGAACATCACCAGGTGTGGCCCCAAAACCAAAAAAAAGAGGGAAAAATTTAATCTCTAATTATTCCTCACAGTCTATTCATTCCTGCCAATTTAACTTTTGAATAAACAGCATTGTCTCTTTTAATGAAAAACAATTAGGCGGTATTGGTAATAAATTTGTCACCTCACTAAGCATCAAAGAAAACTCTATGAAGTAATTTGCCTGATTCTTAAATTTGCTATTGTGACGGATTTTAAACATTCTCAACTCTTCAAGTCACCAGTGTTTCTCAAAGGTCAATAGACTCTTAAGTTTATTTCTTAGGACACATTTTCTTTCTTTGACTTGTGAAATTAAACATTACTTCAGCAGTAGTTTTCCTTGCCTGGTTAACAAATAGGCCATTTTTAGACACCTACTACAGCTGTAGTTTCATTTGAAGCTTTGAAAATCTATTTTTCTGCGTGGTTGGGAAAATGGAGACATTGGTGGAGGGAAGGCGACAGTGGTGGTGAGACTGGTGTTAGAATGTTGAATGCCTGTAACAAATCATCATGAACAACTTTGGAAACCAGGGTGTTTAAATAAAGTAGGAAAAATAAAAAATAAAAATCTCTTTTCTATGTTGGGTGCTGGGAACAGACCACAGAGCCTCACCTATGTAAGGTGTGTGCTATACCACTGAACATGTAAGAGTCCTCAGCTGTTATGAATTTTAATTTTTGTTACAAATTCTGCTACAACACTGTTAAAGTAATTTGAGATTTGCTGTGGTTTATTGTGGACATGTAAAATTATCACATTAATCACGGAAGTTCTTACAGTATTAGTGGTCTTAGCTGTAACTTAACAGATCTTTCATGTCATTACTCAGGTGGGTTTATCTTTGCTGTCTGATAGGACCGCAGAAGCAGGAAACTCTGTGTTCTGGAGAGTACCTCCTCTTCTATACATACACCCAATCTCCAATCCATTTTATGCAATGACCTGAGTTTGTAAATGTTAAGCTGAAGTCCACCTCTTAGTTGTTTCTGCTTTGGGATTAATTACCCAATGAGTTCATCTGACTGGAACAACCAAAATTAGACTGAAGGTGATTTTGGACAGGCAGACTGCATGTGTGCTTATATGGATGTGTAACATAATCTCATGTGCCGCTGTACAAGTAAGGTCTTTACAAATGCCCCTGTGCAAATGTCCCTATGCAAATGAGGTTTAATTATGGTAAATTATAATATAATATGCTCTGTCAGAGGTCTGACCCTTCCCACCTCCCTTCCTCCATAACAATGAAATATTCCACTTTATTTTGTACTTTCTTTTCTTTTTTTTGAGGGGGGTGGATTATACAGTGTGTACAAGGCCTATTCTGACTCTGTGCTCAGGAGTCATGCCTAGTGGTGCTGGGGGAGCATATATAGTGTCAGTATCAAACCACGGTCAACTGCATGACAGCACACACCTTAACCCCTATAAGTTCTCTCTGACCCCATTTTCAAGTTCTTGATTTTTCTGCCTATTACTTTACTATGGGTTTGGAGTCAATATTGTGTATCCCTGAGATTTGTAGTATACTAGCCCATACTAGTAAGTGATGAAAGCACCACGTAACAGTCTGTCACCTAACTCTACTCAAAAGTTACTCAGCACAAAAGCAGCTAGAGACAATACTGAAGTGAAAGAGTGCAGCTGTGATTCAGCTAAACCTTATTCATAGACTTTAAACTTTGATTTGTGGATTGTGAATTTGGACCACATCTCTCAGTGTTCAGGGGCTATACCTAAATCTAGTGGCACTCAGGGGACCATTGCAGAGTTTTAATCATGGGTTGAGTTGGCTGCAAGCAAGGCAAGCACCTTAATCCATATACTCTCTCCAGTTTTTAAACATGAAATTTCATATCATCCTTATACGTTATAAGGCCTTAGGAGTAATACTCTTCCTTATGTTTTTTTAATCATTAAAGGATATATACAGAGCAACCCATTTGATCCCTGGCACTTCATGTGCTCCCTGAGCATGGCCAGGAGTAATTCCTGAGTACTGAGCCAGGAATAAACCCTGAGTACCACTGGGTGTGGCCCCCAAGTCCCCAAACAAACATAATATATATAGACTGAGACAGATATTGTTAGCTTGCAGGACACAGAAAAAAGATGGCAGGCTACATTCGGTTGCCCTTTGATGTCGGGTGTGATTGGTTTGATGGAATTCACATGAGCAACACCAGCACCATGTCTCCTATCACTGCTGCTACCAACTCTGACAACCTTAGGAGATTTAGAAAACACAAATTTGTACCTAAACCTTAAAGTACTGGAGGCCGGAAGTTCAGGCTCAGTTTTATGTAGCAGAAGTAAGTAGGACTGGTAGCTCCTTAAGAGTAAGTGGAGAATCCATTCCATTCTCTTCCTGCTCCAGCTAGAGAATACTAGTCCTCACCTTGGCCCCTGAGTTGGTAACTGCATCAGTCATTCCTACTTTTGTCTTCACAGGGCCTTCAATCTGCTCTCAGGCTCCCCCTTCCACTTCAGAGTTCCCAAAGATTGCATCATCAGGCCTACCCACTTAATCCCCGAGAATTGCTTCGAGATTCTTCATTTAACCACTTTTGCAAAGTTCCTCTTGCTATATAAGACAAAATACTCAGATACACTAGAGATGAGGGTTTGATGATCCAGAGGGAGGAGGCACACACATGCTACCAAGCCATGCCTCAGTTTCCTTTGAACCATCCAATAAACAGGGAGTGAAATCTTCTGTTCATGACCCTGATTTCCCTACTTTTTGCTTGTTTTTGTGTAACATCAAGTAGTCCTTAGGATGTACTATTGGCTATGTACTCATGGATTCTTCCTGGCTCAGTTCTCAGGGTACCCTGTGAGGTGCCAGGGATTGAATTCAAGTTGGCCAAGTGCAAGGCAAGTAGACTACCTCTCCACCCCCCTATTACCACTTTTGTCATCAAAAACACATAATATCGTGCTAGCAAACAATTGTCCTGATTTGTCTTCTGAGGTAATTGGAATCAAGAAAAAAATGGGTGCTGGGGAGATAGCTCAAATGGTTGGAGCACATGCTTTGTATAGAGGAGGCCCGGGTTCTATTCAAGGCACTTCCAGGTCCCCAAGGAATGATCCAGAAATAGCCCAAGCATCCAAGCATCAGCAAGTGTGAACTCCTCAAAAGTCCTTTGGCATTTTTGGTGGGAGCAGTGAGATACTACAAGAGTTAGAAAGCACTTGCCTTACATGATGCTGACCCGTGTTTGATTCCCAGCATCACACAGAGTCCCAAAAATTATCAGGAGTGATCCCTGAGCACAGAAGCAGGAATAAGCCCTTCTGGATGCAGCTCAAACACCATGCCCAAATATCTTTTTTCCCCTTTTCTTCCCCCAAATATCTTTTGACTTGATTTTCCATTTTTTATTCATTTTAGGCCAACACCTGGCAATGCTTAGGGGTTACTTCTGGCTCTACTCTGAGGAATCACTCCTTAGCAGTGCTCTGGGGACGATATGGGACGCTGGGCATTGAACCCAGATCAGCCACGTGGAAGAGAAATGTGTTACCCGCTATACTATCTCTCAGGCTTCATGTTTCTTGGCTTTAGTTTGTACTTAATGTTATAAAGGTGGAAGGTGGGGCTGAACAAATAGTACATAGATAAAAAAAATAGAAGATGGAGAAATAGTACAGAGTACTTGCCTTGCATGCAGCTAATCCCCAGCATCCCATATGGTCGCCCGGGCCTCAAGGATTCTAGGAATGATCCCTGAGTGAAGTGCCAGGAGTAAGCCCTGAGCACTGCCAGGTGTGACCCCCCCCCCAAAAATAAGGTGGAAATAGGAAAGTAAAATTCTTTCACCACCACTAGCTAATAGACAGACATACCACCTCGTAAAGCAGGAAATAATTGTTTATGTGGTCTCTACTATTCATCCAAATCATGTCAGAAAAACTATGAATTCAAAATGCAGATAGAAGTGTTGGAGAGTAGTACAATGTGTAGGGTGCTTGCCTTGCATGTGGCCAACCTAAGTTCAATCCCCAGCATCCCACATGTTACCCTAAGCACCGCCAGAAGTAATTCCTGAGCACAGTTCCAGGAGTAACCCCTGAGCATTGTTGGGGGTGCCTCAATAAACAAACTACAAAAAATAAAACACAGACATATAACCTAGTCTGCATTTTAAGGTTGTTATGAATAAAATCTCACAATTTCTCTAGTTACATATGCCCATAATTCACAGTCTCCATTATTGGAAAATTTCTTAAATTCTTGTCAATGTACAGTATGGATTTTAAAAGTTTTCCCTGCAGCTGTAGTGCTTTTACACTTTGTTTAGAATGAAAAACACTTCTAATTTCTTTTCCTTTGTTCTTTAGCAGGGGGAATGTTTGGTTGGAAGAAGGTATTTGGGGCCAGGAAGTGGCCGCACCTGGCAGTGCTCAGGGCCTATTCCTGGCTCTGTGCTCAAGGGTCACTCCTGTCAGTGTTCAGGGACCCTCTGAAGTTCCCAGGATCAAACTAAAGTCAGCTGCACGTAGTACAAGAACCTTATCCCCTGTGCTATCTCTCTGGGCCCTGCGTGGGAAGAGGGAATTTCTTCAAACTGTCAAGGTGAAAAGGGGATGGAGGCAACGCACTACTAACTCTGCTATAGAGGATATATTGTACTAGTGTGTGGGTCTGGAGCGATAGCTCAGCGGGTAAAGCATTAGCCTTGCACGTGGCCGACCCGGGTTTGATTCCTCCGCCCCTCTCGGAGAGCCTGGCAAGCTACCGAGAGTATCTCGCCCCCACAGCAGAGCCTGGCAAGCTACCCATGGTGTGTTCGATATGCCAAAAACAGTGACAACAAGTCTCACAGTGGAGATGTTACTGGTGCCTGCTCGAGCAAATCGGTGAGCAACGGGATGACAGTGACAGTGAAAGTCTGTGTGTCTGTGTATGTTGCTAGAAATTGAAGCCAGGGCCTCATACATGCAAGGCTTCTGCCTTACCCCTGAACTAGACTGATAACTGTTTGTGACAGAACCATCTTCTGTGTTGCTGCCTGCTCCGTAGCCCTGTTTCTGATGAGGGATGCAGGGACACAGCATTCTCCCTAACATACAGTTCTGGTGTGGGGGCAGAGAATGCTTACCCCCTTCCCCACTCCCACCCCGCCACACACACACACACACACACACACACACACACACACACACACACACACACCTGATGCCATAGGGCTTCCAAACTGTTTTGGTTCATGCTTCTGAAATTTTGGGGAATTTTAGTTGGGGGCTACACCTGGCAGTGCTCAGGAGTCACTCATGATAGTGTGTAGGAGACCCCATATGGTGCAGGGGATGGAACTGGGGTTGACCACGTGTAAGGCAAACACCTTCCCCGCTGTACTATCTCTCCGTCTCTGCTCCTAAATTCTTTGATTAGAATGTTGTAGACAAAGAAGAGTAAAGGAATTTCAAAAAACACCACCATAGTGACATAAAGACAGTAGTCGAGGGTCTTGAGAACTTTGGTGAGGCAGGGGGATGCAGTTAACTTTGCACATCAATAGTATAAACTTAAGGGCCAGAGCGATAGTACAGCAAGTTGGGCATTTGCCTTGCATGTGGCTGACCCTGGTTCAATCCCTGCATCCCGTATGGTCCCCTGAGCACTGTCAGGAAAAACTCCTGAGTGTAGAGCCAGAAGTAACTTGTGAGCATCGCTGGGTGTGACCCCAAAACCAAAAGCATAACACAAAAATGCTATAAACTTAACAATATTGTAACAGTATTTATTACCCAAACTGTAGCACTGTCATCTTGTTGTTCATCGATTCACTTGAGCGGGCACCAGTAACATGTCCATGTGAGACTTGTTGTTACTGCTTTTGGCATATTGAATATGCCACAGGTAGCTTTCCAGGCTCTGCCGTGCGGGCAGGATACTCTCGGTAGCTTGCCGGGGTCTCCGAGAGGGACGGAGGAATCAAACCCAGGTTGGCTGCATGCGAGGCAAACGCCCTGCCTGCCATGCTATCACTCCAGTCCTATTACCCAAACCATAATAATAAAAAGATTCATTTTTTTCTGGTCACATCCAGCAGTGATCAAAGCTTACTCCTGGCTCTGTCCTCAGGGATTACTCCTGGAGGGGCTGAGGGGACCATATAAGGTACCAGGGATTGAGTTCAGATCTGGCCACATGTAAAGCAAGCAGCTTACCCACTGTACTGTTGTTCCATGATCCCATTTTTGTTTTTATTTTCTTTATTTTTTATTTACATAGAAAGATGTGAGGGGAGAGAAAGTGAGAAAATATGTGTTTAAGAAAGAACACGGGCTTGAGCCACAAGTAGATATATGCAGACAAGCAAGGAAGAGATATGTGTTTAAGAGAGATGAGGGCCTGAGAGAGCAAGCCAATATGTTCTTTCTTTAAAAAGATCCCATAATTTAGGAAGAAGTAGGACAGGGAAGGAAAGAAATTGAGGGAGGAGGTAAGAAGAGGCAAACAGGCAATAAGCAAGGAGCAGGGCAGGAATCAAGGGATTTGGGTACATGGGTGGTGTAGACGGGTGGTATAGGTCTATATCCAAGCCACAGAGTCAACAATGCGGAAAGCAAGAGATCCAGACTACAACCACCAAACCTAAAAATGTATCTGCCAAGGCATCGGGCTGGGGTATGGGAGAGAACCTGGGGACACTTGTGGAGGGAAGTTGACACTGGTGCTGAAATATTGTATGCCTGAAACTCAGCTATGAGCAGCTTTGTAAATCATGGTGCCTTATTAACAAGATTTTTTTAAAAAACTGTAAGACAGAGGCCATAGAGATAGTGCAACAGTTATGGCATTTGTCTTGCATACAGCCAACCTGAGTTGGATCCCCTGCACCAAGAGGGACTCCCAAACACCACCAGGAGTGATCTCTGAGCACTGAGCCAGGAGTAAACCCTGAGCACAACCTGGTGTGGCAAAAAAAAAAAGAAACAAAAATACAGGACAGAAAAGAGAACATACTGAATAACTGCATTTATATCAGTAATATCACAGAGCAAATTAGTGGTAAATTGGGAATAGGATTGGAGCAGGTGAAAGAAATTGTAAAGGAGGGACTGGAGAGTTAGGACAGGAAAGAAGGCAATTACCTTGCATGCAGCTTCAGTGGCTGTGATCCTGGTTCCAGTCCCTGGTACCACATAGGGTCCCATGGGTGCTGCTGGGAGTCACTCCTGAGCACAGAGCCAGGAATAGGCCCTGAGCCAGGTGTGGGCCAACTCCCCCAAAGAAAAATAAAACAAGTAAAACAAAGAGGTAAATTAAAAGGGAAGAAAGAAATTTGGGAGAGGTAATAGATAGGTCCATTATATAATTGTGATGATGTCTTCATAATGATATACATGCACTAAACATACTAAATTTTACATTTAATATCAACAGACCAGCCCTCAATACACTCAAATAGGGGCTGGAGCGATAGCACAGCGGGTAGGGCGTTTGCCTTGCACGCGGCCGACCCGGGTTCTAATCCCAGCATCCCATATGGTCCCCTGAGCACCACCAGGTGTGATTCCTGAGTGCAGAGCCAGGAGTAACCCCTGTGCATCGCTGGGTGTGACCCAAAAACAAAAAAAAATACACTCAAGTATAACTCAGGCCTTCCTTGAGTTTCAGACATTTGGATTCAGTGCAAGCAAATCTGAATCCTTCTCTCCCATCAAGAATGCTTTCGAGGCTGGAGCAGTAGCACAGCAGGTAGGGCGTTTGCCTCACATGTGGCCGACCCGGGTTTGATTTCCAGCACCCCATTTGGTCCCCTGAGCACCACCAGGTGTGATTCCTGAGTGCAGAGCCAGGAGTAACCCCTGTGCATCGCCAGGTGTGACCCAAAAAGAAAAAAAAAGAATGTTTTCCAGGGGTTGTAAAGGTAGTACAAGGTTAAGGCAAATGCCTTGAACACGGACAACCCTGGTCCAATTCCCTGTAATTACACAAGGTCCACTTAGGACTGCCAGGGCTCACTCCTAAGTCCAGATCCAGGAAAAGCTCCTGAACACTGCAAGGGGTGGCCCCAATACCCTTCCCCACATCAAACTCAGAGTAGGCTTTCTAAAATGTCTCTCAAATGCTGAGGGAGAAGGCGGTTGGTATAGGAAAGAGACCACCATGAAGAGTATAGTTAGAAATTATCACTCTAGATAAGAACCGCATGCTGAAAACAGGTAAAGAAGCAAACATAGTGACCTCTCAGTACCTTGATTGCAAACCATAATGACTCAAAGGGGATAGAGAGAGACAGAGACAGAGAGAGACAGAGCAGAGAGAGAAAGAAGAAAAGTCCCTGCCATAGAGACAGGCTGTGGGGAGGGTAGAAGGAGGGAAACAGGACACTGGTTGTAGGAAATGCACACTTGTGGAGGGATGGGTGTTGGAACACTGTATGACTAAAACTTGACTATGGACAGCTTTGTAACTCTGTATCTCATGATGACTCAAAAAAATTAAAATTAATTGTTTTTTCTCTCAAGTTCAAACTCCTGAAAATGCTGCCAATTAAGGCCAAAGAGAGCACAGGGATTAAGGGGTTTGTCTTGCAATGCGGCTGGTCCCAGTTGGATCCTCTGCATTGCATAGAGACTGCCAAGCACCACCAGGAGTGATCCCTGAGCACAAAGCCAGAAGTAATCCCTGAGCACTGCCAGATGTGCCCCCGACCTCCATTCCCAAAGGCTACCAATCAAGCCTAAATTCCTCAACTTTGTGTCAGTGAGCATTTTGATTAGACTCAATTGTCCTGAGGTGCTTGGGAGCAAACCTGAGACCTCTTGCACGCAAAGCATGCATTCCAACCTTTTGGGTGATAGCCCTGGTCCTGCCTTGTCATCATTCTCAAGCTGGAACTCTTCCCCCAAAATGATCCCTTATGTTACTTAGGTTATTGCCCTCAGAGTTAGTGCTAGAATTCTTTCCAGCCAGAGCCTGATGTCATGGCCTTTTCACGAAGACAGAAAGAGACCCATGACAGGAAAGCCAGTCTTTGGTGCAGCACAGTGCTTTTTGCTTCTGCTGTGTCTCTTTCTGCTGCTGGGATCTGCTGACTTGGGAGATGACTATTTCTTCCCTCAAGCTTCCTTGTCGCTAAGATACATACATCTTCCTTCCCTTATTAAATCAAACACTCATCCAAGTATCCTGGGAAGAAATTTTACAGATGTAATTAAGGTCCCAAGGCAGATGGATTTTTTTTGTTTTTTTGGGGGGGACACACCCAGCTGTGGTCAGGGTTTACTACCGGGTCTGTGCTCAGGGATCATTCCTGGTGGGCTCAGAGAACCACATGTGGTAGCAGGGATCTAACTGGAGTCAGTTGCGTGCAAAGCAAGTGCCCTCTCCACTGTACTATCTCTCTGGTCCCTTTAAGTTTGATTTTGGGGCCACACTCAGCGATGCTCACTCCTGGCTCTGTGCTCAGGGATCACTCCTGGTGTTGCTTAGGCTGGGAACCAAATGAGGTGCGAGGATTCAAAGCAGGGCTGCAGTCACTACAATGTGCTAAACAAGCAACTTAACCATTGTACTATATATGTCCAAACTCTCGCAGATAGTTATTGAAGGTCATTGAAGGTCAGGAGACAACCCAAGTGGACCAGACTTAATGAGATAGATAAGGCCTGTGAATAAGGCCTGTGACCAGGGGACCAGATAGTCCAGATTTTGCAAATGGGAGGCCAGGCTTCCATCCCTGGCACATATGATCCTCAAACCACTGCTGGAAGCAATACTGGAGCATAGAGCTGGGAGTAGTCCCTGAGCTTCTGAGGTCTTCCTCAAGAGATGCAAAGTATGGGAGGGATCTCAGAGGAAAAATGTTCTCTCTTGCTGGCGTTTATTTAGGTAGAGTATAAGCTAGATGGCAAGGAGTATCTGTCACCTCTAGAAGCTGAGAATGGTCCCTGGTTGGTAGTCAGCAAGGAAATGGGTGTCTGAGTCTTGCCACTTCGAAGAGTTGAGCTTGGCCAACAAAACTTGAGGTCATTTATTCAGAAGCAATGGAAAACCATTGCACTTGCTCTTGTACGTCTTGCTTTTTTGTTTGTTTTGGGGCATACCCGGAAGCCTTGTTAGGGGGTTAGTCCTGGCTCTGCACTCAGGAATTACTCTTGGCAGTTTCGCTGGGAGCCATAATGGGCTACTGGGGATTGAACACTTGCAAGGCGATCTCCTTACCCACTGTACTATTTCTCCAGACCTTTCATCTTGCTTTTATTGAGCCCCTATGACTGCAACTTCCTAGCTGAGAAGTAAAAGAGGTTTTCACATTTTGAGTGCCACATTTCCATTATGGCCACGATTAGATGCAATGAGGGAGATTTTTCTAAACTGGTCTCTTGCTCATGCTTAGCTGTGGGTGGGTGGAGTGGTGCATTAAGCTGCAGCTAATATCACTGCTATTGTCAAGTACCTTCTGATTCATGCATTTGAAAAAATTCTTAATATTTTTTTTACTGATTGAGGGGCTGGAGCATTGACTCCTGAGCATTTCCAGGTGTGACCCAAAAGCAAAAAGAAAAGTTTTTCAGTTGTGATTATGGTTTACAATACTATGAATAATGGTTTCTCATGCACATAATTCCAACACCACACCCATCACCTACTTGTCTTTCATAAGGATACCAACTCCTCTCCCTCTGAAACCCCCAACTCAGATGTGTGGATCAGTTCTCCCATTATGTTGATCTGTTTTGTTCTCTTGCTGTGTATTTTTAAATCCCGCATACGACAGAGATCAATTTATATCTATCCTTTTCCTTCTGACTTCACTCAGTATGAAGATCCATCCCTATTGTTGAAAATTGCATGTTTTAAACGCAGGATTAAAGCTATGCATGCTTAAAGTTGCATCGCTTTAAGAATAAAACAGCTTTGTGACTGGAGAAATAGCACGGCGGGTAGGGCGTTTGCCTTGCATGCGGCCAATCCGGGTTCGATTCCCGGCATCCCATATGGTCCTCCAAGCACCGCCAGGAATAATTCCTGAGTGCATGAGCCAGGAGTAACCCCTGTGCATCTCGGAGTGTGACCCAAAAAGCAAAAAATATAAATAAATAAATAAATAAATAAATAAATAAATAAATAAATAAAATAAAACATCTTTATTTATAAAGCTGTTCCCTTAAATATGGCGACATTGGTGGTGGGAAATGTACAAATCTAATCTAGTGTTGAAACATTGTATAACTGAACCCTAATCATGAACTCAATATTAAACAAAGCTGAATAAATAATATTCCATTGTGTATATACACATCACAGTTTCTTTTTTAGTGAATATTCTTGATAAACAAAGTTACAAAGTTGGTCATGATTGGGTTTCAGTCATACAATGCGCCAACATTTATCCTTCACGGAATGTACCACTGTACATTTCCCACCAGCAGTGGAAGTTTTCATCCCCCAACCCCCAAGCCTCTGTGGCAGATACTTCTCTCTTCTCTCTCTCTCTTTCCATTTGGGGCATTATGGCTTGCAATACAGGTACTGATAGGTTATCAAGTATATCCCTTTACCTCCTTTCAGCACTCAGTTCTTGTCCAAGGTGATCATTTCCAATTATCATTGTAATAGTGGTTCCTCCTCTATGCTAACTGCCTTCCCCCCACACTCCTGGGAAGCCTCCAATTATGGACCTGTCCTCCTGGCCCTCTTTTCAACTGTAATTGGGTATTAGTTTCACACTATGTATTTTTACACACCACAGATGCGTGCAATCATTCTGTCTGTCCCTCTTCCTATGACTCATTTTGCTCAGCAAGACACTCTCCATGTCCATACATGTATCAACAAATTTCATTATTTCATTTTCGAAGTCTGGAGGCTGCATAGTATTCCATTCTACTGTTTCCCCATTTCAATACCTTTCCATGAATAGGTGTGTAGATAAAATAGTTATTTTCTTTATCCAGTCATCTGTTCTCAGACACTCGGGTAGTTTCCAGATTCTGGCTATTGGGAATAGTGCTGCCGTGAACATAGAAGTGCAGATGGCTTTTCTGCATTGTATTTTTGGGTCCCTAGGGTATATTCCCAGAAGCGCATACCACAACTTCTTGTTCAATTCACCTGTAATTGGGCATTTATGTCATTTCCATATCTTGGCTATTGTACGAAATGTGGGACCGAAACACAAAAACATTAATATGATAGGGGTCGGAGTGATAGTGCAGTGGTTACGTTGTTTGCTTTGCATGTGGCCAACCCAGGTTCAATCCCCAGCACTCAGGATGGTCCTCTAAAACCACAAGGAGTGATCCCTAAGCGCAGAGCCAGGAGTAAACCCTGAGTACCAAGGGTTGTGGCTCAAAAACAAAAGCAAAACACATTAATTTCATAGAAACACATTTCTGCAGATCTGATAGCTTCTAGACATCTTCACATAGATGTCTTGCCAGTATCATCAATGCAGTAAGTTACTAAACTTTCTCTCCTTAAATGATAAAGTGTGGGTAGAGAAATAGTATAGTGGGTAGGGCACTTGCCTTGCATGTGGCTGATGTGTGTGTGTGAGGAATTATACCGGGCATCCCATATAATCTCTCGAGAACCTCCAGGAATAATTTTTGAGCACAGAGCCAGGAGTAACCCTTGAGCATGGTGGGGGGATATGACCCCAAAATATTTTTTTTTTAATCATGAGGTCCCTGCAAAGTAAGTTCCCTAACTTATTATATTATTATATCTTCCCAATCCCTTGGAGCTCTAAATCTTTGTTAATTTTCTCCCTCTAGCCAGTTATTTTTACTAAGTCTCCATTCTTTTTGTCATTTGAGGCCACACCTGACAGTGTTTAGAGCTTACTCATGGTTCTGCACTCAGGGAAAACTCCTGGTGGGGTTTAAGGTACCCTATGGGATTTGGGGGATCGAACAGGGTAGAATACATGCAAGATAAGCACCCCACCAGCTGTACAGTCTCCCCTAAATCTACATTCATTTTTTTTAGTTTTTAGGGCCATACCCAGTGATGCTCAGGGGTTACTCAGGGATGTCTACTCAGGAATTACTCCTGGCAATATATGAGAGACCCTAGGTGATGCTGGGCACGAACCAGGGCCTCCCACATGAAAGGAAAGCATCTTACCCGCTGTCCCATCTCTCAGGCCCCCAACTCTTATTGTTTAGGGGCCACATCCTGCATTGCCCAGAGTCTACTCAGGGTTTGGGAAAGCTAACAGTGGTAGGGGGTTGTGTAGTGATGCGGGTTGAATGCAGATTTCTTGCATTAGCCTTTTTTACTGTATCCCCATCCCCACCCCTTTCCATGTATAGATGTGTATATAGGGTGCAGGGAGGGGGGATGGAACCCAAGATCTCACATATGCCAGACATGTCTGTTTTGTGGTCGTTCCTTTGTACTGTCACTGCCTGGCTGAGTTATCTGTTGCCTAGGCTACCATAAGAGTTTCCTACTTACTCTCCTGGGATAGATCTCTGATGAGGTCAGCTGTAATCATGTCATTTCCCTGCTCAACCAACTCTTAGGAATCTATTTGCTTGCTGTTCAAATATTTCCATGACTTAACCCCAATTCACCTTCCTCCTATTTTCCTTAACTCGTAAACATGCATTCTTCCCACCTTCTAGAAGTTGGCCTTTAAAAAAATGTTGTTCCTGAAAACTGTTCTTGTTTTTGCAGGTCCTTCTATTAATCAGGACTCTTGTCCCAGCAAACGGCTGCTTTCTCAGTGTATCCAGCTTTCCTTTCACTTCCAACTCACTGCCCTTGGAATTCTCTGCGCTGATATTCTCCTGCCTTGGGCTCTCCTGAACATATAGCAGCAGCCCATTCTTCTGTTGGCTTGCTTAACTACCAAGGAAAAATGTGGTTCGAAAAGCAAATTGTGAGTGGTCAGAGTTAAAGACCTTCGGCTGCCCTGAAACTCTCTCATTCCCTCCCTCAGGACACACCACCCCAATTCAGCTCTGCAGGGTGATCAGTGACCTTAATACACCCCCGGCCCCCCCCCCCCGCCTCCTCCCCCAAATCCCCGTATGTTCATCCTAGAGAAAAGAGACCCAGGGCCCTTTCTTTCTGTTTCTGTTTTTTTTTTTTTTTTGGCCACACCCAGCGTTTCTGGGAGGCTCCTGGCGGCTCTCTGCTGGGCGTCCTTCGGGGTGTTTGGGGAACCACGCGGGGCTAGAGACCCAGGCGGGCATGTTAACATGCAGAGCATGTGCTCAAGGCCGTTGAGGACCTTCTCTGCCCGCGGAGGCCGCTTCCTTCTTTTCATTGACGGCGATTGTTTATTTTCCCCAGTCACCCAGACCCACGGCCGCGCCGGTCTCCAGCGCCCTGCCGGCGGGGGGGATAGGTGCCCTAAAGTTCCCGCTTTTAGAAAACGCGCTCTGCCTCCTCCCACTCCCTCCTCCGCCGGGACTTCTGAGCCCGGGCCAGGGTAAACACTTTATAAGGGGATCCAGCAGAGCGGGGTGGGGAGGGGAACCAGGAAAGGGGGGGGGGGAAAGCGTCCCAGGGTGGGTGTGAAGATGGGCCAGGGGCTAGGGCTCCCCGGAGTCCTGGGGCCACCCCCGGGGCACTGGGCCCGCGGCCCTGGCTGGCAGGCGGGCGCGGGCGCGCGCGCGGGCGGGGACGCGCGTTTAATGACCTCAGCAACTTTCGGCGCCCCCCCCCTCGCGCGTCCCGACTTGGTACGGCCTGTCCGGGCGTTCGACGTTCCACCCCCTTCCGTTCCCCGCAGTTTGGTTCAGCCCCCGTCTACACCGGGGTGGTGCTTAGCCGGCGCCAGATCGACCCTCGACTTCGCTTTGGGAGCGCGGTGCCTCTGGGCTCGACCCGTCCGGCGGCGGCGGCGTCCACTTCGGCTCCCGGCCCGGCGCCCCTCGCGTCCCCGGAGAGCGGCAGCCTCGGTGTATGCCCTAGCCCTCACCCCACTCGGGACATGTCCACCCCGGCCCGGCGGCGCCTCATGCGCGACTTCAAGAGGTAAGGCAGCCGTCAGCGGGCTCGGGGTGTGCGTGTGTGTGTGCGTGTGTGTGTGTGTGTGTGTGCGTGTGTGTGTCTGTGTTGGGGGGCTGGGGGGGTGGTGATGGGGGGGGACCGGCTTCTGGGCACAGGGCGGGTCCGGAGGCGGGCCGGCGAGTGGCGGCGTCCGGAGGGGGGAGCGGGGCTGGAGGGCCACCCGGGGCTGGGCTGCTTGGGACCCTGGTGTGTGTCCCCGCAGGTTGCAGGAGGACCCCCCTGCCGGAGTCAGCGGGGCCCCGTCCGAGAATAACATAATGGTTTGGAACGCGGTCATTTTCGGGTGAGTCCGCGTTCTTAGAGACGCTCGGGGCGAGTCGGGGCTGGGCGCGGAGGGGGAGGGGCGCGCCGGGACACCCCCCTGGGGGCTCCGGGTCGGGCTCCCCGGGTGACGGCGGCGGGCTGGGGGGTACCCAGGGAAATATTGGGGTTCGACTCGGGCCTAGGTGCCTGCTGGGAGCCTGTGCCTCGATTAGTTCGGTGCCTGCTGCCAGGGGAAACCGTTTGGGGATCTAAGGGGGGCGGGGCGGGGAGCGGTGGCAGTTAGGGGCGGCGGCGGCTTAAAAAAAAACACCTTTCGGTACCTGAAACCCTCCAAGCCCCAGGTGGTGCCTCCTGAGGAAACTCGGGCTTGAACCCGAGGATGGGGAGGGAGTCAAGTGGAGCTGGGACGCAAAGATCATCTCCACGGAACCAGGAACGGGGGTGGGGGGGTGGGTGCCCCGGGAGCCCCTATTAAGGGAATTGATTGGTTGTTTTCTTCTTTTTCTTCCCCCCCCCCGCGCCCCCGGCGGTGTTCCAGGCCGGAAGGAACCCCGTTTGAGGATGGTAAGAAAGTTTTTTTCTCTACCTTTTTAGGAACCTCAGGTAGGATCAGAGTTTTCAGTTATTCTGGCTGTGGACCCGCTTGGCCTCAGAAAGTACTAGACGTGTGTAGGGGCTCCAATCGGTGGCAGGTGCTTCTGGCTATGTGCTTCACTGGAAACGCGCCTTTTTTTTGCTTGCTGACTTAAAAAAAATAAATAAATAACGTAGATGAGTCACTTTTTTTCAAAGGAACTGCTAGGCACTGATATTGGAGTTTGTGATGAAAAAATTTAGTCGCTTCATCGGTGCCCTTCCCGCAGCCCTGCGTGAGGAGAGCGGCTCAGTCCTAGGGGCTTGACCAAGCCAAATTTGAGGGGAGGGTCCGAGCAACTGCAGAGGCTTTCTGGCTTAGAATTGTAGCCTCAAGGGCAAGAACTGCATTCAGATTCTTGGGTTTGGTGTGGAATGAGGGGCCGCCCTCTCGCTCCTTTAACTCTGTCAGTGGTTTGTGGCCCCTTTCCTTACCAGTTGGAGTAGAAGTTTTGGTTCTTAAGTGCAAGTGGCTTCTCAGTGTGTGCTCTCGTGTAGGACTTGTGGTGAGCGATCTCAAAGCAGTTTCAGAATTGAGGTTAGCCTTAATGTGCCAGTCTCCAGACTTGAAGGGACTAGGCGCATCTGTCGGTGTGTGGCTTTAGATGGATTTCTGTTTCACTTTTCTTGTCTGTTTTGATGGGGAGGAGAGTCATTCCTTGCAGTGCCCAGATGATCATGTGGTGACAGGACTGAACCTGAACCTTCTACATACAAGTCGTGCACTCAGGCCCTTGAACTATCACTCTTTCTCCTAAGTTTTCCTTTTGTCAGGGTGGTTGGGGCCACACCTAGAATTATGCTTGAGGGCCAATTCATACTTGGGAGCCAGGCAGTATTCAGGGACCATGCAGTACTGGGAAACAAAAGCACCGTAACCCTTGCATTACCCTCCTAGTCTTCCATGTTTTACTTTTAAAAACATATCTTAAGGGACTGGACTGAGAATCACTGGGAGGGGGCCCCGAGTTCTGACCCCTGCTTGGGAGACCTTATCCTCCCAAAGCATATAGACTAGGGCAACAGCCCAAAGGGCCTGGGATTAGATTTCTGGCACTGTGTGGTCTCCCATGAACTGGGAGGAGCCCCCAAAGCTACTGGGTGTGGCCTTAACTTTCCCTCAAGATAATAACATCAGATATGTAGTTGACTTTTGTGTATGTTGGGAGGGGGCACTCCCGGAATTGCTCATGGGTCACTTCTGCTGGTGCTTAGGGGACCATGCCTTGCTGGTGATCCACATACCCAGGACTCCCATATACAGAAAATGTGCTCAGTCTATTGAGCTAGGCAAGGCGTGCAAGGCAAGTGCCTTACCTGCTGTGCTATCTTGCTGGTCCCTATGGTCAGTTTCATTCTGAGGTAATTATAAATTCACATGCCATTGCTATTAGTAATACAGAGATCAGAGAGCTAATACAGGGATTAAGGCGTTTGCCTTATATACAGCAGACCCCCAAGCCCAATACTGGGTACCATATATGATTGCCAAACACAGCTGTGTGTGGTCCCAAAATCACAAATAAAAACAATAATAGTACAGAGAGAACCTGTGTGCCCTTAACCCCGCTTTCCCTCACCCCTTTGACAACCTGCCTGTTATAGTATGATACCAGGAAATTGACATTTATAGTTTTATGTGCACTCAATTTTGAGTGTGCATGTGTGTTAGTTGTGTTTCTCTGGAAGTTTATAGCATTTAAAATGTGATTGAAAGTATTTGAACTACTCATTAGCATCTTTATTGTTTGAGGTATTTAAAACAAAAATATCTCAGTGGTTTTTTTTCCCTTTGGATATGTAGTATTTTGTGTGTGCACAAAACTGCCTGAAAGCTGGAACAGAAACATTTGCGCAACTCCTAAGTACATGCTTGGTTTGCCAAGTCAGATTGGTTTTGTTTTGTGTTTGTTTGTTTTTGTTTGGGGGTCACACCCCTCTGTGCTCAGGGCTTACTCTTGCCTTTGTGCTTAGGGATCACTACTGATGGGCTGGGGGGGACCATATTGGGGTGCCGGGGATTGAACACCGGTCAGCCACTTGCAAGACAAGCAAGCACCTTACTGTATTGTCTGTAGCCTCTCAGATTGCTTTTGATGTTTCCAAGATGTGGGGTAGGTTAGCATCAACCAATTCTACTGTTTGTCTCAAACACACAGATAGCCATAGAAGACTTTTGTTTTCTGGCGTTTGGGCAACCCTCGGAAGTGCTCAGGGGTTTCTCCTGGCTCTGCACTCAGGAATTACTCTGATGCTCAGGGGATGCCAGGGATCAAACCTAGATCGGCCACATGCAAAGCAAGCACCTTACCCACTGTACTATTCCTGCAGCCCCAATGATTGTGCTGTTCGATTTTTTTTATGTTATTGTTGTTTGGGGGAAGGCCACAATTGGCGTTGCTCAGGGCTGGTTTTGTGCTCAGGGATCACTCCGTGGTCCCTTTGGGGTGCCAAGGCTCGAACTCAGATCAGCTATGTACAAGGCAAGTGTCCCACCTGCTCTGCTGTCACTCTGGCCCCTTCCTAGGGGACTGTTGACAGCCTTAATCACTGGGTAAATATCCCAGATATCAGTGCTATTACTGCAGAAATAAAGATTCTAAAGGCACATGGG
Organism: Sorex araneus; assembly: GCF_027595985.1. Lineage (NCBI taxonomy): Eukaryota > Metazoa > Chordata > Mammalia > Eulipotyphla > Soricidae > Sorex > Sorex araneus. The sequence continues at coordinate 119,305,483 of NC_073313.1, forward strand.
TTTGATGCAGTAAATCATTTGAACTGATCATTGCAAGAGATAGCCAGTCTTCCTTTTATTCTCCTAGAACGTAGTGGTAGACCTCCCATTCTAAGTGGTATGGGCAGATTGAAGCTGTGCATTTGCGTTAACTCAAGCGAGCTTTGTTTTCATTGGCCTTCTTCAAATCCCTCCTGATTTATGCTGACTGCTGTCTGCTGGACACAGCCTTATTAATAGTACATCGCTTTCTTGGGGGATGGCTACTTAAATATTTCAAGGGTGCATATCTTGTTTTAAGTGGGATATGTTGAGAAGATACTTACGGAATCCATTATCTACCTAGGCCTTCCAGCTGGACATTACTTGCTCTCTTTTGGATGATAGGGCTCACTATCCTGGCATTATTCAAAGGAACTACGCAGGCTAAATGACAGGACTGTTTGATTCATTCCACTGGGCAGTCCACTATCCAGGGATGGCTCTCTTGGGTTTCTAGAACACTGATCATGCCAACAACAACAAAAAATAACTTTCTCTGACCTTTGGGAAAGCACTTCTTTGTGCAGGCAGGGAATGCACTGGGCAAGAGTGATTAGGGACAAGGGACATCTATGGTTTTATTCCAGCAGTGGGTTACAAAGCAGCAGCCTCCAGACCACTTGTGCTGCTTCATTGTAAACCATGTGTAGGGGAGTGTTTAGACTTGCCCGATCTATAGCTTAGGAAAAAGAGGAAAAGCTTAAGAAAAAAATACCCTTCAGGGTATTTTGATTCTGCATGACCCACTTGAAGAGAAATATGATCCCATGGGTTTGCACTCCCAAGCCAGTCACTGGGAAGGGCCGGTGCCCCCTTACCCTGACATCTGGGTGTGCGTGCTGACTAGAAATGCTGCAGGACAAAGTATTCTTCATCGCATCAGCTGAACATTTTTAACAGGGGCCTAAGCAATAGTACAGTGGGTAGGGCGTTTGTCTGGGTTTGATCCCCAGCACCCCATGTGGTCTTCGATTTTTTTGGGGGGGAGGTTTTGCCAGGAGTGATTCCTGAGTGCAGATCTGAAAGTAGGTCCTGAGCACTGCTGAGTATGGCCCCAAAGCCAATAAACTGTGGCACTGTAGCACTGTCGTCCCATTGTTCATCAATTTGCTCGAGTGGGCACCAGTAGTGTCTCCATCGTGAGACTTGTTGTTACTGTTTTTGGCATATCGAGTACACTATGGGTAGCTTGCCAGGCTCTGCCGTGTGGGCGGGATACTCTCAGTACCTTGCCAGGCTCTCTAAGAGGTTTTTCTTTTTGTTTTTGTTTTTTTGCTTTTTGGGCCACACCTGGCATTGCTCAGGGTTACTCCTGGCTCTGCACTCAGGAATCACTCCTGGAGGTGCTCGGGGGACCATATGGGATGCTGGGAATTGAACCCGGGTCAGCTGCGTGCAAGGCAAACGCCCTACCCACTGTGCTATCACTCCAGCCCCAGGCTCTCTGAGAGGGATGGAGGAATCTAACCCGGGTTGGCCGCATGCAAGGCAAATGCCCTACCTGCTGTGCTATTGTCACTGTCACTGTCATCCCATTGCTTATTGATTTGCTCAAGTGGGCACCTGTAATATCTTCATGTGAGACTTGTTGTTACTGTTTTTGGCATATAGAATACGCCGCGGGTAGCTTGCCAGGCTCTGCCGTGCGGGCGGGATACTCTTAGTAACTTGCCAGGCTCTCTGAGAGGGATGGAGGAATCAAACCCAGATCAGCTGTGTGCAAGGCAAACACCCTACCCGCTGTGCTATTACACATATAAAAATTGTTAACAGACCCCGTCAGATGTTAGTATTTTGGGCTGGAGTGATATGATAGTACAGCCAGTAAGGCACTTGCCTTGCATGAGGCTGACCTGAGTTTGATCCCTGGCATCCTATATGGTCCCCCGAGCATTGCCAGGAATAATTCCTGAGTGCAAAGCCTGGAGTAACCCCCGAGCATCACTGGGTGTGCCCCCCAAAAAATGTACTAGAATTTGCTTTTCATAATCATTGTGTTCTTAAGAATTTGGGTAATAGTTACAAAGAAATGGGTTGCAATTAATGAAGTCTGTCAATACTTAGGTCAATACTAAGATACAGAGTCAGGCAGACATTATCTTAAGCACCAAATTTTTCCAGTCAGCAGCAAACTTGTAAGGATTTGGGACCAAGAGCTAGGACAATGGTTAAGCCAAGGGAGTGTCAAGAGCCCCTCTAGGAAGTGATCCCTGAGCACAGAGCCAGGAGGAGCCCTGAACCCCACTGAGTATGGCCATACCCAAAATCTGTCAGAGTTTGTGCTGCTTTATCCGATGGGGCCCACAAACTGGTGGCCCACGAGCAGGAAATGCTTGAGGAGGTGGAGGGGGGATATGTTCCCAACTTATTATCAAATACCTGTATTTTGTGGCTTGAATGTGTAGGGCCTACACCCTCTCACCTAACTCCTTGTTGCCATCTCTCAGCCACTAGGTGCATGCACATACTTGTCCTGCCCTCTGCATATAGATGGATCCACTGATCTGATCCTTACAATGATTTGTCTGTCTCAGAAAAGATGGATCAGGTAGGCACCCACGCAAGTGAGGCTTTGGATTTCAGTGATCTTAAAGCAGGAATGGGGAACGCCTGGCCTGTGGGCCACGTATGGCCCGAGGAATCCTGTGGTCGGGCCCTGTTACCTGCCAGGACCAGGATGGAGACAGAGTCCTCTGGTTACTCGCCTGCAGCCTGTGTGCCTATATTGTCAGGCCCTTGAACGACGTGATCAAGATCCAGATGGGCCTTGGCAGAAGCACGCTTCCTCACCCCTGCTTTAAAGCCTAGCCTTCTCTGATTAATCACAGGAAAACACAGTAGTCTTCATGCTGGCATATACTAGGATTTTCAGTTTTCTTAACATTTGTTTTGAATCTCAGAAATTGCATAGAGGGCTGGCTGCTGCGGAGGCGGTCATTGTTGGATGTGGCTCAAAATGTGAGAGTCTTATTCCCCCCACCTTTGAACGTGCATTTCAGGGAAGATTTGGGCCCTAGTCTCTATGCAGACACCGAGAAGCAGATGGTTTTAGTTCTTCGGTAAAGTCAGTGCTGTTTCAGGAGACTTGATCAACTTCTTTTTTTGTCTTTTTTTGTGTATGTGTGGGGTGCATACCCAGCAGTGCTCAGGAATTACTGCGGCAGTGCTCAGAGAACCATATGGAATGCTGGGGATCAAACCCAGGTCAGCCATGTGCAAGGAAAATGCCCTTTACAATGCCCTTTACACTGTACAATTGCTGCGGCCCCGTGGTATAACTTGTCTCGGCAGTTCAGGAAACACATGTTGACTTTTGGGCAATTACTTTTTTAGAGTTTGGGGCTCTGCAACCCATAGTCATCAACCTACATTGTGCCTGAGTTTTGCAGCAGGTCAGAAAGAAAATTCCAGTTAATAATTGATTTGTTTGTTTGTTTGTTTGTTTGGACTTTGAGGACACACCCAAGCAGTACTTGGGGACTATTCCTGACTGTTCTCAGCAATGACCAGCAGGAGTGATCGATGCAGACTCAGCGACATATAAGGCAAATGCCTTACTCTCTGTACTGTTTCTCTGGTCCCCATTTAATATTTGAGATCAGTAACTTCGCTCTCTCTCTCTCTCTCTCTCTCTCCATTCCTATCTCTCAGAGTCTCTGCTCTCTCCTGAGTCTCCACTCTCTTTCTATCTCTCTCCCTCTCTCTCACACACTCTCTCTTTATTTTTGGTTATTCCCTGTGTGGTATTCAGGGCTATTCCTGACACTATGCTCAGGATTGATCCCTGTTGGTGCTTGGGGCACCCTGCATGGCATCAGGCATTTGAACCAGGATTGGTCATGCATAAAGCAGGCCCCTTAACACCCCTGCCCCATCCATATTATCTTTCTGGCCAGGACTATTTCTTACTAAGAATGAAATTTGGATTGTATGAATGTCAGGGAGAGGGATGGTGATGGATTTCTTCAGCTTGACCTGGACAAAGAATGCTTAAATTTTTTATTTCTTTTTGGGTCACACCTGTCGATGCACAGGGTTTACTCCTGACTCTGCACTCAGGAATCACCCCTGGCGGTGCTCAGAGGACCATATGGGATGCTGGGAATCAAACCCGGGTCGGCCGCGTGCAAAGCAAATGCCCTGCCCACTGTGCTATTGGTCCAGCCCCAAGAATGCTTAAATGTTTAGAGCTCAAATCATGGTTCCAGTTCACAGAGTATTTCTTTTGTGGTACCGGGTGTATAGCCTCATGTAAACTTCATGTACCCCATTTTGTAGATGAATATAAAGTTGGGTGGCTTCCCCTGGGTTCCACAATTTAGTGTTGCCCAGTAGTTGCAAAGGAAGCATCTTAACCCAGCTCTGCCCACAGAGCCGTGCTAAGCTCCGCCATGCTTTATGGTACCCACTTAGGCCTGCATTGTGTACGTGTCTTCCCCACACTCAGGTAGTTTTAGTGATGATTTTCATTTAAACTGCATGGGACCTGGGCCAGAATGATAGTACAGCGGGTAGAGTGCTTGCCTTGCACTTGCAGCCAACCCAGCTTTGATCCCCAACACCCTGTATGGTCCCTCGAGCCCCACCAGGAATGGTTACTGAACATAGAGCCGGGAGTTAACCCAGAACACTGCTGGGTGTGCCTCCCCCCAAATAAAAAACCCCAGATACAAATAAATAAAGTGCATGGGATCTCTGTGTACCATTCTATCTGCTGGACCCTGTGCAGCCCCTAGAGCAATTCTCTGATAGTCTGTCTCTTACCTGGGATTTAGTCAAATACCAGCCTTGCCCCTAAAGTGTTTATTTACGCTTGGGTCCTATAAGGAAGTTCACAGGTTTGTTTTTTTGTTTGGGGGCCATACCTGCTGGTGCTCAAGGAACTTTGCAGCACTGGGCAAACATGCACTGTAGCCCTTTGAGCCATCTCGCAGCCCCAGGTAGTTCAAAGTTTTGTGTTTGTGCTTTTGGTTTTGAGCCACACCTAACCCTTTCAGCGCTTACTCCTGGCTCTGTACTCAGGGATTACTCCTGGCCGGGTTCGGGGAACCCCGTGTGGTGCTGGGGAAGAAACCTAGGTCAGCTGCATGTAAGGAAAGCTCCTTCTCCACTGTATCATCTCTGGCTGGACCCAGAAGTTCAAAGCTTTGAACAGTCATTCATCCCACTGTTGATTTTTTTTATATAATAATATCCCCCATTTCCACTTTTTTGTGTTTAGTATATTTCAAGCAGTAGCAAAAAGAATCATGTTTTTTGGGGGGGTTGTTTGGGGCCACACTCAGTAATGCTCGGGGATTACTTTTCACCCTGAACCCATGAGTTACTCTGGCAGTGCTCAGGGGACCATGGGATGCTGGATATCGAACCTGTATTGACTGTGTGCAAGGCAAACACCTTACCCACTGTACTCTCGCTCATGACCAGGTGCTGGATAAAGAAGCTTCTTTTGATAGACCTTGCCATGATCGTCTTTTCCAAAATAGTTGTTTTTCCCTTTGGGTCTTGGTTATGCTGCATATGATCTGCAGGTCTGACTTTTAAATAATTCAAGGAGTGTGTCTTAGTGAATATCCAAGCAGTGCTCAGGAATCCCTGAGACGGTCCCTAGGCTGATTCTCAGCCAACCCAGCAGGCAGTTCAATGCCATGGCCTGAGGATGAGGTGCCAGGCCTCCCTAGCGGTGTTTGGGGGTCTCCTGTGCTGCTCTTACTGCTCTTGCCAATGTTCGGGGACCAGGTGGTGCTGGGAATGGATCCTGGCTCGGAGACATGCCTAGTGTGCACCCTAATGGCTATAATGACTCCCGGCCCCTGAGTTGAACCTCGGAGCCGCAGGTGTTGTACCAAGGGCAACTTCGGAAATGTGTTCTCAAGCGCTTGCTAGTCAGGAGATGGAGCTATTATCTGAAAGGAAGGGAACGGTCACAGTGTTCCTTTTTTCTTTTCTAAAGTGGAAAGAGGCCTATTAATGGATGCCAGGAGGAATAATGACTAACTCCGAACAGAAGAGTAACGAGTTCTCCTTGACCTGAAGTGTGGTCTCTTTTCTTAGAATAAGTAATGTATTAAATGGTGCACGGTAATACAGTGCGTTGTGCAGCCTCTTATGCCAGGAAGTAACTAATTTCAGAGGCTTACTAGAGGAGCTTTCAGTCAGTTGAGACTGCCCAAACAGCTGCCCAATTGTTCCTGTGAATGTATTCCCTTTAGTTTAAAATGACATTTCAAAGGCATCCTAATCTCCCCAAGTTACAGCATCTTAGAATTCCTTTTTTTCTCCTAAATTTTGGGTCACTCCTGGCAGCACTCAGGGCTTTCTCCTGGCTCTATGCTTAGGCCCCACACCTGGTAGGGCTCTGGGCACCCTGTGTGATGCCAGGGATTGAAGTCTGCAAGGCATGCACCCTCCCCACTCTTCTGTCTCTCCGGCCTCATCCTGCAATTCGTTGTATGAGCTCCTTTGCCCATGTTCGCTTTAGAGTGTGTGTTTTAGACTCTTCCTGCTACCTTAGTTCACGAAGAAGGAATGTATTTCAATAGTAGCCTAAATAAACATCATTAGATAAATTGGCGGGCTCCGTGAATGCAATCTAATGTGATTTTTAAATCCTTTCTGTCCTAAATTCCCTCCATTAGTGTGAATAATTGAGTTGATTTTACAGCGAAGTACCCTGTGACTCATACTTACGGGTTTTGAGAGGGACTGAAGTTTTTTTTTTCTGGCAAGCATTCAATTACGGTTTCATTATAGGGGCACTCTTACATGAAAAGAACACTGCAGTACTCGTTCCTTTCCATTTTCACAATGATATGATAATTGACTCAGATAGCTAGTGTCAGTGGATTGTTTTTTTTTTTTTTTGCTGTGGCCAGGGTGGGGGGCGAATGGTGGTCAGTCCCAGCACTCCTCAGCAGTTGCTCCTGGCAGTGTTTGGAGGGAGCATGGGAGGGTGGGGATGGAGCCAGCACCTCCCACATATAAAGCCTGTGTGCAGCCCCTTGAGTGCTCTCTCCAGCTTAAATAGTGTTGATTTTGGTGTTTGTGTTTGTGTGGGGGACCACACCCAGCGATGATCAGAGGTTACTTCTGGCTCTGCATTCAATTATTCCTGGCGGGGCTCATGGTATCATAAGGGATGCTGGGGATCAAACCTGGTTCCACCTCATGCAAGGCCAGTGCACTATCTACTTTACTATCATTTCAACCCCTGGTAGTGTTGATATTTGAACCTCAGTGTGGTCTCTTTCTTTATGGTCCTCTGAGGACAAAAATCACTGGAGGGACCTGAGGGATTGCTCAGAGGGCTGGAGCACATGGTTAGCATGCAGGAGTCCAGAGTCTATTCCCCAGTACTATATAATCCCACTGAGCACTGCTGCAGCAACCCCAGGGACTGAGCCTGGGATTATCCTCCCCCACCATGGCCCCCAGATATGGTCCTCATATCCCCCAAATCAAGAAACTGATTTAAGAAAATTAAAATCACTGGAGCCGGGCCAGAGAGATAGTACAGCAGGAAGGGCACTTGCATATGGCCAGCCCACGTTCAGTCCTTGACATTGCATCAGATTTTCCAAGTACCTCCAGGAGTGATCCCTGAGCACAGACCCAGGAGTAAGGACTGAGCACTGCCAGAGGAGGCCCAAAATAAAATCACTGGAGAGGCTAAGATGGCCACTGCTTGGAACAAACCTTTGAAGATCTCCCACTCTCCATGAGGAAAAAAGGCCAAGTACGGGCCCTCATTTGTTGTCGTGTCAAGCTTTAAGATGTCTGTGTTTAAGATGGTTGGGTTTCCATTTAGGAGAGAACAGTAGCAAAAGAAAAACTAGTGGGGCCGGAGCGATAGCACAGCGGGTAGGGCGTTTGCCTTGCACGCAGCCGACCCAGGTTCGATCCCCGGCATCCCATGTGGTCCCCCAAGCACCACCAGGAGTAATTCCTGAGTGCAGAGCCAGGAGTAACCCCTGAGCATCGCTGGGTGTGACCCAAAAAGCAAAAAAAAAAAAAGAAAAACTAGTTCCTTCCCTCTAAGATCAGGGACAAGACAAGGATGTCCACTCTCACCGATTCTGTTCAATATAGTACTGGAAGTACTTGCAATAGCGGTTAGGCAAGAAAAAGATATTAAGGGCACCCAGATAGGAAAGGAAGAAATCAAGCTCTCACTATTCACAGATGATATGATACTATATTTAGAGAACCCTAAAGCATCTACCAAGAAACTCCTAGAAACTATTGACTTGTATAGTAAAGTTGCAGGCTATAAAATCAATACCCAAAAGTCCATGACTTTCCTATACTCAAATAATGAAAGAGAGGAAAGCGACATGAAAAAATCAATCCCATTCACAATCATGCCTCAGAAAATCAAGTGCCTCAGAATTGGCTTAACTAAGGATGTAAAGGACCTCTACAAAGAAAACTATAAAACGCTACTTCACGAAATAAAAGAGGACACAAGGAAATGGAAACATATCCCCTGCTGATGGATTGGGAGAATTAACATTGTCAAAATGGCAATACTTCCCAAAGCATTATACAGTTTCAATGTGATCGCTTTAAGGATACCCATGAAATTCTTCAAAGAAATGGATCAAACACTCCTGAAATTCATATGGAACAACAAACTCCCACGAATAGCTAAAGAAATGTTTTGGGAAAAGAAGAGTGGGAGGCATCACCTTCCCCAACCTCAAACTCTACTACAAAATGGTAATAATTAAAACAGCATGGTACTGGAACAAAGGCAGAGATGCAGACCAATGGAACAGGGTTGAATATCCTTACACAAACCCTCAAATGTATGATCATCTAGTCTTTGATCAGGAGCAAGAAATGTGAAGTGGAGTAAGGAAAGCCACTTTAACAAATGGTACTGGCAAATCTGGACAGCTGCATGCAAAAAATGGACTCAGACCTTTACCTAACATCATGTACGAAAGTCAGATCAAAATGGATTAAAGACCTCAACATCAGACCAGAATCCATAAGGTACGTTGAAGAAAAGGTCAGCAAAACCATCCACGACATTGCAGCTAAAGGTATCTTCAAAGATGACACTTCACAGACCAAGAAAGTGGAAACAGAGATAAACAAATAAGACTGTCTTAAACTAGGAAGCTTCTGCACCTCAAAAGATATAGTAACCAAAATACAAAGACAATCTACAGAATGGTAAAAGGTATTCACTCAATACCCGTCTGACAAGGGGTTGATATCAAGGATATACAAGGCACTGGTTGAACTCTACGAGAAGAAAACATCCAACCCCATCAGAAAATGGGGCGATGAAATGAACAGAAACTTTCTCAAAGAAGAAATCCAAATTCCCAAAAGGCACATGAAAAAATGCTCTTCATCACTAATCATCAGGGAGATGCAGATCAAAACAACAATGAGATATCATCTCACACCACAGATACTGGCCCATATCCAAAAGAACAAAAACAACTTTTGTTCGCAAGGATGTGGGGAGAAAGGGACTCTTCTTCACTGCTGGTGGGAATTCCAACTGGTTCAGACCTTTTGGAAGACAGTATGGACGCTTCTCAACAAATTAGAAATTGAGCTCCTATTTGACCCAGCAATACCGCTTCTGGGAATATATTCCGGAGATGCAAAAAAGTATACTAGAAATGACATCTGCACTTGTATATTCATTGCAGCACTGTTTACAATAGCCAGAATCTGGAAAAAATTTGAGTGCTCAAGAGCAGATGACTGGTTAAAGAAACTTTGGTACCTCTACACAATGGAATACTATGCAGCTGTTAGAAAAGATGAAGTCATGGAATTTGCATATAAGTGGATCAACATGGAAAGTATCATGTTAAGTGAAATGAGTCAGAAAGAGAAGGACAGACATAGAAATATTGCACTCATTTGTGGAATATAAAGTAACAGAATGGGAGACTTACACCCAGAATAGTAGAGATGAGTCACTGTCACTGTCATCCTGTTGTTCATCGATATATTTGAGCAGGTACCAGTATCATCTCCATTCATCCCAGAGCTGAGATTTTAGAAGCCTCTCATTACTTGTTTTTCCCAAGGATTGGAGACTCTTTTCAGGGTCAGGGGAATGAGACCTCTTATTGTTACTGTATTTGGCATATCATATATGCCACGGGGAGCTTGCCAGTATCTTCCATGTGGGCGGGATACTCTCAGTAGCTTGCCGGGTTCTCCAAGAGTCACATATATATTTATTTCCCTTTATGATGATGTGTTGCATGGCCACATAGCTGCACAGTCCAGGAATATGTTCACTCATATGTGAGGCTCAGCCCAAGCACGTGGAAAACGGCCTGGAGCGTGATGGCAGTGGGGTAGTGGAGATCGGCTGCCAGGGCTGGGTCCCTTGGGGCAGGGCGGGCTCTCACCCGCCTCACTCTGGGGCACCCCTGGTGCGGAGTCCGGTGGCATAGTTATGGGGGCCTCATTTTATGCTCCCTCATGGGAGAAGCAGAGATGAGTACCAGGAGGATTGCTCCACGGCTTGGAAGCCAGCCTCACATGCTGGGGGGAAGGTAGCTCAGATAGAGAAGGGACCACCAAGTAAAGGGTGCGTTGGAGGGCCTGCTTGGGATGGGAGATGCAAGCTGAAAGTAGAATATAGACCGAACATGATGGCCTCTCAATACCCATATTGCAAACCACAATGCCCAAGAGGAGAAAGAGAGAAAAAGGGAACTGCCCTGCCACAGAGGCAGGGTGGGGCGTGGGGGGTGGAGTGGGGGTGGTGGGAGGGGTTCTGGGATCATTGGTGGTGAGTGGGCACTGGTGGAGGGATGAGTACTCGATCATTGTATGACTGAAACGCAAGCACGAAAGTTTGTAAGTCTGTAACTGAACCTCACAGTGATTCATTTAAAAAAAATTTTAAAAATAGGGAAACCAGTTCCTCCTTAGGCGGTGGATCCGGTGGTATCTGTACATGGTCAGAGCAGGCCCTGGGAGAAGACTCTCTTGCCTGGTCTTTCTCACCATTGAAGACTCACACTAGGTCACGTCAGGTGAAAAACGAAGTGCTTGGGAACAAGGAGTTGAATGTGTTTCCTTACCCCTTTCTTTTCTAACCACAGGCACATTTAAACTGACTATCGAGTTCACTGAGGAATATCCGAATAAGCCACCTACCGTTAGATTTGTCTCTAAGATGTTCCATCCAAATGGTAAGTAGCATGGTGGCAGCCATCGTGGGCTCCACTGTTTGCTGGGGAGATGGCGTCCACGTTGCCTGCTTACTCGTGTGTAGCATTTGAGTGTTTTGTTTAAGGCAGTTCGCTTTTTGCTGAAAACCACACTTGTTCCTGATGAGCTGCAGCCGGGAGCAGACTTTGCCTTTGCTTGGGAGGCTTCAGAGCCGTCTGGCTTTGGTGATCATCCTCATTGCCTACAGTAAATGCAACCAAGGAGCCACGTATGGGGGTTTCCTTTTAAGGTTGGGTCAGACTGGGGTCATCCAGTGATTATTTTCTCTCACTGTTTTGGGGGGCAGGGGAGGGTTCGGGCCACACCTGGCAATGCTCATCAGTTATTCCTGGTTCTACAATCAGGAATTATACCTGGCAGTGCACTGGGGACATATGGGATGCTGGGGATTGAACCCAGGTCGGGCACACGCAAGGCAAACACCCTACCCGCTGTACTATCGCTCTAGTCCCTCTCACTTCTCGAGCAAGGGTTTTCAACTTTGGATATCAGAATTCCTATGGAACATGGTATGGTTTGGGGGCAACACTCCCTGGCTCAGTGCTCAGGGGTCACTCCTTGAAAGGGCTCCGGGGACTATGTGGTGCTGGGGGTCATGTCCTCTCACCTGCAAAGTATGAGCTTCAGCTCTTTGAGCTAGCTCTCCAGCCCTGTCTTAAGCATCTAGATGCTCCTGGGTGAGAGCAATTATACAGTGGGTAGTGTGCTCTACTTGCACGTGGCTGACTTGGGTTCAATCCCTGGCACCACATATGCTCATGCACCGCTTGGGTGTGGCAGCAAAAAAAAGACAAAATAGAAAATTCAGATGCTCTGGCCAAGGGCTGGGATGTAGCTCAGTAGTAAGCACTTGCCTCGCATATGTGAAGCCCTGCAAAACTGAAAAAAAACTTCTGGCCCTGCAAAGACAAACAAACAAAAAGAAACCACCAAAATTGGAATGAGATGCCCTGATCTCCCAGTTCGGGCCCTAGAAATCAGCAGGTGCAGTGCTTACTGTCCGGGCGCTTATTGATGGGGCAAGGGAGATAGTACAGAAGGCTGGTGCACAGGCACTTGCCTTGCCTCTGGCCACTTCAGCAGCCCACCTTAGTTCAGGTGCTGGGCACTGCATATGTAGAGCTAGAAATAACCCCTGGGTACAACCAGGTATATTCTAAAATCACCTCCCACTGAACAAAAGGACTTAGAATGAAAAAAGAGGGGCCAGAGAAATAAACAGCAGGTGAGTTGCTTGCTGGGCATGTGGCTGATATGGGCTTAATTCCTGCCACCCCACATGGTCCCTCTAGCCCACCAGGAGTATCCTTGAGTGCAGAGCCAGGCGTAAGTCCTGAGTACAGCTGGGTGTGGCTCTGCTCAGGGCTTAGAAAATAGATGTTAAAATGCTTTGGGTGACTTTTTCTTCTTTCTAGTAGCAGTTCTAGACTTGCTCGCCTCTTACTTAAGTTAATAAGTATATTTTCGAGAGTGGAGAGATAATACAGCAGGCAGGGCACATGCCTTATACACTGCCAACCAGGGTTCAATCTCAAGCCCTGCCAGGAGTGATCCCTGAGCGTAAAGCCAGGAGGAGTAAGCACTTAGCACCACCAAGTATGCCTCCCCGCCAAAAAAAAACCCTGTTATTTTCCAGGATGTCAGAATTTTTTTCTTTATACCAAAATATAAGCTTCTTAAGAGCTCTATTGTTTATGACAGGAAATAAGAGTTTACACATTCGATGGACTACATTTCCCACAAGTGTCTGATTGGTGTGGTACCCCATTTGGAAGTGTGTGTACTTTCCTAAGTCATAGGACTGTCTTGTCCGCAGAACATGCATGAGTTTCTGTCAGCTTTAGACGATTGCAATTGACATTCTCTGTGCATCCTGATTCTTTAAGTAGTAATACTGCTGACTCCTAGGTTGAGGAAGTTAACTCAGCAGTTACTGCATCTTTTTGATTTGGTTTGCTTTTGAGGGGTGGTTTGGGGGTTACATCTGGTGGTTCTCAGGGTTTACTCCTTGCTCTGTGCTTAGGAATCACTCTTTGGTGAGGCTCAGGGAATCCTATGGGGTGTTGGAGAACTGAACCCGGGTCGAAAGCATTGCAAGGCAAGCGCCTTCCCCGCTGTTCTAGCTCTCCGGCCCCTCAGTATTCTTTGAAATCTCAGACACCTTGTGTTCCACTTCACTATATCTTGCCTCTAATGTGGAAACTGTTGTGGGTTTGCTGTGTTTAACATCCCCACTTCTCTGCTCTCAGTCTATGCTGATGGCAGTATATGTCTGGACATACTGCAGAACCGCTGGAGCCCAACTTATGATGTATCATCCATTTTGACATCCATACAGGTGAGTTTTGCTGATGTGACTATGGCCTTTGATATGTTATCTATAGGAGCAGGATGCTTGTTGTTAGTTGTGGGGGCCACCTTCATGTCATGCTTTGGGAGCCGGGGATCAAACCCAGGACCTCACAAATTGCCCCACCATTTCAACCATCTCCCCTAACTATAAGATAACATTAATATCATACTAAATTTCATGTTGAAATAGTTGTCTCTTACATTGTGTTAAATATATTCAAGAGTTTAAAACTTCATCGATCCACTTGCATAGATGCTAATAAATGCAGTGTTTCTCAATGTGGGTGATACTACACACATCCCATCATGGCATGGGCACAATTAGGGGGCTTTTTGGTTGCTTGAAGAAGGTAGATTTCCCTGGGTGGTTGCTGAATAATGCTTTTTTCTGATAAGGGGGCCATAAACCAAATACATTTGGGGACCTCTGTACTATTAGACTAATGCATCTTTAGGTTACTGTGCTAACTCAGCAAATTTAGCTATTAACTTAGGACAATTCACTTGAGGGTCACTACTTTATAAAATTGCTATTCGTTTTAATACCGGATGATCTCACTCATCTGGAGAGTAGAGAGAGACAAAACAAGGAAATGGCAGTATTGAACAGTGATAAGCTCTTGACTGTGGATTACAAAACTCAGATTACCACACAGTGTAGGGCCAAGGTAGGAATGAAGAAGTGAATGAGAGGTGATTTAGGGACAGCAGGGGGAGGGGGAGTCTTGAGAACTTTTGGAATGGTGGTGAATGGGGTACAGTAACGTGTACATTATTACCATAAACATGGACACCATCATCACCATGTTACCTGGATCAATTACATTTTATAAAAGATGATCACAGAAAAAAAGCAAACCATATTTGTCTGACTTTTCAAAGTTCTTAAAACTCCAGTAACTGAACAGATATTATTTTTTTGTTTACTTTATTTATTATTATTTTTTTATTTTTATTATATCACCATGTGGAAAGTTACAAAGTTTTCAGGTTTATGTCTCAGTTATACAATATTCAAACACCATCCCTTCACCAGTGCCCATATTCCACCACCAAAATCCCCAGTATACCCCCCGCCCCCCACCCCCAACTGTATAACTGATGAATTTCACTTCATTTTCTCTTTACCTTGATTACGTTCCATATTGCAAAAAAAAACTCACTATTGTTGTTGGAGTTTCCCCCCTAGAAAGACAGCCCTACTAAGGAAGCATTTGATAATTGGTTTTCCATTAAAAGATTGTATGTTTTCAGTTTGCAGAAAAGGTCGCGCGGCCGCGCTAGCGGCTGAACAGATATTATTGACTATGTCTGACTAAGGTATAATTGAAAAGCAAAATATGTACAAAACGATAAAACAAAAGATTAAAATGGGTATAATTAGCAACAATAGCTTAGTAAACCCTCAGACAAGTACATAATGACTGCATGATGAGATACAACAATTTTCTTTCACTGAAGTATTTTTTGATCATTGCATTAGCCATTTAGTAGTAACAAGGAATTTAAAATAAATTATTGTGGGCCTACCACAGGAGCAGGCTTAAGGGGTGGCTGGGAAAATGGAGACAGTGGTGGAGGGAAGATGACTGTGGTGATGGGATTAGGGAATTGGAATATTGAATGACTGTAACAAATCACGATGAACAATTTTGTAAACTGCAGTGTAAGAGTAAGGAAAAACTTTAAAAATAAAGTGTGTTTGTTTTGAACATGTATCTTTTTTTTTTTGCATTGAGGAACTAACTTTTAAAATACTATCTCTCTAGTCTCTTTTGGATGAACCGAATCCTAATAGTCCAGCAAACAGCCAGGCTGCTCAGCTGTACCAGGAGAACAAGCGTGAATACGAAAAGCGTGTTTCTGCAATCGTGGAACAGAGCTGGCGTGACTGTTGACCTGAGTGGCACGCAAGAAGAGGCTCGTTATAAGAAAAATACCTGTTGATATATTTGCCATCCCCCCTGTTCCTTGGTGTCATTATATTTACTTTATTAAAAGCAACATAGCTGATGTGCTGTTTCAGTGTTCCCTTGCTAAGGTTTTCCAGCCCCTCTCTACTCTCCTGGAACATCCCAAAACACCCTGTTTGAAATCAAATGTGCTGTACCTGGGTTATGTGCAAAACAATAATGACTAATGCTTAATTCTGAGTCTGTTGTACCTCATCTCCAGTTGGGGGCAGTAGGGTGTTCCTGTACTTGACACTAAGTTTTGAAAATGGGTTGTCACACAAGGAGGTGCTTTAGGCATAGCTAGGTGACCAAGATCTTACTTGTAACAACATAATGACTGCTGTGTTCTTTCCTGGCTGATCCTTTGCTCGTGTTGGATTCAAAGGGATTCCACTTTACTCAGTGTGGAATCCATGAAACAGGCCCTTATAAACATCCACTTTGAAAGGCCAGTGGGAGCTCAAAATACTGGGATCCAAAGACTAACCAATCTGAACTGCAAGGCATTTTTCTTCACTGGTAGGAGACTAAGAAAGAATTCAGCCCAAGTACAGTACCATAGTTGTAGTAACTGATACATCCTCTCCTTCCCAGATAGTTATTGAATACATACATGCACACACTCCCATGCTAAGTTTCAGAATGGAACATATCCTGGGGATTTTTTCCTCTTCAAAGAGGTGTGGGGACAGAGGAATGAAAAAGAATGACTTTCTAAGCTAGGGGAAGTTGGAGAGCCTTGCAACTTTTTAAAGGAACAGTGCTACCCTGAATCACCAACTTTATGACCCCCATCTATTTTTTAGACGTTTAATTCAAGGAAGGGAAGCTCTCTGTGGCAAATCTTTTCCCACTCACAACCTGAATTCACACTGCATGCTTCCGTTTCTTCGCGTTCCGTAGAGTAAAGCCCTCACTGTTTGGCTATCTTTGTTTGAGTATTTATCCTTTTTGCTAAAACCAGTAACTTTAAGTAGCAGTGTGGGACAAGGCTTGTAAATGTTCTATCTGATGTTCCTTTGTTACCTTTTCAGCACCTACCACTCTTCTAAATCAAAGTTTGCACAAGTAACCCATGTATAAAATAAATGTACATTTTTCAAAAGTTGTAAATAAAAATAACCTTAAAATTTTGTAGTCAGTATAATTACATTTTAGCTGAATGTGACCTTGAAGTATTGGACTCTGACTATTATACATACCGCCACCCCCCAAAAAAATTAAAAATCAACATCGTAAAGCAAAAGTACACATTTGGGGAAATGCGCAAGAGTAAATGGTTTTTTTCCTTTCAGGTCATGTTAGTTTGGGGTTTGGGTTCTGGGGCCATTTACAGTGATGTTCAGGGAACCATATGCAATGCCAGGGATCAAAACAGGGTCAGCTGTGTGCAAGGCAAGTACGATAACCAGTATACTATCTCTTTGGCCATTATATTATTGATTTTTTTAAAAAAATATAGGGGCTGAAATGATAGTACAGCGGGTGGGACAGTTGCCTTACACATGGTCAACCTGGGTTCGGTCCTCAGCACGCCATAAGGTTCTCTGAGCCCCACTAGGGGTGATCCCTGAGTACAGAGCCAGGAGCATCTACAGGTGTGCCCCCCAAACAAAACAAAACCAAAAAAAACACATTGCAGTAGCTAAAACTATATTAAAACAAAGTGACTTAATGGATCGATCAAAGCAACGTAATAATAGATAAGAGGGCCAATAAACAAGCCCGGGAATTGGTAGTGCCCTGACCAACACCTAATGGAGAAGTTGGCTAACTTACTTGACCTACCTCCCCATTTTCAGGAAAAACCCCCAATGCCTCCATGAAGATCTGCCGTTTTGCACAACAAAACCAGCGCCCTGGACCCACACCCAAGGCTCCTCCTGTGTCCCACCCCTCCCCGCCCCACACCTGCATTGACCCAGTGCTTGGAGGGGGAGGAGAAAGGGACAAATCGTGCCCATGTGGGTTTTTGTTTGTTCTGGGGCCACACCTGATGGTGCTCAGGGCTTACTTCTGGCTCTGTGCTCAGTGATTACTCCTGGTGTGGCTCAGGGGACCATCAAGGAGTACTAGGGATCAGGGATTGAACCTGGGTCGACCTTGTGCAAGGCAAGCGCCCTACCGGGTAGACTATCTCTCCAGCCCTACCGCCCACTTGACGGAACAGTACCAAACTTACTAAATGATATTCTTAATTTTTTACTTTTGCATTTTAAATGCTGTGATTTACAATGCGATAGGGTTTTCTGCATAGTGTTCCAACACCCCACCGTCCACCAGCGTGTCCCCTACTCAAACCACCTCACCCCCTTAAAGATATTTTCCTTGTTGTGGAGCTGCACCTGGAAATGCTCAGCGGTCACTCCCAGCTCTATACTCAGTCATCACTCCTAGCGGTGCTTGCGGCTGGCGGGGGGGGGGGGCGTCATACGGGATGCCAGGGACCAAACCCGGGTCACCTGCATGCAAAGCAAGTATCTAACCCACTGTACTATCTCTCAGGCCCCTTCCATGGTATTTTGAAAAGTCTTTAATTTATTAAAGAATGATGATCTACGAAGTTATTGATAGTTAGGTTTTAGGGGGGGTTTCTGTTTTTTTTTTCTTTTTGGGTCACACCCGGCGATGCACAGGGGTTACTCCTGGCTCTGCACTCAGGAATTACTCCTGGCGGTGCTCAGGGGACCATATGGGATGCTGGGAATTGAACCCGGGTCAGCTGCGTGCAAGGCAAATGCCCTACCCGCTGTGCTATCACTCCAGCCCCTGATAGGTTTTAAACATGATGTTCTAGCACGAAGCCTGCCACCAGCGTCAACTTCCCTCCACCAGTGTTCCCCAGTTCCTTACCCCCCACCACAGCCTGCCACCTTGACAGACACATTTTAAAGTTTGGTCGTTGTAGTTTGGATCTATTTTCAGTGCTGTTGACTCTGTGGGGTACCTTACAAATTCTTTTTGGTTTCGGGTGCTCAGAGTTTACTCCTGGCTCTGCACTCAGGAATCACTCCTGGTGGGGCTCAAGGGACTAGATGGGACGCCAGGGATCAAGCCCGGGTCGGCTACGTGCAAGGCAAGCACCCTCCCTGCTGTACTACCTCTCCAGCCCCTGCACTATGTTTTGGATATATAGCTATACCCAGGTAAGTTTCAGGTACAAAGTAGGTGTCCAGGTGTCCTCGGTGTTCTTTGGGGGGCATGCCCAGAAGTGCTAGCAAACCACGAGGTGCGGAGGATGAAATAGTCATGGGGAGACTCGGTACTCCCGCTCCCCAGCTCTTTGATCCCTTTCCTGGGCCTTTCTCAGTCTTATTGCAAACAAAGCAGGTTCTTCTGGGGCACCGGACCTCAAGCCATGCTTAGCAAGTTTAGGGGTCACTTCCAGTGATACCCAGCCAACCTGGTTGGGGTTCAGTACTAAAGCCCAAAGATGCAGTGTTGCTGAGCATTGCCGTGTTAGGGAACACCAGGGCAACCCCATGAGTGCTTAGGGGCCTCCACATTTTGAACCCAGGATGGATCGATGCTTGCCATGTGTAGTAACCCTTTTAATAGCTACCCAGCCTCCAAGCTACTTTTTTGTTTGGGGGCCATACCTGGCAATATTCACAGTTTCCTCCTGGCCTGCAGTTCAGGGATCACTCTTGGTGGTGCCTGGGGGACCATATGGGATGCCGATAATTGAACCTGGGTCCGCCGTGTGCAAGGCAAAAGCTCTACCCACTATACTGTCCCTCCAGCCCCAACAAATTGTTTTTTTTTTGTTTGGGGGGCATACTTGGTCCTGGATCTGCGCTCAAGGACTGGTGGGAGATTTGGGGGTGCCAGGGATCGAACCCAGGTTGGCCACATGCAAGACAAACAACCTACTCACTGTACTATATATCCGGCTTCACCAATCTTCTTTCTTTTAAAGAGCAACCCATTTTATTTCATTTTATTTTGTGGGGGGAGCCACACCTCAGAGTTTATTTCTGGTTCTGTGCTCAAGAGTTAAACTAACAGTCCTCCGGGGGCTGTATGTAGTGCCTGGAATGGAATCAGGGTTGGTTGCATGTAAGACAACTGTTTTACTCCTGTGCTCTCTCTGGCCCCCACATTTCATTATTATTTGGAGGTCATACCCAGCTGTGCTCAGAGATTCCTCCTGGTTCTGTGATGATGGATCACTCCTAGCTAGGTTCAGGGGACCTTATGTAGTGCTGGGATTGAATCCAAGTCAGTTGTATGCAAGGCAATCACCCACTGTACTATCTATATCTCCCCCTACACCCACATATCATTTTATTCTGGCCCCTTTTTTGTTTTGGAGGGGCCACACCTGGCAGTGTTTAGGTCTTATTCCTGGATTTCTGAGCTCAGGAATCATTACTGGTGGGCTCCAGTTCCCACATATCATTTAAAAAATAAAAGGACAATGATTGTGGCAAGTATAACCTTCTGTTTGGGGGAGTTAAATGAAATTAAACTTAACTTTTCTTGGTTTTGGAGGTTACACCCATCAAGGAGTTAAATGACATTAAACTTAACTTTTCTTCGTTTTGGAGGTCACACCCATCAACAGCAGGGATTACTCCTGGCCTTTGTGCTCATGGATGACTACTGACAAAGTTTGGGGGAACCATAAATGGTACCGGGGATCAAACCCATTGTCAGCCCCATGTACAAGGCAAGTGCCTTACCTGCTTAACTATCCCTCTCGTCCCTTAACTCTTAAATCATGGACTTAAGGAACCCTCAGAGCGATTCATTCTATACTGGACACACATGAATTTGTTTAGAAGCAAAATTCCAAAATAGGCTTAAGTTCATTTCTGCATTAAATTTGAAACCCAGGGGGCAGGAGCAATAGTACAGCACGTAGGGCATTTACTTGCCTTGCATTCAGCTGACCCAAGTTCGATCCCCAACACCCCATATGGCCCCCCGAGCATTGCCAGGAGTAATTCCTGAGCACACTGCCAGGAGTAAGCCCTGAGCATCACTAGGTGTGATGACCCCCCCCACCAAAAAAAAAAAAACTTGAACACCAATCTATTTTCTTTGGTTTGGGGCCCAGACTGTGGTACTGGGGGTGGGAATCTTGCCCAGTGTGGCTTAAGGACGACAGAATTCCAGGGTTCCTGGGTCTCCAGCATGCCAGCATGAGGCTGCAGACCATTGAACTATTTCCATGGCCCCTCAATTTGTATTTTGGATGTAGATTAGTTTTACTTTATTTTTTTCACTTACTCTTCTAGGTATCTTTACTGGGGGTAGGCAGAAGTGGGGGCAGGGGGCGCAGAGCCAGTGGAGCTTAGGAGACAGTATGTGGTGCAAAGGATCTAATTGGGATTAGCAGCAGGCAGGGGAAGTGCCTGAATTAACCCCTGTGTACTATGCCTCTGGCATCATGGAAATGGAAATATATATTTTTTTCTTTTTGGGCCACAGCCAGTGGTTCTCAGGGGCTATTTCTGTCTCTGTTTGTGTGTACAGTGCCAGGATTTGAACCTGGGTGAGCCACATGCAACTGCTCTAACCACTGTATTATTTTTCCAGCCCATGGCTGGGAATCTTAAATCTCAATATCAAATCATACTTGAATAGAAATATGCAGATTCAATAGTTTTTTGCTCTTGCATACTTCCTGAGAACCATTCATCAATATCTTTCATCAAGTAATCCTTTATTATTTTTATGGGGGGGAGGGTTTGGGGTTGACCTGTGCACCAGCGGCACTTGGAGGCTGTTCCTGGCTCTCTGCTCAGGAGTAACCCCTGGTGATCTCAGGGGACCATAAAAGATGCCAGGGATTTGAACCAGGCTCACTGCTCTTGTGGCTGCAAGTCAAGTTCCTTGCCTGCGTTCTCTCTCTGGCCTCAATTTTTTTAATTTTCTGGAGTAAAATAGCTTTTATTTATTTTGGGGTTCGGGGCCACATCCAACAGTGCTCAGGGGTTACTCTGGGCTCTGTACTCATGGGTCGCTGCTGCCGGTGCTCAGATCATATGTGGTGCTGGGGATCAAAACCAGGTCATCTGCATGCAACCAAGTGCCTTACCAACTGTATTACCTCTCCAGCCCCAAATAGTTTTATTTAAAAATTTTTACTTAGAGGGGCTGGAGTGATAGCACAGCGGGTAGGGCGTTTGCCTTGCACGCGGCCAACCCGGGTTCGAATCCCAGCATCCCATATGGTCCCCTGAGCACCGCCAGGGGTAATTCCTGAGTGCATGAGCCAGGAATGACCCCTGTGCATTGCTGGGTGTGACCCAAAAAGAAAAAAAAATGAAAAAAAAATTTTACTTAGAGATATGTGAGGAGAGAGAGAGAGACATGTTCAATTGGGAACATGGTCTTCTTCAAAGTGCAGTCCTCTGAAAACCTCACAACATGGGGATAAAGAGATTAAAATAGAGCAAGGAAAGTGCTTGCCTTGCACACACACAATCCAGGTTTGATCTCCAGAACCGTATATGATCCTCCAAGTCTCACCAGGAGTGATCCCTGAGCACAGAGCCAGGAGTAAGTCCTAAGCATTACTGAGTGTGGTCCCAAACCAAACAAACAGCTTCACAGCAATCTGGGCTTCTAAAGCATCATATTTCATGGTCCAAAGGACCACAACACATTCAACTGAATGGCTGAAGCAATTTTCCCAGTTTTTTCTTTAGGATATTTGAAATGCCACAGGCCGCCTGCATATAACAATGATGACAGTGGTGACTGGATTAATTAACATCGATCTGCGAGGCTCCCTTTATAATGGCATGCAGATTTGAACTTGTCTTCAGTTTTGCACCTGCTGATATGGGAAAGGGAGAATGATGACGAGCCTCATCACAAAGTTGTAATTAAAGTCCTTTATTTAGGCACCGTCTCCAGCTTCAGGGGTTACTCATAGCAAAGAATGCACTGTATACCACTAAAAAAAGAAGCCTGGGTGATGGCATGGTATTTCCATTCAATTTTGCAATCAAAGGGCAGGGGATATATATATATATGTGTATATATATACATATGTATATATATATACACACACATATATATGTAAAACTTTTAAGTAAAACTTGAAAGTTCTCATGCAGATCTTCTATAGCAAAGTGACTGAGTTCAAAATGGCATTAGAGCCAGAGAGATAGGACAGTGGGTACTTACCTGGCATGTGGCCAGCCGGGGCTTCGATTCCCGGCACCACATAAGGTCACCTGAGCCTGTACAGTCAGGAGAGATCCCTGAGCACAAGAGCAGGAGGAAGTCCTGAGTGCAGTTGTGTTTGGCCAAAACTCCAGGACAAAACAAAAACTGCTATTGCAAAGAGAAAATAACAAACCTGACAAGACAGAACCACGTGGTGATAAGCAGCTCATTCTTGCCAAACTTTATTTGTGGGGGGAGGGGTGTTTCAGGCGATGATCAGGCGACTCAGGAGCCCCTTCGATGATTTTCCACCAACCAGGTCCAGGGTTCAGCGCAAGGGCCCAAGGATGTGATGCTTCTTGGGTTCTACGGTGCAGGGGATATCCCAGTCACCCCAGTGATTCTTGGGAGCCTCTAGGGCTGCACCTGGTGATGTCTGGGGGACCATGTGGTGCTAGGAATTGTACCTGGGTTGGGCGGATGTGCCCTGAATGTTGCACTATCTCCCAGCCCCATTGCCAAACCCTTTTCACATCTTTTATTCCCGAGCAGTTAAAACCCCACATCAATGGAACATGTTAGGAAATCTGCACCCTCAAATTCAGGATCTAAATTTGTATATCCTTGGTCCATTTGGGGGAGTCTTAGCTATGATGCTCTTCTATTCTGCAGAGGCTGGGGAGATAGTACAGTGTGAAGGCATGTACTCAATGCTCTGCATGAGTATGAGCCTCATTTGGTTTTTCTGGGGGCTTGTTTTTTGGGTGGACTACACCTGGCAGTGTTGAGCTTACTGTGCTCAGGAATCACTCCTTTTTTTTTTTTGCTTTTTGGGTCACACCTGGCGATGCACGGGGGGTTACTCCTGCCTCTACACTCAGTACATACTCCTGGCGGTGCTCAGTGGACCATATGGGATGCTGGGAATCGAACCTGGGTCGGCCACATGCAAGGTAAACACCCTACCTGCTGTGCTATCGCTCCAGCCCCAGGAATCACTCCTGAAGGTGCTCAAGGGACTATGCAGTGCTGGGGATTGAATGAAGCTTGGCTGCATGTAAGGCAAGCACCTTTAACTCTGTATTATCTCCCTGATCCTGACTCAGTCCTCATCATTCATGGTCTCCTAAGCACTGCCACATGTGGATCTGGAGGCTCCCTCGCACTGGTACCACATCCATCACCCTTGCATTGAAATACTGACCCGCAGGACGAATGGTTCATGGATGGAAGCCTACCTCAAGGGCTGGGGAAGAGGACAGTTGGGACAGAGAAGGGACTGTTATGACAATGATGGCTGAAAGGGATTGCTCTGGATGGGAGATGTGTGCTGAAAGTGGGCAAACGACCAAACATGATGGCCTCTCAGTATTTGTATTGCAAAGGATCATGCCCAAATGGTGAGGGAGAGAGAGGGAGAGAGAGAGAGAGAGAGAGAGAGAGAGAGAGAGAGAGAGAGAGAGAGAGAGAGAGAGAGGCAGAGGTATGCTGGGGTGACAGGACACGGGGATATTAGTGGTGGGAAGTGTACACTGATGGATGGCTGTTGGAACATTGTATGACTGAAACTCAATCATAAAAACTTCGTATCTCACTGAAAGCTTTGTAACTATCTCACAGTGCACTGGTGATTCAATTAAATAACTTAAAGAAAAGCTGACCCAGTTGGCCAAGAACCACTGGGAGTGGTCCCTGGAGCACTGTTTGGGCGAGGTACCCTCTAATTGTTCTGTTGAACTTTTCCAGTTTCCAGGTAAACCTGACTTCATACATCTTTCCCCCTCTTCCATAATCATTTTCTAAAGGAAGAAATTAAAAGGAATAGGTTTCCCCACTGTTTAATCCCTGACACCGTTCGTTGCTTTTTGGGGGATGGGTGAGCCACATCCAGCAGTACCGAGGGGGCCTTGTGAGGTCCTGGGGATTGAACCCACATGCAAGGCAGGTGTCCTACCCCGACATCATTTTTGGTTTTTAGGTCACACCTGGCAATGCTCAGGGGTTACCCTCGTCTTTACACAAACCTGCTGCACTACAGCTCCGTCCCCACCCTGACACTATTCTTAAGAGAAATGAGGGCTGGATTATCTCACTAATTGAATCAGAACTTCTCAAGTGACTTTTTCACTTTTGGGACACACCCAGCATCAGTGCTTAGATGTTGCTACCAATAGTGCTTGGGGAACCCATTCGGTGCCAGAGATCAAACTTAGGGTGTCCCACATGCAAAACATGTTCTCAAAATGTTGGCATTTTTTTTCATTGTAGTAAAAAAAATAGTTCAAGTTCCTTCGCCACTGTTAAAACCATTAAGTGGGGGCTAGAGTGATAGCACAGCGGGTAGGGCATTTGCCTTGCCTTGCACCTGGGTTCAATTCCCAGCATCCCATATGGTCCCCCGAGCACCGCCAGGAGTGATTCCTGAGTGCAGAGCCAGGAGTAACCCCTGTGCATTGCCAGGTGTGACCCCAAAAGCAAAATAAGTAAATAAATAAAACCATTAAGGGCCCAAATAAAAGCACACCTCATTTCTCTTCTACATACATGCACAGACACACATTAAGGAAAGTTAGTATGAAAGCCAGTATCATACTCTGGTCATCACCGTAGGTGACTCTAAGCAGCAGAGCCCCAGGCCCCAAGTTCACCTTGCCTTTGTAATGTTCAAATATAACTACAATGGGCAATTTTTTCAGGCAAAACAGGATCGAATCAGGTGTATGTTTTATATGTCAGGATTTTAATTACAATCTTTTCCTTATTATTGCAGTTGCTACGTAGTATTCTCTATTATAGTGTTTTCTAACAAGGCCAGCAGTTCCTTTTTTAGGATAAAAGACATTTTTATACGTGTAGGCCTATTCAGGTTCTCCCCTTAACATTTTTCAACTCTCTTCACTGTGACTAAAATTTACACTTGCAGGATTTATCTATTTCATGTCAATATAAAATGCATCAGCACAGTTAATTCCTAACACTGATTTTTTTTATAGTACTTGGGGCTGGAACAACAGTTTAGCAGGAAGGGCATTTGCCTTCCATGTGGCCATTTTGGGTTCAATTGCCAGTACCCTGTATGTTTCCCAGCCCCACAGAAGTGATACTTGAGAGCCAAGAGTAATCCTTGGGCACCAGGTATGACCCCCAAAAACAAAACCAAAATAACAAGAAAAAAATAAAATTACTTAATTGTATAAAAAATATGAATTTGGGGGCAAAAACCATGATTTTATAAAATATTGACTTACAATTTTATGAAATTCCAGATAAGTTCCATCACTTATGCTTGTAGACTCACCACTTCCACAAAAAGATATCTCAAGTATGAAATAAAAAGGAAACATAGTTAAGGGAACAAAAATTCATTGGTGTTAACGATTTCATCTATAGAACTGAGCTACAAGAGTGGGGTTGAAGCGGGGGAGGGCCCCTTGGGACACTGCTGGAGGGACGCAGGCTCTCTGGTGATGGGGGTAGTGTTGGAATGATGTATGCATGGAAAATATGAGTAACAACAATCAGATAGTACAGTGGGTAGGGTGCTTGCCCTGCACGTAGTCAACCCATGTTCGATCGCCAGATCCCATATTGTTCCCCAAACCTACCAAGAACGATCCCAGGAGTAAGCCCTGAGCACCTCCAGGTGTGGCCCCCAAACCAAAAAGAAAATAATGATAACAACAATAATATTAAGGAAAGGAAATAACTGTTGTTTGATAAGTCTCTTGCTTTACACAATCCCAAACCATGTGAAAGCCAACAGCCCGATATTTGGCTGTGGCCAACAAGCTGGGCTCTAAGTGCCTCTTTACCTGCTCAATTAGGATGTTCAGGTCCAGTGGGCTCGGGTCTGGGGATACTTCATCGCCCACCTTGCTATTCCTTTATCCAAAATCCCCAGAGTGGTCCCTGGAGACTGTTGCTCAGAAAGAAGTGCAGCACCAACGTCATCACCTTTGGCTCCTTTTTATTCAGGAAGCATACACTAAATCTTTTTATACAGATTTTTGTACATTGCAGAAACCAGCGAAAATAGCCATTTTAAATATGCTACAAAGTTGACTCTTGGGGCTTGACAAGCTGTTTGAGAGGGGAGACCAGCCAACTGGTCTTTTCCTCCAATCACTGATGTTCTCTGCAGTCTATTGACCGAGCTCTGCCACAGCCGTGGCTGTCTGGATGTGCTGCCATCCAAACTGAGGGGAAAACGGTGACGGAGAGGGCTGCAAGTCTCTCTGCAAGGCACCGAGAACAGACAGTTCCAGCTTCCTTTCTTCAGAGTGAACCAAAGTTTTCCCCAACTTTCCAAAGGATCTCTTAAGTAGTCCTCTCTCAGCATGAAGACTAGGGACTTATTCAAAATTGAAAAACAACAACCATCTATCACCACAGACAGTAAGTCGCTTCCAATTGTAAGGAAGTCACATGGGAGAAGTTATAAATAAATGAACATTAAAGTTACTTTAGGAAAGTTTTACACCAGTTAGTTGGGAAGGACGTGTACACGCACATCACAAGGGACTCAGAAAACAGTCTAGAACCGGCTCTACACAAAGAGAAGAATACGTAATACAAAACATGACCGGACATTTTCAGTTAAGTCTGGAATGAAGAATGTAGTCTGCCTATAGCTGATGTCAATTGTACATATTGTTACAGGTTGCTGTGAATTTTTCTCAGGAGTTAAAATCCCTCTGGCTGCATGTGCTGGCTTGATACCAACTACTAAAATGAAAGGGACACAGCAGTATCAAAGACACACACAGGGAACTGCGCAGATGTCATCTGCTGGAGTAAGCTCGTAATGAGTGGACTGGAAGGTCTGGGGATTTGAGAGTTACTAAAGCACTATAGGAAATGAACACAGAGAAACATCTTAAGAATGGATATACTTTGCAATTCAATCGTGGAGCATTTATTGAACTGATTGGCCTTATTGGGTGCTCCACAAAATAAATTAAGAGCTCAATTTGCTTGAGGCATAACCAGCTCATAATGCCCAACTTGGCCTTCCTGTTTGAGTTGATCCAGTAGGTCTTCCTTCCGTCGTTTCCTACCAACCACCAGGTACCTGTCATGGCCCACCCCATGGGACTTACTCTTAAGACCATACTTTTGGGCGATCTGATGAATCTGCTTCCGCTCGTCATTGGTCAGCTCAGTTGAGAAAGTCAAGTCCGTGTGGCTCTCCGAGCGGGCGTAATTCCGGATGATCTGTTCGATGTCTCTCTTGGCAATCCTATTCACCCTCTCGACATCCAGACCAAGCCCTTCCCGCTTATGCTGCTCTTTGACCGAGATGGGCTCCCGAATGCCCTCACCGGATTTGCCCAGGCCCCCACCCGTCCACCCCATCTTTCGCAGCAGCTGGTTGCCAATGTTATCCTCTCGGATCTGTTGCTTGTATGCCTCCTCGGCCGAGCGGCCCTGAATCTCGTTCCTCGAAATCACGTCTTCGATAGCACCTTTCTTCAAGTTGTTAATGACGGTCGGCTGTGTCTTCTTGAGGATCTTCACGGCCTCCCCGGCCGCTTCGTATTTGACTGTTTTCTTCACCCCCACGGCTTCGGCAATGACCTCACTCTCAAGTATCACCTTGCATTTCCACCGGAGGCCTGTCATCCGCTCATAGACATACTCCACGGTCATTCGGTTAAACTGCGCTGTGTCATTGAGCGTGCACACAGGATTGGTAGAGTTCTCATACACAACAAGATCCTTGATATCCTTCTTCTTTCCCGAGCCCCGGGGGGATGAGCCACTCTGACACTGGGAACTTTTGACTGACGGGTAAGTGGGCTGCGTTTTCTGCAAGATTTTCAAAGCCTCGTCGGCAGCTGCATGCTTACTTGTTTTCTTGGTTCCATAACCTTCGGCTAGGCAGTGGTCTTGCAGAAACACCTGGCAGCGCCAGGTGCGATTTGGCATCATCTCATACTTGTACTCAATGGACATTTTGTTGAACGAGGCAGAGTTGTTGAGGATGCCTATGGCATCGTTTGCGTTCTCCGTGATGATAAAATTGGTCCAGTGCTTGGCCGAAGCATTATAAACTGGTTGCCCAGACGCATCTTTTGTCATCACCATGTCCTCTGGGGGTTTCAGTGCTGGAGGAAAGTCACAGGAAAGCATGCCAACCTGGCATACCACCAGGTCCTCTCCAAAGGTGTGCTTGAATTTCCGGCGGACCACCCTCACCTCGATACGTTTCTGCAAAAGTTTGATGGCCAGCTCAGTAGCACGATCCCTAGACCCATTCTTGCTGCCAGCGTAGCCTGTTGTCAAGTAGATATTTTGGCATCGGACTTCGCAAGCATAACCATCGATGAGAAGTTTTTTATTTTTGGGGATGTCAGCAGGAGGGATTTCTTTCAAAGGTGCGTAGATGTACTCGGGATTTGTCTTGCATGCCTGAATACAGCGTGTCAACATGTACGTGTAATTAATTTTATCAGATCCGGCAGTCATCTCGGGATTTGAAAGGCTCTTCCAGATGGTGGCGGTTAACTTATCAATGAAATACTGCTTCTCAGCTATCACCGACTCAGGAAATGTCTGTGATTCCGAAGGTTCGAGGATTGTCTGGGCTTTTGCTGGCTGTGGTGTGCTGCTGGCACTGGGTTTCCCACTGTCGAAATGCATGTTGGCTGTTACAGATTGCTCTTTTGTGAAAATAAATTCCGATGAATCAAAATACTGAGAATTCCCATCTTGGACTCCGAATGAGTCTTGAGTATAATCTTGGTAGGTGTTTCTTGGCACCTGGGCAGACTCTGTTTGTTCCTTGACCTCTTTTGTGGGAGGGCCCGAAGACTCTTCCTGTCTTTCCTCATTTGAACTACTAGCGACAAAGTGCACGGGCTCAAAACGTGGTCTAATTTGGAACTTGGAAGTGGCCTGCTTTTTAGGAGGATTCTGACCTACAGAATGAGTGAAATTTACAACTCATTAAAACAAAGGGGACTGTTTCAAAGGCACCAAGCAGGGATCAAAAAAAATACAGTAATAAACACCCTAAGTTCAAGCGTTATCACGGGGACAAGATTGTTCCCACAGAAAACCTTCAGACTATTCAGGTGAGCAGTGTCAGATTCCAGCCTCCGGAGGGATGTTCCCTGCCCTCACGCGAGGAAGTGAAGAGACTTAACAGAAAATATGCCCTTGAGTCAATTATGCGGGTCATCACCATGCATGCCTAACAGATGTCAGAGTTAAGAGGTGGTTCTAACAGTCAAGTGTTATCAGCACTGAAAAGACCCGTTTTTCCCTACGATTATAAATGGAGCGACTCTAGTCAGGGCCTTTTCACGCTCCCTTTCTCTTCTTATATCAGAGCGAGCAACTCCATGATGGTGCCTTTCTCTTGTTTGTTTGGTTTTTGGGCCATTCCTAGCTGTGTTCAGGGCTTACTCCTGGATGGCTTGGGGGACCATATGGGGTTCTGAGGACTGTACCATAGTACTATTGCTCTGGCCCCTGTGATGGTGCTTTTGAAGGTGGTGACTCAAAACCAAAATGATTAATCCCAATGTTTCTGTCAGAATCTTTGATTCTGATCCAGTTTGGAAAAAAAAAAGGGGAACGAGGCTTTATTTTATTTCTAGAACACCTTGAAACAAAGGCCTTTATGGACTTTTTGGGGCATACACTAAGAGGAACCAAAAACTAATAATACTAGGGGATAGGAGCAACAGTACAACAGGGAAGGCACTAGCCTTGTACGTGGCTAACCCAGGTTCCATCCTGGCATCCCACAGAAGCCCTCGAACCCTTCCGGGAGTGATCTCTGAGAGCAGAGCCAGAAGGAAACCCTGAGCACTGCCTGGTGTGGTCATAAAAAAATGATAAAAGGGAGCCGAAGAGATACTACAGCGGGTAAGGCACTTGCCTTGCATGTGACCGACCTGGCCTCATATCCCTGGCATCCCATATGGTCCCCCAAGCACTACCAATAGTAATTCCTGAGTGCAGAACTAGGAGTAACCCCTGAGCATTGCCAGGCATGGCCCAAAAGAAGAAAAAATAGGTTAGGGCCAAGTGATAATGTGTACAGCAGGCAGGGAGTTTGTCTTGCATGCAGCCAACCCAGATTTAATACCCAGCATCCCATATGGTCCACCAAGCCCTACCAGGAGTGATCCCTGAGTTCAGAACGAGGAGTAAATCCTGAGTACTGCTGGGTGTGGCCCCCAAACAAACAAAAACAAAACAGAAAAAAGTCAATAGGCCTTTACATTGCTGTGAGGATTAATGTTGCCAATGTCACTGGCAGCTGCTGCATTCACAGCACTTCTTTCAAAAGCCACATTGCTCCCTTCAAGCCTGTCTGGCAGAAGCGGACATACGTACCATCACAGGATGAGGAGAGGTGGCGCTTCTGACCTTTGGAAGCTTTGGGCAGCATGAGGTCATAGGAAGGCATCTCCCCAATATCAATACCTTCTGCCATTTGGAGAATTTTTTCCATCAAGCGTGGGCTGTACCTATGGGAAGGAACACAATCTGTAGTGAAAACAGGGAAGACTAGTTTTTCTCAAGAGCTTCTAAGTAAGCCTTCTTGGACTGACTCACCCACCTTTAGCAACAGACTCTCTTCACTACACAGCCCAAAGAACTTCTAAAACACCAAGATACCCAATGGGAAATGACACTACTGGTCATGGGAATCACCATTTCCCCCCCGTCCAAGACATGCAAGCGTCAAAATCAAGAAATCTCATGAGGGGCTGGAGTGATAGCACAGCAGGTAAGGCGTTTGCCTTGCATGCGGCAGACCCGGGTTCGATTCCCAGCATCCCATGTGGTCCCCTGAGCACTGCCAGGAGTAATTCCTGAGTGCATGAGCCAGGAGCAACCCCTGTGCATTGCCGGATGTGACCCAAAGAGGAAAAAAAAAGAAATCTCATGAAACGACTTGAATTCTAAGGTTTCAGTCTAAATGAAGTCTCCCCCGCCCCGTAAACTTTCAAAGCTGCATGTTCTCAATTGTCGAGAAGCAGTAAGGGTGTTGGGAGATGCTGAGCTAGTATCTAGATTGTGGTGTCTCTTTTCCCATCTGAAAGGACTCGGCATCCATAGAGAAATGGCTGAGTCCAAGTCTGGGGAAAAAAATGTGTCAGAGGAACTGAGCAGATCTCTGTAAGCCTAGAAATACGGGAAAATCCAGAGCCTCACACGAGAGATGTTCTACCACCCCTCTCTTCAGCCCTCACCTGTGTCAAATACCATAGGTTAGGGATGAGGAGAGGGTTCAGTGGTACAGCATCTCACACATGTGAGGCTCTGGTTTTGATCCTTGGCAACCCCACTCCCCAAAAAAGCAAAAAGGAAACCCCTCCCAAACCACATGAGTCGCATTAAAGAAACTCAGAGGCGAACTCAATGGACTTGCTTTTAAAAGGGAAAATTGTAAGGATCAATAAGAACAATTACAGGGCTGGAATGATAGTACAGTGGGAAGGGTGTTTGCCTTGCACGCAGCCAACCCGGGTTCCATCCCCGGTATCCCATATGGTTATAATTCCTGAGTGCAGAGTCAGGAGTAACCCCTGCTTATCGCCAGGTGTGACCCAAAAAGAAAAAAAAAGAAAACTAATGAAGTAGATTTTAACAAAAACAGTCAAAAAGGGGCTGGAACAGGGGGTAGTACAGGGGGTGGGGTATGTGCCTTGCATGCAGGGTCGATCCGGTTTTGAGCCCCAGCGTCCAGTATGGTCCTCTGGGCCTCGCCAGGAATGATTACTGAGTGCAGAGCCCGGAGTAACCCTGATCATCGCTGGGTGTGGCCCTCAAAACAAACAAAAAAGATTTTTTAAAAAACATCCAAATAGCCCGTAGTTGTGAATGATACTTAGATAATACTTAGAAACTCACTAGAGGATGGGAAGAAATCAAGATACTGCTTCAAACCAGGTTGGCAGAAGAGAAGTAAGCATGTCTGATGCAAACTGTTGCTAAGAATAACTAAAGAGCCCTGGAATAAAATCACTTTTACCAGCAGAGAACTGAAGGAATGAAAGCCAACTACTCCCATTTGCCACCCAGATGGCCTGCTGAGACTATTATGCAAAAGGTTGATGGGGGGAAGATTTCAGACACAAACATGGTCAACTTTTGTTGACAGAGTCGCAAAAGGGGTTGCTAGAAGATGGCTCAATGGCTTAAGGTGCCTCCCTGGACAGTGCAAGGGGCTGAGTTGAAACATCAGTGCCACCTGCAGGCGCTGAGGTGACACTGCCCACCCTGTTGTCAGGATCCCCGGAAAACAACAGGTCCAGCAGATACATCCTAAGCACTGGCTTACGATGTGCCATGGGCAACTGTGAGGTCCTGACTGCCCCATTTCCCTAGGTTCCCAGCAAGAACAAACAAAAGATAAATGAATGGACTCAAAATGGATCATGGGGACTAAGTCAATGAGGGCTGGAGGGAAGTTTTGGGATGGGAGATGTGTGCTGAAAGTAGATAAAGGACCAAACGTGATAGCCTCTCAGTATCTAATACTGCAAACCATAATGCCCAAAAGTAGAGCGTATGGGGGAAATTGTCTGCCAAAGAGGCAGGGGGAGGGGTGGGATGGAGGGGAATACTGGGGACATTGGTGGTGGAGAATGTGCACTGGTGGAGGGATGGGTGTTCAATCATTGTATGACTGAAACTCAAACACGATAACTGTGTAACTGTATTTCATGGTGGTTCAATTTTAAAAAATGGATCATAGGGACCAGAGCAATACTACAGTGGGCAGGTTGTTTGCCTTGCACACGGCTGATCCAGGTTCAATCCTGGGCACCCCATATGGTCCCCTGAGCCTGTCAGGAATGACTGTGAGTACAGAGCCACGAGGAAGCCTTGGTGTGGCCTCCAAACAACCCCCCCCCAAAATATCATAAACCAATACCAAAAAGTAAAGTCCCTAGAGTCAGAACGCAAGTTTTGCATGTAGTAGTTCCAGGTTATTCCCTAGTACCACAGGGTCCCCTGACCCCTGAGTACTTCCAGGATCTACCCCCAAAAACTAAAACTGGATTAGTCCCTGAGTCCCACTGGGTGTGGTTCCAATACACCTCCCCTTAAAAAGTGAAACTACAGGGGCCGAAGTGATAGTACAGAGGGTAGAGCATTTGCCTTGCACAGACCAACCCAGGTCTGATCCCTGGAATCCCCGACATGGCCCCCCCAAGCAACGTCAGGAGTAATTCCTGAGTGCAGAGCCAGGAGTAACCCCTGAGCATCACCGGGTGTGACTCCCCCCCAAAAAAAAGTGAAACTACAAAAACACAGAAGAAAAATTTATAAAAACACAGAAGAAAAATTTCCAGATCTATAGCTACTGGTTGGAAGGATAGTTCAAAGGGCTAGAGTGCGTATTTTGAATGCTGGAGAAAGTCCTGGGCTGGAACCCTGCTACCACATGCCCCCACTGGGACATCCTCTCCTTCCAAAAATATATACACACAGAGCTGGGGTTAGGTAAACAGTTCTTACACTCGAAACCAAAAGCCTGACCCATAAAAAAGAAAGACGAATACAATAAAAAAAAAACCTTTTGGAGCTGAGGAAAGGGCTCAAAGGAATGGAAGGTCGACTTTGCATGAGGCCGACTGGCAATATCCAGAGGGAGCTCTGAGCACTAAGATGGAAATAGCCTCTGAACACTGTCAGGTGAAGGCAAAAGAACCAACAACAAAAACTTTAAAAGCAGCGTTGCAGGGGGCTGGAGCGATAGCACAGCGGGTAAGGCGTTAGCTTTGCATGCAGCTGGCCCGGGTTCGATTCCCAGCATCCCATATGGTCCCCTGAGCACCGCCAGGAGTAATTCCTGAGTGCATGAGTCAGGAGTAACCCCTGTGCAGTGCCAGGTGTGACCCCAAAAAGAAAAAAAAAACAAAACAAAAGCAGCGTTGCAAAAAACTGACAAGAGAATTTGAGGCTGGAGTAATAGTGCTGCGATGAAGGCACTTGCCAAGCACACAGCTAACCCAGGTTTGACCCCCAGGACACCGTATCGTTTCCTGAGCCCACCAGGTGTGATCTTTGAACAGAGACAGGAGAAAGACCTGAGCACTGCCAGGTGTGGGCCCTCCCAAATAAAAGACAACCAGTGACGTGTCCCCAAATATCCTACACCAGGACACATAGGCACTATACAGAGTGTGAACGCAGAAGCAAGGACTGGGGGGGTGCGGTCACAGACAGTATAAGGGTTAAGGCACTTGCCGTGCACGCTGCTAACTGCAGCTCATCTCCTGCACCATGTATGGTCCCCCTAACACTACCAGGCATGAGCCCTGAAGACAGATCCAGGAATATGCCCTGCTGTGTCCCCAAACCAAGCCATTAAGAAAAAAAAAAGAGCAGAGACACCTAAAAAAGGAACAGTTTTCACTTGTCTGGCTTACTGTTATCCCCCACTTTGGGTCATAGGGTTGTACCCAATGGAGCCCAGGGGCTATTCTTGGCTCTGTACTCAGGAGTAACCCCTGCCAATGCTCAGAGGGACTATATGAGATGCTGGGAATTCAATCCAGAGTCAGTGGGATGCAAGGCAAGTGCCTTGCACCCTATACTATTTCTCCAACTCCCTACTGTTTTCTTTCCAGAAAAAACACCCAGAGTTCTCCTAGCATACCACTAAGCAGAGCTCAGGGATTACCCCTTGATCTGAGCTCAGAGGGCACTGTTTCCTTAAAGAAGGTAAAGTTCAAGCTGGAGAGATAAAGAGGGGATAAGGTGCTTGCCTTAACTTCAGCTGCTACCCTACCCCCATTCAATCTGTCACCAGAGAGCCGCCCAAACCCTACCAGGAGTGATCCTTGAGCACGGAGCCAGGAGTAAGCTGAGACAAACATCCAAATAAACATAGATATTTTTGAACTGACCATGTTTCTTAAAACAAACACAAGAACTCTCTTTGATTCAATTTCAATAGATTTCTACTTCTGCTTCAAGTCTGTTTGTGATCTTGATTTTATTAAGGTCCTGCAATTTACAAGGTTGTCCGCAACCTAGTTTCCAGAATAGTGTTGCAATAGCATTAGCACGCCAGTGTCAACTTCCCTCCATCAGTGTCCCCAGGATCCCTAAAAAAAGTGATTTTTAAAGGAGTTGTGGAAAGGCCAGACAGATAGTACAGTGGGTAGAGCCTTGCATTTAGCAGACCCAGGTTCAACCCCCAGCATCCCATATGGTCCCCCGAGCACTTGAGTAATACCTCAGCAGGAGTAACCCCTGAGCATTGCTGGGTATTCCCATCCCCCCAAAAAAAGGTGAAAAAAGGGAGTCAACACACTTGAACAAGGGAACTTAGAAAGGTATCTGTCATGAGGGCAGACTGGAGGGTGGGGAGAATCCCTGTCACTGTCATCCCCTTGTTCATCGATTTGATCGAGCGGGCACCAGTAACGTCTCCATCGTGAGACTTGTTACTGTTTTTGGCATATCGGTTATGCCACGGGTAGCTTGCCAGGCTCTTCGAGAGGGGCAAAGGAATCGAACCCGAGTCAGCCGCGTGCAAGGCAAACGCCCTGCCCGCTGTGCTATCGCTCCAGCCCGGTGGGGAGAATATGGGAACATTATTAGTGTAGGGAAGTTGACACTGGTGGTGTGATTGGTGCTGCAGCACTGTGTATCTAAAACTCAACTATGAATAACTTTGTAAATCATGGTGCTTTAATAAAAAAATAAAATTTTTAAAAAGAAAGGCTAGAGAGAGCTCAAGTGGCCGAGCACAGGCTTTGCATATAGGAAGCCCAGAACTGCTCTCCAGCACCACATAGTCCCCTAGGCACTGTCAGGAGCGACCACCAAGCACAGAGCCAGGAGTGGTGTCCCCTGGGCACTACTGGGTGGGGCCCCCAAGCCACATAAAGGGGAGGATCTTATGAAATAGACCAGCTACTTGACAGGGTATCATCTGCTGGATTACAGTTCTAAACACTTTAAGAAATAACACTGGTTTGGGCTGGAGCAATAGCACAGCGGGTAGGGCGTTTGCCTTGCACTCAGCCGACCCGGGTTCGATTCCCAGCATCCCATATGGTCCCCTGAGCACCACCAGGAGTGATTCCTGAGTGCATAAGCCAGGAGTAACCCCTGTGCATCGCCAGGTGTGACCCAAAAAGCAAAAAAAAAAGAAAATAAATAACACTGGTTTGTTCTTTCTTCCCCCCCGCCCCCCATCGCCGACAAGGGAGCTTAGGTTTACTGAATTCCTCCCACCACAGTGCTTCCAAGGCACACTCAATTCCATCAGGCACTCCCAATCCTCTGTGTTTGTCTTTAACCTCTTCTTTGAGCTCTTCTTCCCCTATCTGTTCATCACTTATATTCCCAAATCAGAACCTATAACTTGTAAAGTCAAATTCTTCTGAGGGCTCTGGATTTTGTATATGGAAGTGATATATTGCTTTTCTCTTTTCCTTATGTCCTTTGCGTACTTTATTTTAGTGTGATGTCCTCTTTGTATAGACAGAGAAAGACAGTTAATGTTACGCTTTTGTAACATACGAGTTAACTGACTCCAAATAATATTTACTCCTGGGCATCCACCGTATTTACTTGACAGAAGCCTCATTTGCCCTTACTTCCTAACACCCTTAAGAGGAGGGTCCCGGCTACGGACTTAGATGGACCCAGGGCAAGTCATAAGCTACCCTGGCATCAAAATGGGACAGGCTAAGTGCCACTAGAAGTATATAAAGAGGGGCTGGAGTAATAGCACAGCGGGTAGGGCGTTTGCCTTGCACGTAGCCAACCCGGGTTCGATTCCCAGCATCCCATATGGTCATCTGAGCACCGCCAGGGGTGATTCCTGAGTGCAGAGCCAGGAGTAACCTCTGTGCGTTGCCAGGTGTGACCCAAAAAGCAAAAAAAAAAAAAAAAGAAAAAAGCAAAAAAAAAAGAAGTATATAAAGAGCACGGTCATGGAACAAACTCTGTCATCACCCAAAGAGAAGTAACTGAATAAGGACCCTACTGGGGTTAGGAAAGACTAACCTGGCCTGAGGACTGTCATTTGGATATATAGCGATATGTACCCAGGAAGAACTACCCTTTAAACTTAATATATCTCTTACTGTGTCCATACAAAATGACTAGAAATATTATTAAGTAAATTTAAGGTGATTGTTTAAATGGATACTGGCTAAGAAAAGGAGAAAGCAATACTTCCTTAAATGGAATCGCACCCTTGGGCACATCTCCTAGCAGGAGTCTAGAGTGCTGAGCACTTAGGCAAGATTTTGTCCTTGAATATCCCTAGAAGAACTTACCCTGAAGGGCTTTTCTTCTGTTCATTTTTTATGACAATGTTCTCCCACACCTATGTGTAATTGTTATATCCAACCCTTAATAATTTCTCTATTACTAACGACATGAGACTTGAATAAACGGCCACTGATTACCGACCAGTCTGGTGGCCCCCATTCCTTTGTTCATCCATCGTCATAGGCCAGCCAGGGGGCATGGTGTTCGCCCCGAAAGCACCAAGGGACCCCCTTGGGTCACTGTGGGCGGGCCAGTGACCATGCCAGAAGAGAATGACAATCATGCTTTATTGAAGAGAAACATAAACATGGAATTGAGTGATGCTTTGGATACCCAGGGTATGTACTCACGTTTCTGATGCTTCTGGCCCCCATGCCAGTGCTTGGGAAGAAAGTTCGAAAGGTGAATTAACTACCACACCACTACACGAACAGATTCTGGACTTGAAGGAGGGTAGCCCTTTTCAGGTCTGACACAGCGGGCTCCATCCTCATCTCCATTCGCCTTGCCGAACTGAGTGGTTGGACATGGCAGCCCTTCATCAACAAATTTCCAGAAGCCAGACCAAGTGGGATCTGCATTTGCCACTGACTTACGTGCCACCGAGAAACAGACATCAGCACACAAATGCCGAGAGTAATCTTATGTTCCTTTCCTCGTACCTAAATATGAGAAAGCATTGTCCCCAAAGTCATATACTCTATATATTACCTCTCTTTTGACTGAGGAGTCCTCTTCTCAAAGAATGAGAAGTAAACAAAGGGGAGGGAGGGAGGCAGGGAGAGAGAGAGAAGGAGGGAGAAAGGGAGGGAGGGAGAAATAGGGAGAGAGGGAGGGGGAGGGAGGACAGGAACGAAAGTGCTTGTCTTTTTGTTTTGGGGCTATACCTGGCGATGCTCCTGGCTTACCCTTGGCTCTGTGCTCATGGATCACTCCTAGCAAGCTCGGGGAACCATATGAGATGCTGGAAATTGGACTTGCCGTGAGCAAGGCAAACACCCTACCCCAAGGTGCTTGTCTTATATGCAGCCAACCCTAATTGGATCCAACACCACCTAAAGAAGTGACCCCCCCCCAAGAACAGAGATGGGAATGGCCCCTCTTAGCACCAATGGGGTGTGGCCCCAAACTCTACTCCTCACAATAAAAAGGTCAAGAAAGTGATATGAAATCTACACACCTTCAATTAGTAATTGGCACTTCTCTGACTTAAAATCGGTACCAAGACAAGCTATACACCTTCCGTTCCAGTCAAAACTCCCCTGGCCTTCAGCGCCGGTCCAGTGCCAGACACGGTGTAAATGGTAGGTGTGTATAGTGTTGCTGAGTGTGGTACAGGGGCCTCCCGCCACTAACATTGGCTTGCTTCTCAAGATTCCTTCCCGCATTAGAGTAACTATCCCTTCACATCTTTCTACTTATTCTTTCCGCCACAAAACTGACTCCCAGGGGCTATAAAAAAATCACTGCACAGGTTGCCAATGCAATTTGCTTCCTAGCCCTCAATTAGGGAATCCTAATGCCGAAGAAGCCCAACTGGCCAGGACAATCTTGAAAAAGGTCAGGGTGTACCTAACGAATGACTCTTCAAAAAACAACACAAGCTTTGTTGTTTGGGGGCTGTTCTTTGGTGCTCGGGGGTTACTCCTACACAGGAATCACTCCTGGCAGGGAACATCTGGGATGGTGCCAGGGGCCGAACCCAGGTCAGTCACATGCAAGGCAAGTGCCTTACCACTGTACTTTGTCTCCGGCTCCTCATGATGGTCTTCTTAAACATATGTGATCAAAACTTGTGTTGTGGGGGTGGAGCGATAGTACAGCAGGTAGGGAGGGCCCTTGCCTTAGTATGCAGCCAACACGAGTTCAATGTCCAGTACGCCATATGGTGCCCCAAGCCCGCCTTGAGTGATCCCTGTGCACCGCTGGGTGTGGCCCCCAAACAAAAACAACAACAAGACCATCAGAGGCTCTCACTGATGTTTTGAAAGTTTCCCCCCTCCGACAGTGGCTCTCCAGAGGGTCAAGTGGAGGCACACACTTGAATTTAGCCAAGCAGTCAAGCTCCCATGACTCAGTTTACTCCGGCCTTTCATTTCAAAGGGGATTTGAAAGTACCACCACTCTGGAAAGCGGAGAGAAATTTCCAAGAAAAGCACCTACAAACCAAAGGCCTGGGAACCTTGCTACCATTGTGGGGGTGAGTTTTCCTTTTATGACATTTCCCATACGGCCTCTTCCTGCAGATCATGTGTATCGATTCGCAGTTTGGTGTGGGAAAGAATGTAGTTCTTGGGGGCCAGAGAGCTTGTAAACAGGTAAGGCACCTGCTTGGCATACACTGTCCTGGGTTGATCCCTGGCACCATATATGGTCCCCTAAGCACTGCCAGGAGTGATTCCTGAGCACAGACCCAGGAGTAAGTCCTGAATGTGGCCCAATCACCCTCCAATATGAGAATGGAGAATGCAGTTCTGTGTGGCTGCAGGGAGTTGTAGCTAGACTCAGTGTTGTCCAGAGGCACCAAAGAACAACCAGAATAAGCTGTATGCAAGACAAGTACCGTACCTTCTATACTAGCTCTCTGGCCCAAGTCTGTTGTCCATAGTTGACTAAATCCTAAGTTTCTTAACCATGTCCTGACTGGAATGGAAAGTGAATAGCTTTTAATGGCTTTACAAAATTTATGTCCTGAACATACAAACTTGTTTTGTTTTGTTTTAGGGCCATACCCAGCAATGCTCAGAGGTTACTGCTGGCTCTACACTCAGGGACCACTCCTGGAGGTACATGGGGGTCCAGATGAGGTGCCAGGGATCAAATCCGGGTTGGCCGAGTGCAAGGCAAGTGCCTTACGCACTGTACAATTGGTCCAGCCCCCATGAGCATACAACTTTTAATGGCTTTATAATATCCCATCTTATTTTTGTTTGGGGGGGCCACACCTGACAATGCTGAGGGTTAAAGCCTGCCTCTGCATTCAGGAATTATTTGTGGCAGTGCTGAGGGACCAAAAGGGATGCTGGGGTTCAAACCTGGGTTGGCAGCGTGCAAGGTAAGTACCCTACTTGCTGTACTATCTGTCTCCAAATATTCCATCTATGGCAGGGTCATGATGCAAAATACTGTCACTAAGGTGAGTAATTGAATCACCATGAGACACACAGTTACTAAGTTGTTCATAATTGAGTTTCAGTCATAACAATATTTCAACACCTGTCCCTATATTTCCCACCACCAATGTTCTCAGTTTTCCTCCCACCACCCTCTCCTCCTTCAGTCAGCCTCTATGGCAGGCGCTTTTCTTCTTTCTCTCTTGCTCTCTCTCTCTTGCTCCCTTTTTTTACCAAGGCGAGTCTTGGAGTAAATATATGATGTGTGTGTACTGGATGTTTAAGTCTAATTTATAGTTTAGATCATTTAAACTATAGATAAACTATAGATAATTTACCAATCTGGTTATAAATGCTTCAAATAAGACCAAACAAATCTCAACAGGCCTTTAGGATTTTCAAAAGTAGATTATGTCTCATGCTTTTGGAAATAGAAAGATATTATTCGACCATCTGACCATGCCAGGGAAATTTAAAAAAAGGCTTCAAGGGGGCTGGAGCGATAGCACAGTGGGTAGGGCATTTGCCTTGCACGAGGTCGACCTGGGTTCGATTCCCAGCATCCCATATGGTCCCCTGAGCACCGCCAGGAGTGATTCCTGAGTGCAGAGCCAGGAGTAACCCCTGTGCATCGCCAGGTGTGACCCAAAAAGCCAAAAAAAAAAAGGCTTCTAACAAAGACATGATTTCTTCCAGAATATTAGTTTTGAATTTAGTTTGTTTTTTTTTTGTTTGGTTTTTCCCACACCTAGCACCTTGGCGGTACTCAGGGGACCACATGGGATACTGGGGATCAAACCCTGGTCAGCCACATGCAAGGCAAGTGCCCTACCCATTCTACTATCACTCCAGCAACAGCAATCTTACAGTCTTGAACCAAGACAAGTGCATATGCTTGTACATCTGCTACACAATGGCCAGTTATTAAATTGAAATTTACTATTTAATAAATGTCCAGGAAAAGATGCTTGACATGTTTTCAATATTTATCCAACTGCCTCACTCAGTCCAAATTTTTTTAAATAGCTGAGATTTAAAAAAAAACTGAAAAATGATTCTCAAGTGTAAGAATGTATCCGTCTGGATATGGTTGGGGCTAGGCCCTCAGTCTATGGATAAGACTATGTATATATAAGATACGTAAGACTACGTATGTGGCCCCAAGACTCCTGGCGTGAACAGCAGATAGGGCGAAGATGGCTCCATCTTCCTACAGCTTCCATACCCACTTCTGTACGTGCGCCTATCTTGGAATATCAGTCTTGCCTCAAGCTACATTAAGACAAATCCGGGACGCAGTTGGAGCCACAGTACAGCAGGTAGGGTATTTATTTGCCTTGCATGCAGCCAGCCGGAGTTTGATCTCCGGCATCCCATATAGTTCACCAAGCACTGCTATGAGTAATTCCTGAGTGTAGAGCCAGGAGTAACCCCTGAGCACTTCCAGATGAGGCCCCAAAACAAACAAACAAAAAGAGTGGAGAGAAACAGTTTTAGTTACTTGAGATTCCTAGTTGCCTGGGTGTTTTTTTTTGGGGGGGGAGGGGAGAGGCGACCAATATTTTGGAGCTGGAGAGATAGCACAATGGGTAGGGAACTTGCCTTGCACAGGACCAACCCATGTTTGATCTCTGGCACCCCCAAAAATTACCCAAGCTCTGCCAGGAGTGATCTTTATGCAAGGAGCTAGGAGTAAGCCCTAAGCACTCTTGGGTATAGTCCCAAATTCCTGAAATATTTTTGGCTAAACCCGACAGTGCTCAGGGCTGATTTCTGACTCTATATTCAGGGATCACTCTTGGGGATGCTCAGGGGGAACCCTACAGGGTGCCAGGATCAAACTGACATCATCCTTATCAAGGCAGGTGCCCGCCAGGCTATGCTATTTCTCTAGCCCCTAATTTAAAAAGATCGGGGGAAAAATCAGCTTTGTTTGATCACTTACTCAACGTGTACTCTTGTGATCAGCATTCCTTACTGTTCCTTTTGGCTCATGCTTGCCAAATATTAGCTGCTGTGTCTTCCTGGAAAGAGGCACCAGGAGACTGAGGACCTAGCCCCAACCATTGGGCCATTGGGTGGCACTATGGAAGTTACATCCCTTCTTGCCCTCCATGGAATAGGCTGAGAAAATGAGACTAAGCCTGAGGTGCTGCACAAAGTGGGATACGGAGGTACTCTCAGGATTTTGTACATTAAGAAACTCTCATCGCTCACTCACTTCACACACATGCTTATCCAGTGGTTCTTATGCAGAAGGCACTTACCTAGGCACTGAGGAGAAAGGTGTGATCAGGAAAGCAAGCCCTCTCCCCCAAGGGAGGTTACACTCTAGTGGGAAGGTGAGATTGATTAGTAACACAAAGGCTGGTTAGTCTCCTCCCCTGTGGATGATTTGGGGTGGGGGAGTTGAGACTCCGCACAGCTTTCTGGGATATTATGACAATCTGTGAATAGGGAATAGAGGTACCCTGTCAAAGGGGAGAACAATATTAAGTGAAGATCAATTTGATATATCCAACCAGATTACAGAGACTTCGTGGCTGCCATCAATTCCTCCAGGGACCTAGTCATGGTCTCTGGGGTGAGAGATTACACCAACCTAGATAGCATAGGGGAAAGTCTCGATTTGGGGATGCCAGCAACACCCTGGAAATACTACGTTCCATAAGAAAGGACAGGAGTGGACAATTCTACGTGTCTGGATTCATTACAGTCATTCCTGGAACTGAAGTGGCAGAATTTGATCTGGTCGTTTTCCAGTAGTTCTCATCCTTCCTAATGAAAAATTCACCATGAGGCAGAAGCATGGAAAGGAGAAAAAAAAGCAGTAGCAGCAGCTTAAGTGTATCAATGGAATGACAACGAGCCTAGAGCTGCTTTCCTTGGGGTTTTAGAAGGGTAGAGACCCAAGGAGTCGGATTTGACAAGCAAACAACGCCTTGGAACCATACCGCAGTCTCCAATGAAGGCAAAGAGCTTTCCAGAAGCATGTAGAGAATGGTGACCAGGATGTAAGGAAAAGGTGCCCCCCTCACTCTCCCTGCAAACACATACATAGGAACACATACTAACAGAGAGAGAGAGAGAGAGAGAGAGAGAGAGAGAGAGAGAGAGAGCTGCAAACCTTACCCAGAGGCCAAACGTCAATCCTTCCCATCTCTTTTAAAGAGAAAGGCGGACCGACGGTTTTAACAGTACCTATATCCTCTCTTTGTTTGCGTGCACATTATGCGGAAATCTCCAAGCAGGGCAAGAAAAGCCAGGCAAACCCTGAAGCCCTCAGACCTAAGACAAGCCACGCTCTCAGGAAAAGCAGGCAAAATCCAGCCTGCAGACTGGGTGGGGGGGGCTGATTCAAGTGGTCATGGGGAGAATAGAATTAGGAACTGCGGCGTCTCCTCCCACTCCGCTCAGCTCCTCCTGCCCCCCTCCCCCCCCCCCCGCCCCACCGCATCGCAGACCCTCCAGAATTCTCTAGAAAGAGCGCCGGCTCAGGGAATCCTACACAGGGTCAAGGCTCACGATCTGTCATTTCCCAGTCCCTCCGGAGCCCCCACACTCCCGCCGCGCCCCTCCTCGCCCCCCCCCCTCCGCTCGGGTCCTCCCCGGAGGGGCCGCTCCCGTGATCCCCGCACCCTGCACCCTTCCCCCCGCCGCCGCCG
Source organism: Sorex araneus (assembly GCF_027595985.1). NCBI lineage: Eukaryota > Metazoa > Chordata > Mammalia > Eulipotyphla > Soricidae > Sorex > Sorex araneus. The sequence continues at coordinate 119,350,201 of NC_073313.1, forward strand.
CCGCTGTCATCCAGGGCTTCCTTTCTCCACCGCTGCTCCCCCCTCCTACCCCCCTCCGGCTTCCAGGGCCAAGAGCAAGCCCTCTGCAGTCCTCTAGTGCTCGCCAATCGCCAGCCCCCGCCCCCCGCCCCGCCCCCACCCGGCTCCGTCCCTATCCCGGCACCACCACCCCGCCCCCCTCCCAGCCGCGTCCGCGGTCCGCGTGCCACCCCTACCCCCCACCCCCCCCCCGCCGCCCCGTCCCGCGCCCGTGCGCCCGGGCGGCCCCCGACTCACCGGCAGCCCAGGAAGACGTGGTTGGTCCAGGCGGCGGAGAGCGCGAGGAGCTGGTCGAGCGCGGCGCCCGGGTAGCTGTGCAGGTGGCGGCAGATGAAGCTGCGCCGCAGCGCCCAGTGCCAGTCGCTCTCGTGGCTGTAGCGCCACTGCTCCAGCACGGGCTCGGGCGGCGGCGGCGGCAGGGGCGGCAGCGGCGGCGGCGGGAGGGGCGGCAGCGGCGGCGGCGACAGGAAGTCGCCCCCCAACAGCAGGCGCCCGCCAGCCATCTTCTCCGCCCCCAAGCCGGGACCCCGGGCCGAGGCCGCGAGCACGATCGGGAGCGGGTGGGGGGGTGCTCCGGGAGACCGAGGCTGCGGGGTGGGGGAGAGAAGGGGGGAGGGGGAGGGGGAGAGAGCAGTCACGGGGGGCCCCCAGGAAGCGAGCAGCGCCGCGCGGGTACTGCACGGGGGCGCGAGCCCGCCGCTCTCCGGCGTCCGCGGGAGGGGCCCCCCGCCCGCCCCCGCGCCCCCGGGCACCCCCCCGGGGACAGCCTGCACCCTCCGGAAGCCGGCGCGCCGCGGGGAGCCGAGCACCCGCCGCCGGCGCGTCCCTCGCCCCCCTCCCCCGGGCGCCAGCCTACCTCCCCGCGTGCAGCCCGGAGGGTGTGAGGCCAGTGCGCGTGCGCCGCGGCGGCTCCCGAACTTCCAGATCCCGTCACAGTCTCGCGCGACGCGTGCGGCCCGCCCGCCCCTCCCCGTTCCCATGACGCCACCCGCCGGGGGACGCGCGGTCGTGACTGACGGGGCCCAGGGCGGGGCCTCCGGGAAGGGGAAACAGGGGGAAGGTTCTTCTCCAAGGTTCGGGGACCCGACGACGGTACGGGAGCCCTGGCCGGCGCCCCCGGGTGACGCTTGGCAGCTTCTGCCCCGATTGCTAGATTTCCTGGGGACGGACTTCGGCGCCTCCCTCCTTGTGCCAGTTCCCCCAGGTGCCTGTTCTTCACCAGAGAGCCCCGCCAGCTCTGCGCATCCGTGCGTCCTTACCTTTGTGTGTCACGGGGAAAACACTCGCCCCGCAGATCATCCTTCTCACATTCCGGTTGCTGCCGACCACGGGCGCGTTGTGCATCCCCACATCGAGATCGCGAAGAGCTGCAGTGTATATAGGGTCATGCAAAACATGACCCAGTGTATATAGGGTCATGCAAAACATTGCCCCGGTGCATTTGTTCCCCCGCCCCTCAAGCCCCAGCCAGAAGGAATTCTCACACACAGCCAGGAGCAAATCCTGAGCCCAGCTCCCCTGCCCCAATAAAAGATTATATCAAAGTTCAAAATACCTGCCAAGAACTAAAAATCTCAAAGGGTGGGGGGGGATTCCAAAAAGATAATGAAAATATTGCGCAGCTGGATTAAGAGAGGTAAAGGGTTGAGTGCATGCTTTGTATGAGAGAGGTTGGGTGTGATCCCCCACCAAGAACAAGCCCCGAGGACAGAGTACCGGCCTGGTATCGCCCAGCCACCGCTGCATGTGACTCCTCTCCCGCTAAACAGCAAACCACCTAGTTATCCCGCTAACCAAACTTACAGCTCCAGACATGCACCTGCTCCGACCAATTCCCTCAATCCCTATTTGCCAACCTGCGTTATTGAAGTTATTAGTGAATAGGGGGCAGGAGCTGATGTAACTAGGCGTTGCATATGGAAGACCCAAGTTCCAGTCCCTGATCCCTGCCCTCCACCTCCACGGGCACCACAAGATGCTCCAAGCCCATGGGGAGATAGTCCAGCAAGTAAGGCTCTTCCCTTGCATGCAGCTGACCTACGTTCTCTCCGCAGCATCCCATGTGGTCTCCTGAACCTGCCAGGAGTGCTTCCTGAGTTCAGAGCTAAGACTAAGCCCTGAGCACTGCCGGGTGTTACCCAAACCTTCCCCTAAGAAAAAAGACCATAACCCAAATGAAAAGATTGAGTAGTTAATGAATCATGTCAGCAGATTTATTTATACAACACCTACAGGATACTCAAGATAGTAGAAAAACAAAGGAAAATGGCTGGGGTTGTAGCCTAGTGGCAGAGAGCAGTGCATCCACCTATGTATGTGTGAGATCCTAGGTTCAAAGAAAGAGAGAAAGAAAGAAAAAGAGGAAGGAAGGAAGGAAGGAAGGAAGGAAGGAAGGAAGGAAGGAAGGAAGGAAGGAAGGAAGGAAGGAAGGAAGAAAGGAAGAAAAAGAAAGAAAGAAAAGAAAGAAAGAAAAAGAAAGAAAGAAGGAAAGAAAGAAAGAAAGAAAGAAAGAAAGAAAGAAAGGAAGAAAGAAAGAAAAGAAAGAAAGAAAGAAAGAAAGAAAGAAAGAAAGAAAGAAAGAAAGAAAGAAAAAAAGAAAGAAAGAAAGAAAGAGAAAGAAAAGGAAATTGGGTTTTCCATTACTATCCTAGAACTAATTAAAGTCTTGGTGGGGAGACACCGTCTTGCATAAAATCACTGCAGTTAGCTGAACCACTGGAGAGGGCAGATTTGGAAGATTCAGGAAGGAACCCAGGGTGTCACATTTATCAGGTATGTTCTCTTTCATTGAGCTGCACCCCATAGCTCATGAGGTAGCTTTGGCCCGTTGTCCTCTGTAAGTCTTCAATGACCTATGCCTCCTTTTTATCATGTTTTGTGCTAGAACAGCATACTGGACTGTGAAAAATGGATCATGATACTTGACACTCTTCTGTAATGGTTTATTTCCAGGGTCTTCTCTCCCACTCCACTATACGAACTGGTTTTATTTAGGGTGATGGTGGAAGGGAGAGGGGTGTTGTGTCATACCCTATGGTGCTCAGGGATCACTTTTGGCTCTGTGCTCAAGGATCACTCCTAGTGTGCTCATAGGAACCTATGTGGTACAAGGGATCAAACAAGGGTGGGCCTTTGTACAAAAGAAACACATTACCCCATTGAACTATTTTTTGGAGGGGTCACACTGGCCATGCACGGGGGTTACTCCTGGCTCTGTGCTCAGGAATTTCTCCAGGTGGTGCTCAAGGGACCTATGGGATGCTGGGAATCGAACCCGGGTCAGTCGCGTGCAAGGCAAATGCCCTACCTGCTGTGCTATTGCTCCAGCCCCCATTGAACTATTTTTTGGCCCAGGTTTTGGTTTTGACTCTGGACAGTACTGATATTTACTGAAAAAATTAGGGATTTTTGTTGTTGTTTGGGGGCCACACCCAGCAATTCTCAGGAGTTACTCCTGACTACACTCAGGAATTACTCCTGGCAGTGCTCAGGGGACTGTATGGGATGCCAGGGATTGAACGCAGGTCAGCTCGTGCCCAGCAATTCACTGTCCTATCACTCGCTCTCTCCACAAAGATATGAGTCTTAAACCATCAGATCTGATACCACTATAAAATAAAGAAATTTAGTGATCCTAAATTCAAACCATCCTTGGAGGAGAGAGAAAAATCAGCTAAGGAGGCATGTCCTGAAGGCTGTTGCTGGTCTGGGTAGAATCGAGGTGAGCTGGGCTACTGGAGTGATAATACAGTAGGTAGCGTGCTTGTCTTGCATGCAGCTGACCAGGATTCAATCCCCGGCATCCCATATGATTCCCTGAGCCTACCAAGAGTGATTCCTGGGTGCTGAGCCAGGGGTAAGCCCTGAGCATAGCTATGTGTGGCCCCAAACGAAAAAGAATCAAGGCCACCTGACTCCTCAATGTTCCCTCAACCATTTAACCATTGTAATGCCCTGTTTCACTTTTCTTTTTTTTGCTTTTTGGGTCACACCTGGCGATGCACAGGGGTTACTCCTGGCTCTGCACTCAGGAATTACCCCTGGCGGTGCTCAGGGGAACCATATGGGATGCTGGGAATCGAACCGGGGTTGGCCGCGTGCAAGGCAAACGCCCTACCCGCTGTGCTATTGCTCCAGGCCCCAGCCCTGTTTTACTTTTCTTATTTTTCTTTTCTTTTTGGGGGGTGGAACACCCAGCAGTGCTCAGGACTCATTTCTGGCAGGCTTAAGGGACCACATAGGATATGGGGGTTCAAGCCCGTATCGGTTGCATGCAGGGCATGATCCCTACCTTCTTTACTTTTGCTTTGGCCTTTGTTTTACTTCTTTTCTTCACAGCATACATTACCTTTCAGACTTTATATTTTACACTTTGACCGCTCCTCCTATAGGACGTCAGCATCATGAAAATGTTCTTGCTTTTAGCGTCTACCCATGACTCCTGTAGGTGCTTCATAAATAATTGCTGATTTTTTTAAATTAAATCATTGTGAGATACAGTTACAGATTTGTTCCTTACAACAGGCATCCCTTCACCAGTGTACATTTCCCACCACCAATGTTCCCAGTTTTTCTCCCCCCAAGTCTGTCTCTATGGCAGACTCTCTCTCTCTCTTTCTCTCTCTCTCTCTCTCTCTCTCTCTCTCTCTCTCTCCATGTATATCCCTTTACCTCGTTTAAACACTCAGTTCTTGTCCAGAGTGCTGATTTCCAACTATCACTGTCACAGAGGTCTCTTCTCTATCCTAACTGCCCTATGGGCCCCCTCCGCCACCTGTGGCAAGCTTCCAACAGTGGATCAGTTCTCCTGGCCCTCTTTTCTTCTGTCCTTGGGTCTTAGTCTCATACTATGTTTGCTTATACCCTGCAAATGAGGGCAATCATTCAATGTCTATCCCTATCCCTCTGACTCTTCACTTGGCATTATACTGTCCATCTGTGTCCATCTGTGTATAAGAGAATTGCTGATTTCAAGGAATTATTGAATGGATAAAAGTTCTTTCCAGGGAACACCAAGTAAAATGTGGTTGGAGATCCTGCGCGGGAAGGGAAACGCGTGCCGAAAGTAGACTAGAATCTGAACACAATGGCCACTCAATACCCCTATTGCAAACCACAACACCCAATTAGAGAGAGAAATCAAAAGGGAATACCCTGCCACAGAGGCAGGGTGGGGTGGGGGGGAGATGGGATTGGGGGTGGGAGGGATACTGGGTTTATTGGTGGTGGAAAATAGGCACTGGTGGAGGGATGTGTTTGTGAACATTGTATGAGGGAAAAACAAGCTCGAAAATGTGTGAATCTGTATCTGTACCCTCATGGTGATTCACTAATTAAAAAATAAAAAAATATATATTCTGATGAATAAATTTGGAAAAAAAAGTTCTTTCCATTGTTCCAATCTCTTGGTATGCATTTTATTGGAATCTTACATTTTATTTTACTCCTTTGGAGGGCTACCAAGCAGTGCCTAGGAGGCTTGGGTCTTCCCAGTGATTCTCAACCAACTAGGTCAGCAGTTCAATGGGAGAGGCTAAGGATGTGGTGCTTCTTGGTCCTGTGGTGCTACGGATTACTCAGAGCAACGTAACTGTGCTTGGGGGCTCCAGCGTTTCTCTAGGTGATACATGGGGACCATGTGATGCTGGGGACAAAGCAAGATCAGCCACATAAAAGGCAAAGTACTTAATTTCTGTACTAACTCTTCCAGTCCCAACAACACCTATTTTTTATTTGGGGGGCACACCTGACAGTGCTCAGGATTTATTCCTGGCACTGCACTCAGGGCTTACTCCTGGTGGGGCTCAAGAGACCATACATGGTGTCGAGGTTAGAATTCTGGCAGGCCATGTGTAAGGCAAGCAGCCTACCTGCTGTACTCTCTCCAGCACATGGAAACTACATTTTATTTGTGGTTTTTTTTGGGGGGGTCACACCTAGCAGCACTCAGGGCTTACTCCTGACTCTGCACTCAGGGATCACTCCTGGCAGAGTTTGGGGGACCATATGGGATGCTGGGGATTGAACCCAAATTCACTGCTTGTCCGACTGCCCGTTATATTATCGCTCCAGCTCCTGGAGCCTACATTTTAAACTGACTTGTTATCTGACAGTTGGAATCATTATAACCTAAACTGACAGCCATCATCAAAAGCGATATTGTAATCAATAGACACTTTTCCTAGAAAAGCATTTGGGTAAATAAAAAAGATTGTGTCATCATATAGGAACAGAGAGTTGTGATCTGACTTTTGCTCACAGATTATAACATAAAAGGCAAGAAAACATGTTAGAGGCTATTTGTTCTGGAACCGTCAGATAACTGCATTCCTTTTTTTTTTGCTTTTTGGGTCACACCCAGCGATGCTCAGGGGTTACTCCTGGCTCTGCACTCAGGAATTACTCCTGGCAGTGCTTGGGGGACCATATGGGATGCCGGGGATCGAACCCGGGTCGGCCGCGTGCAAGGCAAACACCCTACCCGCTGTGCTATCGCTCCGGCCCCCAACTGCATTCCTTTTGATCAAAACATTCTTCAGCCTATCTCAGCCCATTTTCTTCTCACAGACAACAGTTTTTTTGAATTCAGGAATTGAAACCCTCTAAGCAGATGTAGATTCTTTGATGAATGGAATATACGTATGAGCTATAGAGAAGCATGATGGTAAAGCAGCCATTGTAATTTCAAGACAATCCAGAAACATCCTTTTTTTTTACATTTTTTAATTGAATCATTGTGAGATACAGTTACAAAGCTTTCATGATTGAGTTCCAGTCACACAATATTCCAACACTCATCCCTCCACCAGTGTATATTTTCCACCACCAACATCCCCCTTATCCCTCCTGCCACCCCACCCCAGAGTACATCTATGGCAGGCACTCTCTCTCTCTCTCTCTCTCTCTCTCTCTCTCTCTCTCTCTCTCTCTCTCTCCTCCCTCTCTCTCCTTTTGGACATTACGGTTTGCTATACAGATACTGAGAGGCTATCATATTTGGTATTTTGTCCATTTTCAGCACACTCCTCCCATCCAGAGCAATCCCTTCTAATCATCATTGTCATAATGGTCCCTTCTCTATCCCAACTGCCCTTTCCCCCAGTCCTTGAGGCAAGCTTTTAACCGTGAACCATTCGTACTGACTCTTTATTCATTCAGCCTCCTCCCTCTGTGATCTTTCTCCAACTCAGGTTCCTGCCACTGTGTATGAATACACACACACACACACACACACACACACACACACACACTTCCTTCCATTCCTTTTTCTATGGAGCATAAAAGGAGGGAAATCTGGAGCCTAGTAAATATCACTCCCAAAAATATATCCCCCATATTAGTTTACCAACAGTTCTTGATGACAATATTTTGCACAACAGTCTCTTAGTAGGACCTCAGTAGACAGCTAAAAGGTCCTCCTACCTAGGTTATTTGAGGCCAGATTATCAGGGATAGGGATGATATGTTGACCAAATGAGAAGCCTTAAATCCTGGAAGTGCAGTAAAGCAGCTAGGGTGCTGGCCTTGCAGTAAACCCAGGTTAAATCCTGGACATCCAATATGGTCTTCCCTGAGCCTGCCAGGAGTGATCCATGAGCACAGAACAAGGAGCACCGCTAGGTGTGGTACAGAAAAACAACAACAAAAAGAAGCTCTAAGTCCACAACGACTGGAAATAGAAAAGTTGATAGATAATGAGGGAGAAGGCTAAGCCTCTGCTTACAAAGGAATACCATCTTCTTATTAGTAAATATGAAGGGAGTCATGGAGTTGGACCATCATGATTTTTGAGTTAGTTCTGACAAGCACCATCAACAGGTGCAAAATCTAATAAGGAAATGAACAGTAATCCTATCTACGTGGACTTGAGCATTTCTCTTCAGAGGGGCTAGAGATGGTACAGCAGGCACTCGCCTTGTACATGGCCATGCCGGGTTCAATCCCCAATACCCCATAAGATCTCACCAGAAGCATAGAGTCAGGAGTGGGCATGACACCAAACCAAAACCAAATAAAGAAAAAATAAGTTTCTCCCCACAGATGGTTTATCATAGCAAAGAACTTTAAAACAGTAAATTATATAAGGTAGAAACTGAACAACAATTTGACTCCCCCCCAAAACAACAATTTTTTCAGTGGAATTTCACAAATATCCTTGTCATAAAACGACAAAAAGAGGGGCTGGAGAGATAGTACCAGCTATGCAATGCTGATGATCCCCTGTGCACGATCCCCAAAACACCTCCAGGCATGGTCCAAGCTGTACTCCCACCCCCTGAAAAAAGAATAACAAAAACAAAAAGAGCTGTTCCAAATTAGATATTAGAAGCACAGGACACCACAGGTGATCCAAGGCCAAGTTCTATATGGCAAGGGGGGAAATTGCTATAAAGCATATCACTCCAGCCTGGAGAGATAGCATAAATTGAAAGACTACATGACTGGCATGTGCAATGCCCTGAGTTTTATCCCTGGCTCCACATGGCCCACAAGCACCACTCGGTGTCTTCCCAGTGACTCCTTCCCACAAGGAGTTCACTGCCAGGCCAAGAACTACTGCATTGGCTGGGCCTGACCACCAGTGTAAGGCCCATCCTGGATCGGCTGAATAGCACCAGTAGTGGCCTCATGATTCCTGAGCACTCTAAGAAGCGCTTCTTATAAGAAAACAAATATAAAAGGGCCAGGGAGAGAGTAGAGTGGGTAAGGTGCTTGCCATACATGTGGCTGACCCTGGTTCGATCTGTGGCACCTCATACAGTCTTCCAAGCACCGCCAGGGGTCACTTCTGAGCAGAGAGCCAGGAATAGCCCCCAAACATACAAAAAATAAAGAAAAGTAATAAGGCACGGCTAGGGTGATAGTACAGTGGTAGGGTACTTGCCTTATACATGATCAACCTGGGTTCGATCCCTGACACCCCATATGGTCCCTGAGCTCACCAGGAATGATCACTGAGAACAGAGCCAGGAGTAAGCCCTGAACACCGCCCCCCAAACAAAACTAAAAGTAAGATGTACAACTAATAAAGAAGTTTAATAATGTCAAATGTACTGGTCATTTCATGGGTTATATGAGAGAACTTCCTTGTTATTAGGAAGTACCGCTGGAATTTGTAGGGATAAAAGGCTATGATTCATGTAAATGATCACCAAATTCTTCAGAAAAAATCATGTCAAGAAACACTTGTGGGGACTTAGTGCAATGCTGAGGATTCCAGCTTTGCAAACATATGGTCATGGGTTCAAATACTTCGTGTCCCACATACACTGAGCACGATCCTGGTAGATCTGTTGTTTGCGGCCTTGGCTACAACATAGTCAGGTGTGCAGGTACTATAAAAAAGGGGTGAGATCCCCCCCTCTCATAAGCACAACTAAACAAGCACCACAGCCATGACATGTGATTTCTGGTAAGCGTGTGGAACTCCAGCGAACTCCACAACCTGAACATATTTTTTGGTTTTTTCTTCTTTGTGTGTGTGTGTGTGTGTGTGGTGGGGGGCACACCCACTGTTCTCAGGGATTACTTCTAACTATGTGCTCAGGGATCACTCCTGGTGGTGTTATGAGACGCCCAGGACTGAACCTGGATAAGATGTGTGCAAGACAGGCTATATTATCCTACCCACTCTACTTTCTCTCTGGTCCCGCAACCCGAACTCATGAGCCTTAACATGATTGAGCCCACCCCGTCAAGCACACGGTCAAGCTTTAAACTAGAGGAGTGCAACACTTGGTGTGCACCACAGCCAGACTGTGTGAGCCCCGCTACCTGATGCGTGACCCTTTCAGGCGAAAGCCACAGTGAAATGCCTGCACCAAAGTCAGGCATGTGTGGAACCCTTAGCCATCATGAAAACATCATCAGCTACATGGAGGGAGGGAGGGATGGGCCGGAGCAACAGTACAGTGTGTAGGGCATTTGCCTTATATACAGTAGACTCAGGTTCAATCAGCAGTTTCAATTAGCAGCACCCCATATGTTGCCCCACGCCCCGGCAGGAGTAAGCCATGAGCACAGACCCAGGACTCAGTCCTGAGCATCACTGGGTGTCCCCCCCCCCAAAAAAAAACAGACCAAAAAAAAATCAAAGGAAGGGGTGGAGGTGGAGAAAATGAAATCAATGGAAACTGAAAGCAATATTGAGTGTTCAGTGGTAGAGCACTTCCCGCATGTAGTTCCTGGGTTCAATCCCCAGCACAGTAAAGAATATAAAATTTTAAAAAATGGTTAAATTTGGGGGGTGGAGAGATAGTATAGTGGGCAAGATATTGCCTTGCATGTGGCTGAACTGGGTTCAATCCCCAGCCATCCATACAGTCCCCCGATCACCTACAGGAGTGATCCCTGAGTGCACAGCCAGGAATAAGCCATGAGCACCTCTGAATGTGATCCCTAAACCAAATAAATAAAATTGCATGTGGGGTAGATTTTAGGCCACATTTGGTAGTGCCCAGGGCTTACTCATGGCTCTGAGCTCAAGGATCACAGGCAGTGTGTGGGGGAGCCTTTTTGGTGCCAGACTGGAACCCCAGATCAGCAGTGTGTGAAGCAAGTGTCTTACCTACTGTGCTCTTCCTGGAAGCAGCAGGCCTTCTTTCTCAAGGAAACCTGTAAGCCAAGTTTATTAAACTCCATTTATCCCCCTCCATATACAAAATACCTTGCACTGACAAACACTTGAGCCGTTGGTCTTTGTTTCTAAGTATCTTTTTTGTGCACTCCGTTTCAGACATGTGGTACCTCCTTGAGAACTGCCACTTACTGGAAAACAGCTCCTAGCAGCTGTAGCCACTTCAGTGCATCCATAGCACCAATATGCACTAGAGATGCAGTGGGAACCTTTGGCTTGTTGGCCTGATCCCATGCCTCCACCAAAATTTTATGACCCTCACACTAAAAATGGTTTGCACATGACAGAAACAAAACTCAGAAGAATGATCAGGCCAGAGAGCCAAACCAGGGGGTAAGGTGGTTGCCTTGCATGCAACTGACCCCAGTATGAATCTTTAGCACCACACAGAGTCCAAGCTCCAAGCCAGGAATAGCACCCCCTGAGCACCACTAGGTGTAGTCCCAATACCCTGCCCACCAAGAAAAGAATGATCATTCAGAGGCTATCTTTGTAAATGAAGAATGGAACCCATGGCTTGAAGGGAGTTAAGGGAAGGGAAGAGAAGGGAAGGGAAGGAACGAAGGAAGGAGGGAGGGAGGGATGGAGGGACGGAGGAAGGAAGGGAGGAAGGAAGGAAGGAAGGAAGGAAGGAAGGAAGGAAGGAAGGAAGGAAGGAAGGAAGGAAGGAAGGAAGGAAGGAAGGAAGGAAGGAAGGAAGGAAGAGAGGGAGGGGGGAAGGAAGGAAGAGAGGGAGCGAGGGAGGAAGGAAGGAGAGAGGGAAGGAAGGAAAAGAAGGAAGGAAGGAAGGAAGGAAGGAAGGAAGGAAGGAAGGAAGGAAGGAAGGAAGGAAGGAAGGAAGGAAGGGAGGGGGGAGGAAGGGAGGGAGGGAGGAAGGAAGGAAGAAGGAAGGAGGGAGGGAGGAAGGAAAGGAGGGAAGGAGGGAGGAAGGAAGAAATGGAGGAAGGGAAGAAGGAAGGAGGAAGGAAGGGGGAGGGAGGAATGAAGGAGGGAAGGAGGGTGGAAGAAGGGAGGAAAGGAGGGAGGGAGGAAGGAAGAGAGGAAGGGAGGAAGGAAGGAAGGAAGGAAAAGGAAGGAAGGAAGGAAAGAAGGAAGGAAAGAAGAAAGGAAAGAAGGGAAAAGAAAATTTCACTCTTCCTCTTTTCCACTGAATGTTGGGGTGGCACTGGGAGAGGCTTTCCCTCCTAGGTGAACCCAGAATACTAAAATACTATCTTCTATCCCTAGAATGTTTCTCAAATCATGCAGAGCAGGTTTAGAGAAGTAGGGTGGCGAAGCTCTTTCACATCACAGGTAACGAGAGAAGACATAGAGCAGCAAGAAGTGCTTTCTTGAGCAGAATTAAGACTCTCCAGAATCTTCTGTCAGACCTTTGCAGAATTTAGACTCACTGGAATCTTCTTCCGTCAGCTCTGGCTTGCCGTTTCCTTCATTACCCTGATCTCAATGGTTCACTGAAATCCATACCGAGGAAGGTAAACAGAGGACTTCCTGCTTATCCCAACCACGTGGTGGACATTTTAGATCTCCCTGGAGAGAAGCGAGGCACAACACAGCTGCCCACCTCAGAAGGGGGCATAGGGACTGACAGTAAGTTCCTGCGTCCTTCCGGCCACTGGCTTGGAAGGCAAACCACAGTGGGTGGCCACGCCTAATGAATGAAGACCAGGTCACACAGCCATGGAGGATTTCCTTTGAGTTTTATTGAAAATTAACACAGACATTAGAAAGGTCTCAAGCTCAACAGTGCTGGTTTCGGGATGCTTCTCCTGGTAAATGAAAGCCCCAAAGGGCAGCGAACTGGTCACACCTTTGAGCAAATTAAAAAAAAAGGAACAAAGAAGAGAGGGAAACACACACACAAATTTCAGGAACACATGCAAAGAGGCTCTCTCGAGAGACAGGGACAGTAAAACAGTTGAAGGGAGCAGCAGGAAGGAGCACATTCAGTTGAGGTCTTGACGCCAGTGCAGCCAACTGGAATCAAGTCCGGTTGATCACCGTCTCGAAGTCCTCCTTCCAGATCCCCGGGAGAAGCAGAAACCTCTCCTCTCTTGAAACCCCTGCTGGCCTTGGGAGAGTGTCTGGAGGTATTTTACTCTAAGCTGATTCCCCAGGCCCCCTTCAGTTTCTGCCTTCTTCCCCCAAGGTTAAACTAGTGGCTGAATCCATTTCCCCCCTTTCTGGAACTCTGCAGATGTGGAAAGGATGAAACAGACCTGAATATCATAGGGATTGCTCCTCCATGTTCAGAAGAGTGGCCAGAAAGCATCAACCCATGATGGTTGAAAATGGAAAAAAAAAACTCAAAGCCAAACCTGTGACCAGCATTTTGGCACCCACAGCTGAGGTATCCTGCCCCAGGCACTTACACTTGGGTGAGTCGTTCCTGCAATGGGTTCTTTGGGGTGACATTGGGCCCATTTCCTCCAACTCTGATAGTTCTGTTCCTGCCTTGGTAGATGAGGACAAGACACTTTCATGGAAAAGACCATGGAAGTAAGAAGAGAGCTTCTTGCCTGGACACAGGGACACGTGAACACGTGTATGGTGTATGTGGGTGTCTACGCGCGCTGTTGGAGGGAGAGGGGGACTGCTGGGTGTGTTTGGAGACAATATGGAACCCTAACTCTTCTAGAATGGCAGTCTTCTCCTCGAGACTTAGTGCAGGTGCTGAAGACAAGATTAAAAAAAGCTGGAGAGGGAGAGAGAAAGAGAAAGAAAACATGAAATTAGCCACAGAGAAAGGCTGTTCAAAGGCAGAGCGAGGCCCATGGGCAGCATGAAGTAGCACAGATTACACTTGGAGAAGAAAGGTTAGAGGTGGGGGTGTCCACCAAATGGACTGTCACCTGAGGGAAGGGGCTGAGCTTGGAAGGAGACCACACACCAATTTCAAGCTTCTTGTTTTAATTAAAAACAAAAACAAAAACATATTAACAGCCATGTGTGGATGTCAAATAACGAAAAAAAGGAGAAATATCTGCATGGAAGCTAGGAAAGTGTGTGTTTGTGTGTGTGTGTGTGTGTGTGTGTGTGTGTGTGTGCGCGTGCGCGCGCAGGGAGTTTTCATAAAAGCCATTCCATGGGAAAATAAAAACAAAGACCACTTCTTTTTTTTTTTGCTTTTTGGGTCACACCCAGCAATTCTCAGGGGTTACTCCTGGCTTTGCACTCAGGAATTACTCCTGGCGGTGCTTGGGGGACCATATGGGATGCCGGGGATCGAACCCGGGTCGGCCAAGTGCAAGGCAAACGCCCTACCCGCTGTGCTATCACTCCGGCCCCAAACACAGACCACTTCTAATGACTGCTTTTGTTTCATCCAAAGTAAACAAACCACTTTGGGGCTTTAACAAATCAAATTAGAAAAAAGAGGACCACAGAGATAGTCCAGTAGGTAAGGCCTTGCATCCAGCTGACCCAGGTTCGATCCCTGGCACTACAGAGGGTCCCCCAAAGAATATCAGGAATGATCACTGAGCATTGTCAGGTGTGGTCCCAAAACAACAATAACAACAAAAAACATAAAAGGAACAATTTGCTTAAGTACAAAACCTTTTCCCTAAAGAGAGAAAAAATATTTCTGTCTCCTGTAAGAAGTTACCCAGGAAAAGTATTTCAATTATTTTAATAGTGTTGGTTGGTTTTCTGCTATGTTGACTCTGACCAAAGTTGTTTCAGTGACAAGAATGATTTATTTTTTATTGTTTTATTTTGTTTGGAGACCACACCTTGTGGTGCTCAGAGCTTACTCCTGGGTGTGTTCTCAGAGATTATTCCTGGCGGGTTTAGGGGACCGTATGGGATGCTGGGGATTAAACCCACATCATGAAAGGTAAACACCTTACCTGCTGTACTAGCGCTCTGGCCCTGAAAAGAATGATTTAGTATTGCTTATTAGGCACTATCTTTCTCTCCACTACTACTTCTATGGAATCTCTTTCAATGGGGAATGCCCTCTGCGAGGCCCTCTTATAGCAGCTATTTGATTGCCCCCTAACACCCCAAGACGTCATCTCCAGTCACATATAAGAAGAGATTAAATCCATTTGTGAAAATGGATCAGGAGTCCTTAATCATTGTGGTTCATCTGGTTTCCACCAGGCATGTCCCTTCATTCTCGGGGCCTCTTGGGAAGCAAGCTCAAGGACCCAAGTATCTCCATCATTCCACCATCCCTCCCTGGGTCTGGAAAGGCCTCTCCTAGGTTAATACACAGAGCTCTTACAGCTCCAGGAGGTTCCTCTGCAAACAAGTGCCAATAAGGAGGCATCCAATTTAGCATGCAAAAACTACCCTGGTGGATAGAGATCAGTTGGTTGTTTGAATTTAGAATCTAGAGGAAGCCGTGGAAACAGCAAAGCCACAACTAAGATACCTTTCCCAAGGAGATGGTGCAGTTCGACTTAGCCTCTTTCGGAGCAGAGTATCTGTGTTTGGCAAAAAATTTACAGAAACTTCTGAAGCCCCCAGTTTCTGGGACCAGAATGATAATACAGTGGAGAAGGCGCTTGCCTTGCACGCAGTCGACCCAGGTTCGATCCCCAACATTCCTGGGACGGCCAGGAGTGATTCCTGGGTGCAGAGCCAGGAGCAACCCCTGAACATTGCCAGGTGTAGCCAAAAAACAAAAATAAAAAATAAAATGTCCAGCTTCTAAGACCTGGATTGTCTGGAGAGACTAACTCGCGCTTGTCAGCATTCTTGCCTTTGGGATTCATCAAACTAACCTATTCCAACTGCACCCTGGCTTCGTTGACAAGACAAAAGTGTGCACCAGAAATTTGCTTTTCAATTTACTTGCTTTTCACTTACTGTTATTATCTGGTCTGGCAAAGAGAACCTTTGTCCTGCATTGTCAACCCTTCAAAAAGTTCTGAAAATTTGACATGGTGTGTTTTGGTAAAAGGTACTGTAAAGAAAAGCAGTCTCAGCCACAAGAGATGGCTTCATGGGCTTAGTGCAGGCTTTGCATGCTGGAGGTCTGGGTTCGATTCCTGGTACTACATGGTCTTTTGAGTACTGCTGGGAGCGACCCCTGGACACAGAGTTGTAAGCGGCACCTGAACTCCGCTGGGTGTGACTAAAAGGCAAAAGAAGCAAACAAACCAAAAAAAAAAAATGAAATGAAAACAGAAAAGAAGCAATTTCTAAAATAAGAAGGGCCAGGGAGATGCTTCAGGGGGCTGGAGTTCATGCTTTGCCTACAGGAGCCCTGGGTTCGATCCTCAGTCCCTCTGGATGTGGCCTCCGAGCACTGAGCTGGGAGTAGCCACTGAGGACCATTCGGTGGGACCCAAAAATCAAAAGAAGAAAGAAAGGTGGTTAGGGTCAGTGCCCAGTGGACCAGTGAGGCATCCTGGGGGAAAGAGGCAGCCTGGAAGTGGAAGTAAATCACAGGGAGGGGAGGCTAGCTGGCTGGCTGCTCTCACGGGGAAAACTGTCGGTTAAAATAGGAACCGTTGCACAAAAGACTAAGTGGAGTCCAGTCCCGCTGTAGCAGAGCTACTATTCAGTACACAGCCATGGGTTACTGTAAAGGAAGGGCAGAGAAAGGGCACGTTAGCCACAGATCAATGCCAGCGCGTCTCCAAATACCATAGGGCCCTGCATCTTATCGGCCCTGTCTACTTCAAAGGCGTTTCCCAAACCAGGAGTGGATGGACCCTGGACAGAAATGGGGGTGGGTGTGTTTCCAACAGCAAATTCTGAAGACATCAGATGAAGGAATGCCCCTAACAAGACGGAGCATCCCCTTTTTTCTTCTTCATTTTCGCTTTTCTTTCTGGGGGGGTGGGGTGGGGAGGAGCACAGGGGGCACAGGTATGACAGGGCACTATCATGTTGACTCCAGAAGTAGACAAGTGCTTAGCGTGACTGTTTACAACGGAGTATTAGCCCCGCTACAGGCTCTGCTTTCTGTGCGGGGCAGGATGGGGCTTGGGACACCTCAAAAGAATTCCGCTACATCTCTCATTCAAGACACTAGGCTGGTAATCACAGTTGGTAAAGTTTATTCTCCTTTCCACATCTGTGGGGTACCCAGAATTAGAGGAGAGATGCGTGCATTTGCCGTGAGCAGGTGTGTTTTCCGAAAAAGGTTGGAGTGGAAACAATCTCGTTCTGGAGTTTTCACACAGCTTGCGGGCACTTATTGGAAATCCAAGTGAAAAAGGCTGAGTGAAGAGGCCAGAAGGAAAAGGCCCCCAAGGGAGATCTTGTGTGGTCTTCAGGGAAGGCACTGTGGCTCTTGTTTGGAGGTAGGGGACCAGGAACTTGGATATATGGAGTAATGGGGCAGACAGGATCATTGGGGTGCACCCAGCCATAGCGGGTGCAAAAACCTCAGGGAAGCAAGTAGCAATGAGAGTTAGAACAGATCAAGTGAGGGTCAAGCTGGTAGGGTGATTAAAAAAAAGGGTGCTGGGTGTGTTGCATGCAGGGGCTTGGCTACTCGATGCATCTCCAAGCTATGTGGCTGCCGGTTTCTTGACCAAAGTTCTAACACCTTCCTCAGAATCTATCAACTTTGGCAGGGAGAAATGGGGAGGGTTTAGGTTGTATGCCCCGTACTCCAGATATGTTGTGGGGACATTAGAGAAAGAAGGGCTTGGTTCTGTTGCGCAGGATAGGGGTGTTTACAGGAAGCCCAAACTGAAAATGAAAAGAGAATTTGGGTTAATGAATGGATGGATCAACGTACAAAAAAAGTTAGACGGAAATTGTTGAAGTCCCAGTGACTAATGAGTAGATTAGAAGGGGACTCTGTTAGACAGTCTTTGATCCTAATTGCACTGGCTCCTGCAATCTCCCTCTCTCCCTCTCTCTCTCTCTAACACACACACCACACACACACACACACACACACACACACACACACACACACACACCCTGAGCATCAGGAGTCATGGCATTAGATAGCATGATGATTCTCAACAGTCACAAAAGCCCTTTTTAGCTCTTCTAAATGATTTAGGTCCTGTCTAATCCCTTCCCTCCCACACACATTGTGTGAAATACTTTTCAGTACATCTCCAGGTGGTCTCAGGCCATGAGCTAGAGCAGAGGAGGCTAAGGTGTCCTCTTGGGTGACCCTGGGAGTAGCACACCCCCAGGGTAAGAGCTGGTGGAGAAGTGGCTGACCAAGTTTGATCTCTAGAATCCCATATAGTTTCCCAAGCACAGCCAGGAGTAACTCCTGAGTGCAGAGCCAGGAGAAATCCCTGAGCAACAGAGTGTGGCCCCAAACCAAACAAACAAAAATGGCTTTATGCAAATTGGATTTCTGTAGCATCACACACACATACACACACTCATATAAAGGACAATTTACACTGCAGACTAGGACTTCTTTGCTCTTGCTCCAAAGCTGCCTCTCATTCATTGGGTGACCCTTTGCCTTTGTTCCCTGAAATCCTGCTCCTCCATGTACCGATCGTGATTTTTCTGGTAGTTTTTGGCAGTTGGTAGCTTGAGCAAACCCTCCAACTGGAAAGAGGGAACTCCGCTTAGGGACTGTGTTTACAGAGCAACTACACACCTACACTTTCTCTGGTGGAAACGTCACCTGCCATGAATGGGGCACTGAGGAACCCCATCTGACATATACAAAGACTGAGAAATAAGGCCTGAATGGACTTGCCTGTGGGACCATCCAGAAAGAGTCTTGATCACAGACATAGCCTGGCTTTATCGAGCTGTTTATAGAGGTTGACACAAGGACTACCACCAATAGCTCATGGTAGATGTGGTTTCATTAACACACAATACAGCATCAGTGGGTTCATCAAGAGTCTCTCCCTACAGAGTGTAGCTGAAAGCACCTTGCCTTGTGCATTAAGGCCCATTACTACCGGAATCACATAAATAAATCTCATGAAATGATAACAATGAGCTATTTGGAAGGGCTAGGAAAGGTCATTGTATATGTCTGTACAGTCAGCCCGGGAAATAATATCCCTACATAAAGGCACACTACAAATGGCTATAGGTAAGGGCCAGAGTGATAGTACAGTGGATGGGGTGCTTGCCTTGCACGCAACTGACCAAGTTTGATCTCTGGAATCCCATATGGTTTCCCAAGCACAGCCAGGAGTAGTTCCTGAGTGCAGAGCCAGGAGAAATCCCTGAGCAACAGAGTGTGGCCCCAAACCAAACAAACAAAAATGGCTTTATGCAGATTGGATTTCTGTAGCATCACACACACATACACACACACTCATGTAAAGGACAATTTACATTGCAGACTAGGACTTCTTTGCTCTTGCTCCAAAGCTGCCACTCATTCATTGGGTGACCCTTTGGCTTCACTCCCTGAAATCCCGCTCCTCCATGTACCGATCGTGATTTTTCTGATGGTTTTGGTTTGGGAGCCACACCCAGCAGTGCTCAGGGCTTACTCCTGGCTCTATGCTCAGGGATCATTACTGCAGGCCTCAAGGGAGCATAGGCGGTGCCAGGGGTTAAAACTCGGGTCAGCCACATGCAAGGCAAATGCTCTATTCGCTATCCTCTCTCTTCAGCCCCATCTACTCATCTTGTCAGACGATGCTTGCCTTCTTCCCCTCATCGGACTGTTGTAGGGCAACACATGAAACCAGGTAGAAGGCCACTTGCAAAATGTTTTCGGAGCACTCACTTCATTTTATTCTCTGTCAACTGTGGAGGGGAAGAGGAACCTATGCAAACCAACTGCGTGAAGGGGAAGGCTGACATGGTTGACTTTGGGATAGGTTTGGGGCCACTGCCTGGTGGTTCTTAGGGATCCCTGTGGTGCCAGAGATGGAACATAAGTAAGGTTCTCACATATAAAGCCTGCATTTCCATCCTCAGAGCTCCATGCATTGGATCCCACCATCCTTGTTATCCGTAAGCAGAGCAATCCTACTGATATGACTTAGTAGGTCATTTGAGGGAGTATGGAAAGAAGCCAAACCTTCCCAATATGAATTTATCCAAAGCCAGGCGACACACATAGCTGACAGACACAACACCCTGAGTTCAATCCCTGACACTGCATGCCTCTCCACTATCACTGCCAGGCCAAGATCTGCCCAGAATGATTTCTGGCTTGCTAGGCATTACCTATATGTGTATCCGCCTATAAAGGTTATTTTTACTTTTTTTTCTTTTTGGGTCACATCCAGCAATGCACAGGAGTTACTTCTGGCTTTACACTCAGGAATTACCCCTGGCAGTGCTCAGGGGACCATATGGGATGCTGGGAATCAAACCCGGGTTGGCTACATGCAAGGCAAACGCCCTACCCGCCGTGCTATTACTCCAGCCTCTATAAAGGTTATTTTTAAAGTTATAGGCTTGGGGGGAGGGGGAGAAGTGCCTGCCATAGAGCAGCCTGGCTGGGGGGAGGGAGGTGATGCAGGCTGGAGGGAAACTGAGGACATTGGTGGAGGGAAATGTACACTGGTGAAGGGATGGCTGTTTTGAATACTGTATGACTGAAACCCAATTTGTGAACAACTTTGTCATTGTGTTCAATTAAAAAGTTATAGGCTTGGGGGGGGCTGGAACGATAGCACAGCGGTAGGGCATTTGCCTTGCACATGGCCGACTGGGGTTCGATTCCTCTGCCTCTCTTGGAGAGCCCAGCAAGCTACCGAGAGTATCCCACCTGCACGGCAGAACCTGGCAAGCTACCCGTGGTGTATTCGATATGCCAAGCACAGTAACAAGTCTCCCAATGGAGACATTACTGGTTCCCGCTCGAGCAAATCGATGAGCAATGGGATGGCAGTGATACAGTGATAGGCTTGGGGCTAGAAAGATAGCATAGCAGGAAGAGTGAGATCAACCCGGTTTCAATCCCAGACATCTGAAACCTTGCCAGGAGTGATCCCTGAAGACAGAGTCAGGAATAACCCCTGAGCACTGCTAGATGGGGCTCCAAGACAAAAATCAATTAAATGAATAAAAATAAATGTCGTGGGCTTGAAAAAAATTAGTTACACGAGGCCAGAGAGATAGTATGGTGGGTAGAGTACTTGCCTTGCATGCAGCTAACTCAGGCTTGACCCCCCCCCAGCACCACCTAGGGTCCCTGAGCTCTGCCAGGAGTGATTTATGAGCACAGAGTCAGGAGTAAGCCTTGAGCGCTGCTGGGTGCAGCCCCAAGCCAAAGTAAATATAGGGACTAGGGCTGTGGCTCAGTGGTAGAGCATTCACTTTGTGTGTGTGACACCCTGGGATTTATTTTTTGGTGTTAAGCTTGGGAGGGGGCACATCTGGCAGTACTCAGGGACCACACTTGGCAGCACTTGGGAGAATCCTTTGTGGTGGTGCCAGGATTCAAACGAGGGTCATGGCCACAGCTGCATGCTAGGCAAATGCCTTAACGTTCGCACTATCTCCCTGGCCAAGACCTTGGGCTGGATTTCCAGCACTGCATCATCTTCCAAGCGCTGCTGAGCAACCGCAGAGCAAAGAGCTAGGAGTAATCCCTATACCCACATCCTCCCCAAAATGAACAATAAAATTTCCCCTTACCATAACCTATACCAAAGACTAGCAAATGGAGACACACTGGTTTGGGATGGCAGGGTAAGCCTGCATTCTCTCCATCAACTTCACATCACAGTGATCCAATGGCAGGTAATCATTGATGCCTATTTTCTGCCTGTCTGTGCAGTCTGCAGCTGCCTGTCCTTGATAGTCGAGGACAGCTGCTCCTAGTGCATCAAGCAATTACAAAGGCCACAAGGAACAGCAATCGTCACTCTGCCTGTGGCCTAGTGAACGAGGGGGGGCTCAAGAGAGAGGATAGGCTGCCTCTCCTATTCTGGCTTCCATCCCTCTGGTTTGGAGTGGCTTTTGTTGTTGTTGTTGTTGTTGTTGTTTCGTTTAGAGTCATACCCAGGGATGCTCAGGGCTTAACTCCTAGGTTCGCACTCAGGGATCACTACTGGCTGGTGGAATGGCTTTCTTTATGTGGTCAGCTGGGAGAAGCCTGCCAGCAAAAACTAAGCTATTTGGTCTTAGGCTTAGCTGTGTCCACGATTTGCCAACTGCCTTACATTTTTTTTGCTTTTGGGGGTCACACCCGGGGATGCACAGGGGTTACTCTTGATGTGCACTCAGGAATTACTCCTGGCAGTGCTCAGGGGACTATATGGGACGCTGGGAATCGACCCCGGGTCGGCCACGTGCAAGGCAAACGCTCTACTCACTGTATTATATCTCCAGCCCCTGCCTTACATTTTGTAACATATGGCTGGCTTTAATTCTAGCTTCACATCAGAACTCATTTCAGTAATGGCCACTAGCAAAGATCTACTCAGCACAGCCTGGACCAGACTGTGCCAAGCCATGCACAGTGGAACTCACACCAATGTAAACCTCACCAGCCTCTAGCAAACCGGCCCTCCTCATTAAAAATAAGGCAGCGGTTGAATCTGGAGCAATAGTACAGTGGGTAGGGCGCTTGCCTCACACGCGGCCAAACTAGGTTCGATCCCCAGCATCCCATATGGTCCCCTGAGCACCGCCAGGGGTAATTCCTGAGTGCAGAGCCAGGAGTGACCCCTGTGCACTGCCAAGTGTGACCCAAAAAGCAAATAAATAAATAAATAAAAATAATAAGGCAGCGGGAGCAGGAGGGGGCTGGAGTGATAGTCACTCCTTGCACATAGCTGACCTGGGTTAGATCCCCGGCATCCCAATATGGTTCCCCAAATCTGCCAGGAGTGATTTCTGAGTCGAGAGCCAGGAGACACCCCTGAGCACTGCCAGGTATGCCCCCAAAACAAAAGATGAAGAAGGTGCTTTCCTTGCATGGGGCTCACCAAGGTTAATCCCTGGCACTGTATATATGGTCCCTGAGTGCTGCCTGGAGTGATCTCTGGCCACAAAGCCAGGTGTGGCCCCCAATCACAACTGGATAGCACTTATGTAAATAAATAAATCAAGATAAAGTAGAATACATTTTTTAAAAAAGAAAACTGGGCATCACGGCACGGGAGATAGCTCAGACTCTTCATGCATGTGGCCCTGAGTTGGACAGCCAGTACTCCTTGGTGCTCTGGACACCACAAAGTAGCCCATGCTTCCTATTAGCACTGTTAGGTGTGGCCTCCAAACCAACCAACCAAAAAAAGAGGGAGGTGTTAAGGGCCGGGGATCTAGCTCACTGACAAAGAGCACACCTTGCAGGCATGGGACCTGAGTTAGATTCCAGACCCCCAAAAGAAAGACAGAAAAGTGGGGGAAACCACAGGAACGTGGCTCAGTGGAAGAGCACTGCTTGGCGTGTAAGGCCCTGGGTTCAGCCTCCAGAGTCAAAGACAAGAGAAATCAGGCAGGGAGGGGGACCAATACCAGGTCTACAGGCATCAGCCACTTAGCAAGAGGCAGAGCCACGGCAGCGGGAGAGTCTTAAATTTAGCCTCCTACATGAAAAGCAGCTGTTTCGCTCATGTTCACCACCAGGCCGCCAAGACTGGCCTTCAAACCAGAACATAAATCAGTTCATTGTCCTTTCAAGGCTGTTTTCTTTGGCTCAATTTCATGGGCCTTCTGTTTCCGAAGCTGCTGTGGACTTCCCGCTTGGGATTCTGCTGGAAAGTCGATTGTTTTGTCAGCAGCCTGGAGTCTCCGGCACAGTGGCTCCAGCAAGCGTGGGGCTTACTGACAGCAGGAGTTTCATTTAAATCATGATCTACGGGGCTAGAGAGACAATGCAATGGGTAAGGGGCCAGCCTTGCATGCAGTCAACTTGGGTTCAATTCCCAGCACTCCATTTAGAGTCCCCTGAACACCAACAGGAGTGATCCCTGAGCACAGGAGCCAGGAGTTAAGCACTGAGAACTACTGGATATGCCCACCTCCCTCTAAAACTCATGAACTATATTGGGAAATGGGGAGAAATCTGTGTTACTTATTTATTTTGGGTTTTGGGGCCACACCCAGCTGTGCTCAAAGCTTACTCCTGGCTCTTGCACTCAGGGATCAATTCCAGCACTCTCAGGGAACCATATGGGGTACCAAAAATCAAACCCGGGTAGGCTGCATGTAAGAAAAGCACCATACCCTATTGTTCTCTCTCTCAGGGTGGGGTGGGGGGGAGACAGGACTGGGGGGGGAGGGATGTTGGGTTTACTGGTGGTGGAGAATGGGCACTGGTGAAGGGATGGGTTATCGAACTTTGTATGGGGGAAACATGAGCACAAAGATGTATGGATCTGTAACTGTACCCTCACGATGACTCTCGAATTAAAAATAAACTAATAAAAAAAAAAGAAAAGCACCATACCTACTGTACTGTCATTCTGGCCCCTCGGTGATATTTTTGTTTGTTCACTTTGGGGCCACACCCAGCTATGCTCAGTTGTTACTCCTAGCTTTACATTAGAATTATTTCTGGTAGGCTCGGGGGACCATAAGGGATGCCGGAGATTGAACCTGGTTCGGCTGCATGCTAGGCAAACATCCTACCTGCTGTATTATTATTGCTCTGGCCCCCACTCATTGTTTTTTTTCTATCCTGTCTCCAACCAACCTGATATAAAAGATGTTTAGGAGATCTGATATAAAAGATGTGTAGGAGACAGCTTGTGTCTCCAAATTGTTCATTTCGTAGTTGTGTTCATGGGGGCACAGAAGTTACATTAAAGCCTTTGGATTTTTTGGATGTGTCATGATCTCTTAGGGAGACTTGAAAAAAGTCTTTGCAGATGAAATGATGCTGGTTTTGTTTACAAGAATCCATACATTATCGGGTAAGAGATCAGACAGGATACAACTGCCTGTTGACAGCTATTTGGATTATGAGGACAAAGGATTGTGGTTTGCCATCCACATCTTTTGTTTCTTTTTGTAAATTGAATTTTCTTGGTTTGGGGCCACACCCATAATGCTCAGATTACTCCTGAGCGTTCATTACTCCTGAAACCTGATAACTTGAACTCTTTAAATAAGAAACAGCCAACAGAGGGAAGCAAAGTAGCAAATTTCCACTGGTTTGAAACAGGGCAAGCTACCGAGAGTATCTGCCCGCATGGCAGAGCCTGGCAAGCTCCCCGGGGCGTATTCAATATGCCAAAAACAGTAACATAAAGTCTCACAATGGAGACGTTACTGGTGCCCGCTTGAGCAAATCGATGAACAACGGGAGGACAGTGCTACAGTGCTTGAAACATGGGGGTCAATCAATGGTGACACACAGGACAAAGCTTGTTGAGCCCAACAGCTTTCCTTTGTCACAATTCCATTAACTTTTGGTTTTTGTTTTTGTTTCTGGGGCCACACCTAGCAATGCTCTGAGGTTACTCTTGGCTCTGTGCTCAGGGATCACTCATGGTGTGGATCAGAGAACTATTGGGATACTGGGCATCAATCTGGGATTGTCCACATGCAAGGCAAACACCTTACCTGCTGTACTATCACTCCATCCCCGGGTCTTAGAATCTTCTTATGCTACTCAGCTGTTCTAGCAGCAAGTCCAAACCTAACACACATAGACACACACACAAACACACACACGTAGTCCTCTGCCACTTTTTTGTCAAGCCACAAACCTTCTACATGAAAATACACTGGACTATTAATACTTGAAGTCACGAGAAGAAATCAGCTCGGACCATGAAATAGCTTGTTTTCTGATTAGCTGTGTTGGGGAAGTACAAGATTTGGGGAGATGCGGTCTAAGAGCTACTGCCAGTTCTATTTAGAGTTAATAAAGCTTACCAGGACCCCGGGTCTCATGCAGCATGCAGCAAACAGCAGAGTTAACTGTAAAACATTAAGAGCTGATGAAGATGGGAGCAAGCTTGAGGAGAAATCCATTATTATGAATTGTCACCAACAATGAAAAGTTAGAGGTTAAACAAAAGGAGATTAGGAGGATTGGGGGAAGGCTGTGGAAGGCGGGTAGGCTGGTAGGTTCCCCTGAGACAGTGGAACCCTTTCATAACCTCATGAAGGGCAAAGGAACTTGTGAATATGTGAGCTGAATGCCACCACAGCCCACACAACACCACTGGGCCAGAGATGATACAGGGACTAAGGCACTTGCCTTGCCTATGGATAAACACGGTTTGGATCCCTGAATCCTGCCATGTGTGAACCATGAACAGAGAGCTTGGAGTAAGCCCTGAGCATCATTAGTTCTGCCCTCACCCCCCAAAGACACCACAAAACCCATCACCATTATGAGTACAGGGGAGTTCAGCGTTCATGGTAGGCATTCCAGATGTTATCCCAATGGTCATAGAATTACATAGAATGCCCAGGACTGGGCTCACATCTGGAAGCATAGTTCATTTAAGGCAACTAGGAAACAAGGAGGGCTGAGGAAGAACTTCCACTGGGCAGCAGAACAAGGAACAAGGGTCGTTTTGTGTGTGCAGGATCCAAACTAATGGGTTTCTTTCATTCCCAATACAGTGCAGGTTTGAGTGACAGGACAAATTTAGATTTTTTTGTTTTGTGGGCCAAACAGGGTGGTAGTCAGGGGTTACCCCAAGCCTGGTGCTAGAAGGGAGGGTGGGTTACTCTTGGTGGTACCTGAGGTGACCATGAGGTGGGAGGGATGGAATCTGGAACTCCTGCATGCCAAATATGTGCCCCAGCCCTTTGGACTATCTCCCCAGCTCCAATTTAAATGTATCTGATCTAGAAAATAGGAATCTATTTCTGTTGGTACCCTCCCCCCGCCGCCCCGGACACTGTGACAGATTATTAAGAGCACTGTGTCTGCAAGGCTTTTGTGTTCCTTGGGTAGCTGAACCTAAATCCATCAGGTAGGACCCCCTAAAGCTATTCAGGTGCAAATCTGGCCAATAGAATCCTGATTCAGAGCAAAACTCTGGACTCACGGGTGAAAATGTTCTAATGACGCTTTGGAATAAAAGCCTGATTGGATAGCAAAACTGAAGTGTCTACAAATGTAAGACAGTTTACAACAGCAGAGAGTCATGGCAGTATTTCTGTTTTGGGGGGTGTCGTGTGGCCACATCTGGTGGTGCTCAGGGGTTACCACTGGCTCTGTGCTTAGGAATCACTTCTGGTGGGGTTCAGGGGACCCTATGGAGTGTTGGGGATCAAACTGGGGATGGCCACCTACAAGGCAAGTGCCTTCCCCTCTGCCCTATCACTTAAGCCCAGCACTGTTATCTTTCTCTCTCTCTCTATATATATATATGTAGATATACATAGATAGATAGATAGATAATTTTAGGTCACACCTGGTAAGGCTTAGGGTTCACTCCTAAAGGAGTTTGGGGGGACCATGTTGGGTGCTGGAGTATCAGAGATTGAACCCAGGTCAACTGCAAGTAGGGCAAAAAACCTAACCACTGTACTATGGCTCTGGCCCAGTGATATTTCTTAAGTGATAATTTAAGCTTAAAGGAAGTAGGGCATTTGCCTTGTACCCGGCCGACCCGGGTTCGATTCCTCTGTCCCTCTCAGAGAGCCCGGCAAGCTACTGAGAGTATCCCGCCTGCATGGCAGAGCCTGGCAAGCTACCCGTGGCATATTCGATATGCCAAAAACAGTAAGAAGTCTCACAATGGAGATGTTACTGGTGCTCGCTCGAGCAAATCGATGAATAGCGGGATGATAATGCTAGTGCTAGTGAAAATGTTCACTAGCTAAGTCTGGAAAAAGGCGGCTCAGAACAGGAGGCAAGGGCTGGAGCGATAATACAGTGGGTAGAGTAGCTTGCAGGCAACTGACCTGGGTTCAATCTCTGATACCCATATGGCCCCCTGAACACTGCCAGGAATGATCTCTGAATGCGGATCTAGGAGTAAGTCCTGAGCACCACCAGGTGTGACACGCCCCCCCTTGAAAAAATATGAAGAACTGAAAGCAATAGCCATAACTGGCTAGATGCTCCTGTCCCATTAAGGACACAGGAACCGTCAAGCCATATGGGGTTTCTCTGGGCTCTTTGTGCAAAGCAGCACATGAGAGCCCATGCGGCAACTTGCTCGGTGATTTGCTCAGAGTGTTTAGGTCCCATCAGTAAGGCTGTGTGGCTCGGGAATGAGGAGGGAGTCACCCGAGTGATCAAAGCCTAATCTGGAGCCGAGAGGAGGAAGTGGGGTGCAGGGTGGTCCAGCCTGGAGAGCTGAATCAGCACCAGGAGAGAGGTGTTCCTGGAAGCCACATCAGCACCCACCTCTGGGGGAGACCCAGGGTGCCCAGAGGCTCCTATACAGAGCTAGGAAGATAGTGTGGGGGGTTAGGGTGCATGTCTTGATCCTCAGCTCGATGTGGTCCCCCAGGTTGTGGTCCTCCCTGGTGGCCCCCAGAACTGCAGAGCCCACGCAACACTGCGGACTAGGACCTTGTATCGAGCTACTGGCCTAATTGGCTGAGAATCGCCTCCCAAGGTCCCTTGGAGAGCACTGAACATTGCTTGGAAGCCCCCGACAAAGTGTTCTCTTTCTCCCATTCCTATCACCTGATCTTTCATTTGGCTCTTTCTTGGTTCTTCTCTCTCTTGCTTTCTCCTCACATTCCTTCTATTCTCCTCTTATTCTTTTATTTTGGTGTGTGTGGGGTGCATAACTGGCAGTGTTTAAGGCTAACTCCTTGCTCTGTGCTCAGGATTCACTACTGGCAGGCTCAGGGGATCATATGTGCTGCCCGAGATGGAATCTTGGTCAGCATGTGCAAGGCAGATTCTGTATCCTCTGTATTACCTCTCTGGCCTGTTCTTCCTCTTTCTTTTGCTCTGGTCTTGAGTTTTCAGGATTGTTTGCAGTAGGTCCAACAGAGGGTCTTGGGCCTTTAGAACCACACCCCCAATCATATCAGCTCCCTCAACTCAGGGAGTCTGAAAGTTTTATTGTGGCCAGGGAGCTGGCTGAAAGGGTTGGACCACAGGTTTTTGCATGTTGGAGACTCAGTTGTGATCACCGGTACCCTACGGTCTCCTGAGCACTGCTAGAAGTGGTCCCAAGCACAGAATCACTTGCCCAGAACATTACTGGGTATGATCCATTGCCCCATCAAAAACAAAAAACAAAACCCAACAAAAAAATTTTAAAAAGTAAAGTCCTGGGAAAGGAGATGTAGTATAGTGGAGGAGAAACTTATCTTGCATAGGTTTGATCCCTGGGTCTGACTGCATTGCCTGAGCCTTGCCAGGAGTGATCCCTGAGCACAGAGCCAGAAGTATACCCTGAGCATCTCTAGGTGTAACCCCAAAAGAAAAAGTCCTACTGGGCCACAGAGAACAGATATAAATGCTCCTGCACATCCTACATCTGGACACCAACCCTTGGGCCCATCACCCTCCAAGTCTATCCATAGGGGATGAGGAGACAGTTACCTTCCTGGCCCCCTTCCACTTACTTTTTCTTCTCTTTGTCCCTTTTCAGAGTCTGGGAGCCTCCAGCCTGAGAGCCCTGGGACTGGAGCAGCTCAGCCGCTGTCTTTCTCTGCTTAAAAGCATTCACTTCATCATCCAGTGATTTCTTCTTATCCTCCAGCTTCTTCTTCTCATCCTGGTGGAGTTTCTTCAGACGGTCAAACTTCTCATGCAACTGGCAGGGAAGCAAAGGGAACTGAGGAAGAGTTGAGGCCAGGGTGGGGAGGTTTAGCCTGGTGAAACGCAGAAGTCATTGTTCCCTACCCAAGGCTGCTCAGAGGGCACCAATGAGCACTGCATTCTGGATTGTTCCAATCTCTTGTTATGCTTCCAGCAAGTGTCTGCTCCTAAATCTGATTGGGGAACTTTGTGCGCCAGAACTCTGAACTACTTCTCTCCCCAGGCCACTTTCCCTGTGACCTCTGAGCAGCCAGACAGTTCAGGGCTTTCATGTATGGGCTCCATGCTTTGTATGTTGGAGGCCTGTGTTCGAACTCTGGGAATACACAATCCCCTGAGCCAGGAGTGACCTCCAAGAAATAAGGTGGGTGTAGGCCTGAGCACCATTGGGTGTGGCCTAAAAGAAAGAAACAAGTAAATAAAAAGTGGGCCAAGGGATAGTGATGGTTAAGGCATTTGTCTAGCATGTGGTGAACCCAGATTCAATTCCTGGCACCACATG
The DNA here is from genome assembly GCF_027595985.1 of Sorex araneus. NCBI lineage: Eukaryota > Metazoa > Chordata > Mammalia > Eulipotyphla > Soricidae > Sorex > Sorex araneus. Next base: position 119,379,895 of record NC_073313.1, read on the forward strand.
GTTCCTCAAACATGACAAGCATCACCAGGCATGGAAGAAAATTTGGAGTGGGAGAAAGAAGACTGGGGATAAGGCACTTTCTGGCACATAGCCAAGCCTGGTTCGATCCCCAGCAGCGTTAGAGTGTCTCTGAGAAGAGAAGCCCAGAGCAAGTTCTGAGCACAGACAGGTGTGGTCTCAAGACAAAATTCAAAAAATTTAAAACAGGCTCGAAAGGAGCTTATGTTGCATCTGGCGATTCTGGGTTCAATCTTCAGCATCCCATATGATCCTCCAAGACCACCAGGAGTGATCCTGAGTACAGAGCCAGGAGTAAGCCCTCAATAATGCTGGGTGAGGCCTACAGAATAAAAAAGTAGATGTTGGTTCTTTGTTGTTGTTGTTGTTGTTGTTGTTTTGGCCCATACGCAGTGGTGTTTAGTCTTACTCCTGGTTCTATGCTCAGGTATCACTCTTGGGGTACCAAGGATAGAACCCAGATCAGCCATATGCAAGGCAAGCACCCTACACGCTGTATGATTGCGCCTGCCCCCTCAAAAAGTGAAAGTTGGGCCAGGAGTAGCCAGAGCAATTGTACAGTGGGGAAAGCACTTGCCTTGCATGTGGCCAAGCCAGGTTCGATCCCTGGCACCCCATATGGTCCCCCCAAGTCCCACCAGTTGTAATTCCTGAGTGCAGAACCAGCAATAATACCTGAGTATCGCTGGGTATACTCCCCCACAAAAAAGACCCACAAAGTTTGGGCCAGGAGATAGTACAGTGGTTAGAGCACAGGCCTAGCATGTGTCCAACCCAGTTTTGATATCCAGCACCGCATGTTCTCCCAAGCACCACTGCAAAAAGGCCCTAGAGGTTTCCAACACCTCCAGCTGAGTTAGTTGAGAACAACCAGTGGACCTCCTGGGCCTTCTGAGCACCACCGAGAGTCCCCTCACCCCAAAGAGGCCATCCCTGGCTAATCCAAATTTTAATCACAACAGCATCCTGAGTGCTTAGCATAAGCCAGGTCCAGACTTTATACGCTTAATGTAGTAATGCAATGGTCACCACATCTCCTAAGTAATTTCTGTTCTGCTCTGCTTTGATTTGTGTGTTTGCTTGATTTTGGGGCCACACCCGAGGGCTCAGGGATTTCTTCTGGCTGCACACTCACTTGGGGATCACTTCTAGCGGTATTCAAGGGACATGAGGTACTGGGGATTTTACCTAGATCAGACACTTGAAAAGCATTACCTGCTGTATTAGCTTTCTGGCATCTATTCTGGTCAGTTTTATGAGGCAACAGAAAACCAGAGAATTGAGAGTTGACACAGTCAATCCTATTTTTTTCTTCCTCCCCCCCCCCGGTTTTTGGGCCATACCCAGTGATGCTTAGGATTTGTAAGTAATCCTAGCTCTGTGCTCAGGGATCCCTTACGTTAGGGTTCAGAGGGAATTTATGTGGTGCTGGATACCGAACCTGGGTCATCCACGAGTAGAACCAGAACCTTAATCCCTGTACTATCTCTCAGGCTTCCCTGTCCATGGTTGACATGACTCGTGGTGTAACTGAGGCCCATCCATCAGGCTGCAGTGTGTGGGCTTGTGGGGTAAGCTGGGGAGCTGATCAAAGGGGAGGACTCAGGGTTGGAGCAATAGCACAGCGGGTAGGGCGTTTGCCTTGCACGTGGCCGACCCGGGTTAGATTCCCAGCATCCCATATGGTCCTCCGAGCATCTCCAGGAGTGATTCCTGAATGCAGAGCCAGGCATCAGCCCTGAGCATCGCCAGGTGTGACCCAAAAAGCCAAAAAACAAAATAAGGGGAGGACTCTTTGCAGCCTCTCAGGCAGAGCTGACATCAGGAAGAGCCCAGCTAGACCATTATACCAGGCTTGGAAGATCCAATAGGTTCCTACAGGTGGTTCTTTAAGGAAAATATGAAACTGAACCCAACAGGCAAGGGAAGGGGGTGTGTTCCCGACTACCCCAAGCTGTGGTTTTAGCAAGGGCCGCAAGGCTGCCTGACAACATCTTTCCCCACAGCCATTCACAACCCACAAGCAGAGACAGGAGTAGCTCTTGAGCATTACTGAACTGGATATCACCTCCCCGCCAATAAAGACTAAACAAAAAACAAGAACCTTTGAAATAGGTTAATATTCAAATATTTAATATTAATAATACAATATAATTGTATTGTGTTATTATTATTACTTAACAATATATTGATAATACAATATAATTGTATTATTAATATATTTATAATATAATTGTATTATTAACATATTAATAATATAATTCGCGATCACGAAATCCCATTAATCATTGATTTCTCGGGCGGGCTCAGTAACCTCCCCATTCATCCTTTCCCTGAGATCTTAGAAGTCTCTCTCGACTTGGCCCTCCCAATGATGTCGCACTGGAGGCTCTTTCAGGGTCAGGGGAATGGGATCCAGCTTGTTACTGGATTTAGCATATGAGTATACCATAGGAAGCTTGCAAGGCTGTCCCATGTGGGCAGGAAACTCTCAGAAGCTTGCCAGTTTCTCCCAGAGGGAGAAGTAGGCTGCAAGATATTGCATGGGCTGCAAAGCGGCCACGAGTTTCTGGGAGCTCGCTTTTAAGTCTCTGGATGTTGGCCGTTGATGGGATTACACACACCTGCATTCCTCTGCCGGTACCTTCATGCGTGAGGCCTGTCTGAACATGTGGAGAGGGGCATCAAGCATGGCTGTAGCTAGGTTCGGGTGGTCTTCGGCCGCCGGGAGCTCTGCTCGGGGTGGGGAGGGAAGCTGGACCCCATCCCCTCCGAGGGGCCCCAGGGAAGACAACCAGGCGTGTGGGCAAGAGATATATTATAAATAATATATTATAATAATTATATAACATATCATTTATAATATATTATAAATAATATAATTAATATACATACTATTTAATTTTGGGCTGGAGCGATAACACGGCAGGTAGGGCATTTGCCTTGCACACAGCCGACCCGGGTTCAATTTCTCCACCCTTCTTGGAGAGCCCCGCAAGCTACCGAGAGTATCTCACCCGCACCGCAGAGCCTGGCAAGCTACCTGTGGCATATTCGATATGCCAAAAACAGTACCAAGTCTCACAATGGAGACGTTACTGGTGCCCAGTCGAGTAAATCAATGAACGGGGCAATAGTGACAGTGACAGTGAATATTTAAATTCAAGAAGGCAGGCTGGGCCACCACATAAGAAAGTGTCCAGCTCAAGGGGAAAAGTGTCTGCCACAAGGCAGGCTGGGGGTAGGAGGCAAACTTGGGACATTGGTAGAAGGTCGTGGATGCTGGTGAAGGGACCGGTGTTGGAACACTGTATACCTAGAACTCAATCAAGAATCTCTTTATAACTTTGTAAACAACAATGATTCAATTAAAAATTTTTCAATTAAAAAATTTTCAATTAAAAAATTTTTTAAAAAGAAAAGGATTCTGCCAAATGCTTGAGGAAGAATAAAGCATTATCCACTGGGGAAAAAAGACAGCATCCAGCTTAGCCTACTGGGCTCCGAATTCCCAGGAAGAGGGAAAAGAATCAGGCCGTACTTAAACCTCAAGGGGAAAGTCAGGCCCTGTCTTGAACAGCGCTGCTCCTCAGAATTTTCTAGAAAGATTGATTTTTGGTGTCGTTTGCTTTTCGGACCACACCTATCAGTGTTCAGGGCTTACTCTTGGCTCTTAGCTTAGGGATCACTCCTGGCAGTGTTGGAGACAACATATTTGATACCAGGGATCAAACCTGGGTCAGCAGTGTACAAAAGGTAAGTCTACAGCTGTACTATCACTCTGGGCCAAAGGTTCTTGTTTTTTGTTTAGTCTTTATTGTGGGGGTGATATCCAGTGCAGTAATGCTCAAGGGCTACTCCTGTCTCTGCTTGTGAGTTGTGAATGTATGGGGTGTGGAGCTCTGGGACCACGCAGAGCCAGGAATCAAATCTAGGGTTTTAGCTGTTTCTCTGACTCTCTGGAGAAGAATTTTTGGCAGGGGATGGGGCACTCCTGGTGGTTCTCATCCACCACCAGGGCATAATCCTGGCTTTATGCTCTGGACACTTCTGGCAGAACTCAGGGGTCCATATGTGGTGCTGGGATTGAACTCTGGTTGGCCGTGTGCACCCTACCCACTGCACTTCCGCTCCAGACCTGGCAGTTTCTTATCTGTGCTGTCCTCTATGCCACTCACTAGTCACATGAGGATGAAACACTGGACAGTGGCAGAGGAGATTTTTACATTTCATAAATTTGAGGATAAGGGATATGGTCTGGCAAAAGAGTACAGCCTTGGGGCTGGAGCGATAGCACAGAGGATAGGGCGTTTGCCTTGCATGCGGCTGACCCGGGTTCAATACCCAGCATCCCATATCCCATCCCTGAGCACTTCCAGGAGTAATTCCTGAGTGCAAAGCCAGGACTAACCTCTGAGAATCGCCGGGTGTGACCCGAAAAGAAAAAAAAAAAAGAGTACAGCCTTGCCTCTTTGAGCCCTGGGTTCGATCTCTGGCACCACCGAAACAAAACGTATCTTATCTTCACTTCTTTCTATTTTGTTATTATTACTTTTTTTTGTTTGACAGCCACACCTGGAGTAATCAGGGGTTACTCCTCCTGGCCCTGAACTCAGTAATCACTCCTGGTGGAATTTGCATGACCATGTCGGATGCTGGAGATGGAACCGGGGTCTGCCAAGTACAAGGCAAGTGCCCTAACCACTATACTTTCACTCCAGCCCCAGAGTGGTGTTTTTTTTTTAAATTTCTTTACATTTTAAATAGCCACATGTGCATAGTGGCTACTATATGGATAGTGCCGCTCATGAGAATGAAGTGACACCAAATGAGAAATCATCCTGGTTTGGAAGACAGAGGGATGAAGAACATCCAGCTTTTGCAGCCATGTCAGCTAAGGTAAGGCTACAACAGGGCTACTCAGCCTATGGGGCATTCCTGCCCTGTGGCTACCTCCTGTTCCCTTCTGACATGCACCATGCTTCACACTTACCTCTTTCTCTGCCTCTTTGAGTTCAGCCTCTTTCTCTTTGACTCTCTGCACGAACATCTGTCTCATCTCCTCTTCTTTTTTCTGAAGTTCCCCCAGGAATTCATTCCTTTTGGCTTCATATGTCTCCTGTAAACTAAAAACAGGTCAAGGTCAGATTAATTCCCTGCCTTTGGAGTGATCCCTGGTCAATGTAAACTGGTCCCAGGAGGGGCTGGCAATGTAGCTCAGTGGTAGAGCACATACTTTTCTTTCTTTTTTAAAAAATTTTATTGAATCACCGTGAGATAGTTACAAGCTTTCATGTTTGGGTTATAATCACACAATGATCAAACACCCATCCCCCCACCAGTGCACATTCCCTACCACCAATATCCCGGTATAACCCTCTTTCCCAACCTCCCCCTGCCTCTAAGGCAGACAATATTCCCCATACTCTCTCTCTACCTTTGGGCATTATGGCTTGCAACACAGACACAGAGAGGTCATCATGTTTGGTCCATTATCTACTTTCGGCACACATCTCCCATCCCGACTGATTCCTCCAGCCATCATTTTCTTAGTGATCCCCTCTCTATTCCATCTGCCTTCTCCCCTCCACTCATGAAGTAGTCTTCCAGCTATGGGGTAATCCCCCTGGCCCTTGTATCTACTGTCCTTGGATATCCACCTCTTGTTATGTTATTCTATACTCCACAAATGAGTGCAGTCCTTCTATGTCTGTCCCTCTCTTTCTGACTCATTTCACTTAGCATGATACTCTCCATGTCTATCCATTTATAAGCAAATTTCATGACTTCATCTCTCCTAACAGCTGCATAGTATTCCATTGTGTAGATGTACCAAAGTTCCTTTAACCAGTCACCTGTTTTAGAGCACTCGGGTTGTTTCCATATTTTGGCTATTGTGAACAGTGCTGCAATGAATATATAGGCACAGATGTCATTTCTACTGGAGCACATACTTTTCATGATCCCTGACACCTCTCTCTCTCTCTCTCTCTCTCTCTCACACACACACACACACACACACACACACACACGCACACACACATGCACACACGCACATACACCACAGACCTGGTTCCAGTGATCCTTGGTTTCCCATTCTCATTTCCCCAACTCTCCGACAGATGCAAAAATGGAATCACCATTGGCAGTGAGGATGGTAGTGACATGATTACAGAGCAGCTTGAAGGGGGTGGGACAGCCTGGGGAATTGGAGGGATGGAGGTGGGGAGGATGAGGACCTAGACTGCTAATAACATCAAGACACTGCTCAAGGGTCTTTGATACTCTGGTGATGTAGAGGGGAGGTAGCTACGTACATCAAAACCATAAGAGGAGCAGAGAAAGAGCGCAGCTTCAGGACTGATCTTGGAGAGACGCTGGCAGCTGGGAAGGCCTGGCCGCCAAGAGGCCAAGATCTCTGGATCCTAGGCATGATGGGGGCAGGCCTAGTCCCTGCCCTGCCAAAGGCCCAGCTACATCTGGCTCCTGCTTCTGCCAGAGAACTGGCACAGCTTCAGGACTGAACTCCAATTAGGCTAGAGAGACATCTGCAGTTGATTGCCCCAATTCCAAAGCCCCTGAAGTGTGAAGTCCCGTGTAACACCTACAAACTTCACAGAGCTGACAGCCCAGGAGAAAGGAGAAAATCCGATGGAAAATTGAGTAGAAACCCACTAAGCTCCATCAAAAACAGCACCACAGAAGGTCCAACTCCACCTCACAGCTAAGTAAATCCTTGGGCCATGATTTCAGCAACAACATTACAAAATATACGTTGTAATAAGCAATAGAAAGTAGGCTAATTAGTGCCTGCTAAGGGAGCAGGCTTGGGGTTGGCTAGAAAATTAGGGGCATTGGTAGAGAGAAGGACACATTGGTGGTGGAACTGGTATCAGAATATTGAATACCTGAAACAACTGTATTGTGAACAACTTTGTAGAATACTATGCAGCTGTTAGAAATTATGAAGTCATGAAATTTGCATATAAGTGGATCAACATGGAAAGTATCATGTTAAGTGAAATGAGTCAGAAAGAGAGAGACAGACATAGAAAGATCGCACTCATCTGTGGAATATAAAATAACAGAGTGGGAGGCTACCACCCAAGAGTAGTAGAGATAAGGACCAGGAGGTCTGCCTCACAGCTTGGAAACTGGCCTCACATGCTGGGGGAAAAGGCAGCTGAGATAGAAAAGGGAACACCAAGTAAAGGATTTGAAAGATAGGTTGAAAGATGGGTGCCGAAAGTAGACCATAGACCGAACATGAAGCCCACTCAGTATATCTATTGCAAACTACAACACCCAAAAGGAGAGAGAACAAAAGGGAATGCCCTGCCACAGAAGCAGGGTGTGGTGGTGGAGGATGGGGTGGGGGTGGTGGGAGGGATACTGGGATCATTGGTGGAGGAGAATGGGCACTGGCACAGTAAACAATCACTGTATGAGTGAAACGCAAACACAAAAGTTCATAAGTTTGTAACCGTACCTCACAGTGATTCACTAATAAAAAATTAAAATATATATATAAAACAGGGATGGTGAGAAAGTACAGTGGGTAGGGCACTTGCTTTACACACGGATGACCCAGCTTTAATCCCTGGTGCCCTACATGGTCCTCTGACTTTGCCAGGAGTGATCTCTGAATTCAGAGCCAGGAGTAAGCCCTGAGCGCTGTTGGGTGTGGCCAGTCCCCTCACAAAGAGAGCAAGAGAGACAGATCACAAAGCTAGAGGCAGAGCTGACACTACCAGCTAACTCATTTTTCCTGTATTTTGTGGGGGGACCCACACCCAGTGGTCCTCAACCTTACTCCTGGGTCTGTGCCCAGGGATCAGTCCTGGTGGTGCTCATGCGACCACCTGGGATCCCAAGAATCGAATACGGGTCGAACACATACAAGGCAACCACGTTACCCACTGTACTCTCTCCAGCCCCCAGTTGATGCTTTTGTCTCCTAAACTGAGTTTTCCAATTTCGTTCTGCTCCCAAGGCCTGGTTCTGAAACTAACCGGAGTCATTGGACCATGGCAACAAACCCTTGGTGACACTCATTTGCTTCAGTGCCACTATGCTAGCCATCCAATAGCTAGAAGCCACAGCCTCTGTTGTGTCATCTGGGAACTCACAATCTACAAGTGGAGCATTTGTCTTGCATGTGTGAGGTTCTGGATTGGATCCCAAGGACCACAAAAAAGAAAGATTTGAAGCTTTAGGAAAGGTATTATATCAGAAGAAAGCTTGATCCAATTTGTTTAATTTTTGTTTGGTTTGGAGGCCACACCCAGCTGTGCTTAGAACTTACTCCTAGTTCTGTGCTCAAGGGACTTCTGGTGATGCTTAGAGGTCCATATGCAGTGCCGAGAATCTAACCAGGGTTAGCCACATGCAAGGCAGGTTTCTTAACCCCTGGACTACTCTCTAATCCCTTGCATGATCCAACTTGAAAATATCCATTTTGGTTGTCACATGAATGACAAACTTCAAAAATCCAAGAAAGGGGCTGGAGTGATAGCACAGTGGGTAGGGCATTTACCTTGCACACAGCCGACCCAGGTTCAATTCCCAGCATCCCATATGGTCCCCCGAGCACTGCCAGGAGTAATTCCTAAGTGCAGAGCCAGGAGTAACCCCTGTGCATCGCCGGGTGTGACCCCCCCCCCCAAAAAAAAGCATAAAAACAAAAATCCAAGAAAAAACAGCCTTAAGCCCAATGATCTGGCTTAGTGACAAATCACGTGACTTGCATGTAGGAAGCGCTGGGTTCTATACCCCAGCTCCACCAATACTACAAAGTGTGAACCCTGACTGGTATTGGGTGCTATTCCCAGTACCAGAACAATCACGGAAAAGAAAAAGACGTAGGGCTAGAGTCATAGCATGTGACTTCAAGCGCCTGCCTTACAAGCACCTATTCACAAGTTCAAAGTCCCAGCATCCCACATATGCTAAATTTGGTCCTTGCCATTCAGCCTGTCTGAGATGCAGGGTGGAGTAGGGCACTTCTAATTGTATCACAAAACAGGAGTAACCTCTGGTGAGCATCACAACTAAAAAGATAAATGAGCACCATTATGAGAAAGCACAACCTTGAAGGATTTTATTACAATGATTTTTCCTGTTTTGGGGGAATTTACTTTTTTCTGTTTGGGGGGTATACCCAGTGGTGCTCATGGATCAGGTTTGGCAGAGCCCACGGGACTATATAGGGTGCCAGTCGTTGATCCCAGATTGACATCATGTAAAGCAAGCACCCTACTCATGACACTATCTTCTGGCTGCAATATTTTACTTATTAATGAAAATACTTAAGGGTTATCTGTATTACATTATTTCATAACATAAATCTATAGTCCCTTTTAAGAAAAAAACACTTTTATAAGCCTACTCGTAGTTTTCCTTATATTTTCTTAATTATCCTCACCTCTTTGTTCTTTTTATTTTGTATTTTTGGCCCACACCTGGAAGTCTCTAGGGATTACTCCTGACTCTGTGCTCAGTGATCACTTATGGTGGGGCATAGGGGACCCTATGTGGTATCAGGGATAAAACCTGGGTTGGCGGTGTGCAAGGCAAGGGCCCACATGCTATATTATCTCTCTGGCTGTCACTTTTACTTGATTGTGATTTTGTAGGATTTACCTATTTCATGGGAATTTTAAAATATGTTCCACCAGATTAAATTTTAAATTATATATAATTACAAAAGAGAAGGGCTGGAGCGATAGCACAACAGGTAGCGAGTTTGCCTTGCACGTGGCCGACCCAGGTTCGATTCCTCTATCCCTCTCAGAGAGCCCAGCAAGCTACTGAGAGTATCCCGCCCTCACGGCAGAGCCTGGCAAGCTACCTGTGGCGTATTCGATATGCCAAAAACAGTAACAAGTCTTACAATGGAGACATTACTGTTGCCCGCTCGAGCAAACCAATGAACAGTGGGATGACAGTGCTACAGTGCTACTATATATCTTATATATACCACAAATGAATGCAGTCATTCTATATCTGTTCCTCTCTTTCTGACTCATTTCACTCAGCATGATACTCTCCATGTCCATCCATTTATAGGCAAATTTCATGACTTCATTTTCCCTGACAGCTGCATTGAATAGATGTCCAGGCCACTTTCTGCCTGATCATCTCTCCCTTTCTGCAAGGAGGGGCAGTTGGGTCACACCTGGTGGTGCTCAGAGCTTACTCTTGGCTCTGTGCTCAGGAGTGACTACTGGCAGTGCTCACAGGAGCATACACAGTGCAAGGGATCAAACTGGGATTAGATGCTTGCATTGATCCAATTATTTCTTTTTTGGGGGAGGGGGCTTGGGCCACACTTAGAGATGCTCACGGCTCAGTCCTGGTTCTGTGCTCAGGGATGATCCCTGGTGTGCTCAGGGGACGCTATGTGATGCAGAGATTGAACAGGGGTCAGCTGTGAGCAAGGCAAGCAAATGCCCTATCTGGTCTCCTCTCTCCAGTTCAATATGATCATTGCTATTTTTTTTGTTTTTGGGCCACACCCAGCTGTGATCAGGGCTTACTCCTCAAATATAATTCATCAGAGGGCTGGAAGGACTATACAGAATGCCTAGGGATGAATCCTACTTAGCCGCGTACAAGGCAAACAAGCTCTTTACCAGCTGCACTTATCTCTCAGACCCCTGGATATTTTTTTCTATGAACAAAGACACTGGACACTGGAGCAGGAGTATGCTTAGAAGGGGAGAAGGTGACCGGATTATTTAGACAGCTGGCCTTCAATGACATCTTCAATGGCACGGCCAAAGGAAAATAGCCAGTGTGCGGTTGGACCAATGGGTTTGGGGCTCTCAAGATGGATTTGAGCTTGGAAATCATCTATTTATGGTTGGTACTTAGAGAGGTGAAAATAGCAACAAACAGCCCCCAAGAGAAGGGAGAGTGAAAGGGGCAGAGGCTTTCAGGAATGTGCCTGGTCTCACTGACATCTACAGGAATAAACAATGTGTGCTACTGAGGTCAAGATGAGAATGAGAGAGGAAGAGGAGATGGAGGAGGAAAAGAAGGAATAGCAGTCAGCCTTGGACCACAAAAACCAAAGGAAGACAGACTTACAGGAAAGAGGCAGCAGGGAGAATGTCAGAGCTGAGCTGGAAAATAAAGATGCATCTGGTTTGTGAATAAAGTGGCTCAAAGGTAGAACAGACACATCGTAGGCCCTAGGTTCCAACACCGTAGTACAATGTTGGAATTCTGCATATGGGAAACCATCATTAACAATATTGCATGACCAGAGAGTGTTTCCCTTATATGTAGCTAGCCTGGGTTCAACCCCCACACCAATAACAGTCATCTGAGTCCTGCCAGGAGTGAGCCCTGAGTGCAGAGCCAGTGTAAACTCTGAGCACTGCTAAGAGTGGCCACAAAAACAAAAAAATATATAATTAAAATAATTTTTAAAAATAATCTTAATAAAGGGGCTGGAGCAATAGCACAGCGGGTAGGGTGTTTGCCTTGCACATGGCTGAACCAGGTTCGATTCCTCCGCTCCTCTTGGAGAGCCCGGCAAGCTACAGAGAGTATCTCACCCGCACAGCAGAGCCTAGCAAGCTACCCGTGGCGTATTCGATATGCCAAAAACAGTAACTGTGGAGAGCCTCCACGGGACCATGCTTTGTAGCGTTCTTCGTAATCAACACCTGTGTGCTTCGAAAACAACTCCTAATAAGGAAACAGGATGTCTTGCCACGCCCATAAGCTGTAACTAACCTATCAGATGCAGACACGTGGGCGTAAGCAGGCAGCGAGAGGTATACAAGGGGGGAAGTCACCTAGCTAGTCGGTTCTCCCTCATGCGTCCCCCTTTCCTCCTTCCTCCTCGTCCCCGTTCCTGATTTCTTCTCTAACGCATGAGAAAGTTCCTGAATAAATCGCAGCCAAAAGGATCTCCGAGTTGCGTGTTTCTTCGCTGGACGAAGCGGCGCACGACAGCTGGTGGCCCGTACGGGGAACCCGACCTCCAGTACCCCCCCGGTGGATTCAGAACTTGCTACGATTTATTCAGGACTAAGGTTCACGAGAAATCGTGACGATGAGGTTCCTGTGGTAAGTCAGGACTAAGGTTCACGAGAAGTCGTGACGATGAGGTTCCTGTGGTGAGTCAGGACAATAATATCCATGGATGTGTATGTTTTGTTTGTTGGTTGGATGTTTGTTTGTCTTTCCCTTTGTTTTTTCGTTTTTGCTTTCTGTGGCTGTATCGAGGAGCTGTGCCTCCCTTTCGTGTTTAGTAAGTTAGTTAGAAGTTGGTTGGAGGATCAGAAGTGCGGTAAGGCCGTACAACTGGAACAAGTAGCGTTAGAAGAGACAAAGAAGGAACTGTTGGACAGAGGCAGCCGTCATGGCATTGTAGCCTCTGAGCTAGAGGAGGGTTCAGACGTGGAAAGCGAGGCCTCTGGGGGAACTCCGCTGATGGAGGGACGCGCCCCAAAAAAGAAAGGAAGGCCCCGAGAACCATCCATGACCCGTCTGTCTCTTTATCCCTCGCTACGTCAATTTCAGCAGGGACGGGCTAACGGGGATTCGGACCACCCTATTGAGGAGGAAGTTGCGACACATGATAGTGACCGATTGGTATTCAGGACTGCTTGCAATACTTTGGAAAACTTCCAGATACTCTTATTACCCCCTATAATTCCAATCAAATAGTTTCTTTGTGTAACTTACATGATGATTGGGCGATTCTCCGATTTTCTTTTCCCAATGTTATTGATAATCATTATCCCAAACATCCACTAATGACCTTCTTTAAAACCCATCCAGTAATTTTCCCCAAAGTCACCTCTTATGTACCCCTTCGGGATGTTCCAAACATTTATACTGATGGTTCAAGTACAGGCTGGGGGGCTTATATGATAGAGGGTCAAGATCCTATTCGTATGCAATTTCCAACTACGTCTCCTCAAGTTGTGGAACTTCGCATTGTCTTGACAGTGTTTAAGCATTGCCTCTTTGCTTTCAATTTGATATCTGATTCACGATATGTTGTAAATGCTCTTTGCTCACTTGAGGTGGCAGGACCCATAAAGGCCTCCAGCTCGATAGCCTCCTTGTTATCTGATTTACAGCAAATTCTTTGGACCCGTGAAAAACCATTTTTTGTCACACATATCCGCTCTCACACAGGCCTTCCAGGTCCCTTAGCAGAAGGCAATGCTTGTGTTGATGCACTCACTAGACCATCTTGGTTTGTTATTCAGTCCCCTTTACAATTAGCAAAAAATTTTCATGACCGTTTCTATGTTTCTTCTCGAAACCTTCAACATAGATTTCAAATCCCTCGAGCCGAAGCTCGAGCAATTGTTTTACATTGTCCACACTGTGTCCCTTTTCTTCCTGCCCCCTCCATGGGCATAAACCCTCGTGGTCTTGTGCCTTTACGCATTTGGCAAATGGATGTTACACATTTCTCGGATTTGGCAGGCTCAAATATCTCCATGTATCTGTGGACACGTGCTCTGGTATCATTCATGCCACTCCCCTTTCTGGAGAGCGGTCCACAAATGTTATCTCTCATTGCCCTGAAGCATGGGCAGCCTGGGGCATCCCAGCCCAACTGAAAACAGATAATGGTCCGGCATACACCTCTGCTAAATTCACCACATTTTGTGCCCAGATGGGGGTCTCTTTATCTCATGGCCTCCCGTATAACCCACAAGGACAGGGCATCGTTGAGCGTGCCCATTCCACCCTTAAAGCATGCCTAATAAAACAAAAAGGGGGAGTTGGCCTGGGACGGCCCCCTCGAGAAAGAATCTCTATTGCACTTTTTACTCTAAATTTTTTGATTATCGATGATAAGGGCACCTCCTCTGCAGACAGGCACTCTTCAAAGATCCCTGTGTGCCAAGGATATGTTAAATGGAAGGATATCCTTTCTGGTAAATGGTGCGGCCCGGACCCCGTGTTAACCTGGGCCAGGGGTTCTGTTTGTGTTTTTCCACAGGACAGGGCAGAACCAGTGTGGATTCCTGAGCGCCTGACACGGAAGACCGCGCCTCCAGTAGACCAAGAGGTGGAAACTGGTGCTCCTGCTCAGCCTGGTTCCTGTGATGATACGAGCTGAAGAAGCAGCTTTTTGGGCCATTGCTACAACATGGCCTGCTTTAATCCCTTCCTTACCCACCTTAATAATAAGACCAGAGTAGAAGTCCCCTCTATTTTATCAAAGAGTGGGTGGGGGTGGGAGTAGTACTATCCTTATTGCTTCTCGCTGCTTTGTTTTTTTGCCTGGTGTCTATACAAAATGCAGCAAGTACAACTATTTACAAAGGTGTGATATTTACAGGTATCCCTGCCCTGGAGGCACAGCAATCCCCCAAACTTTGGCTTGCAACTTTGAAACAATAATCTCGCTTAGAACAATCAGTTCTAGCTGGACGTAGCAAAGGTATTGTGCAGCTGAGAGCCCTTAACTGCAGGGGACCTCCTGTAGTTGAGGAGTTTGAAAGGGTGCACTATACCCCACCTGACCCTTGGACCAACCTAAGACAGGGACCTACAAGCGAGAGGGCTCCCAATGACGGGTAAGGCCAAGGGGGCCGAGGTCGCTACACAGACTTGTTGTTCTAAAACAAAAAGGGGGAACTGTGGAGAGCCTCCACGGGACCATGCTTTGTAGCGTTCTTCGTAATCAACACCTGTGTGCTTCGAAAACAACTCCTAATAAGGAAACAGGATGTCTTGCCACGCCCATAAGCTGTAACTAACCTATCAGATGCAGACACGTGGGCGTAAGCAGGCAGCGAGAGGTATACAAGGGGGGAAGTCACCTAGCTAGTTGGTTCTCCCTCATGCGTCCCCCTTTCCTCCTTCCTCGTCCCCGTTCCTGATTTCTTCTCTAACGCATGAGAAAGTTCCTGAATAAATCACAGCCAAAAGGATCTCTGAGTTGCGTGTTTCTTCGCTGGACGAAGCGGCGCGGGACAAGTAACAAGTCACACAATGGAAATGTTACTGGTGCCTGCTCCAACAAAATCGATGAGCAACGGGATGACAGTGACAAATCTTTTTTTTTCTTTTTGCTTTTTGGGTCACACCTGGCAATGCACAGGGGTTATTCCTGGCTCTGCACTCAGGAATCACTCCTGGCGGTGCTCAGGGGACCATATGGGATGCTGGGAATCGAACCTGGGTCGGCCGCGTGCAAGGTAAACGCCCTACCCGCTGTGCTATTGCTCCAGCCCCGACAGTGACAATCTTTAATTTTTTTTGCTTTTTGGGTCACACCCAGCGATGCTCAGGGGTTACTCCTGGCTTTGCACTCAGGAATTACTCCTGGCGGTGCTTGGGGGACCATATGGGATGCCGGGGATCGAACCCGGGTTGGCCGCGTGCAAGGCAAACGCCCTACCCGCTGTGCTATCGCTCCGGCCCCCCTACAGTGACAATCTTAATAAAGGACTTGGGCCCCCCACAAGCGGCGCTGGGGAGTGGGTCTTCCATACATCTCATGTCCTGCACCCCACCGAGGGGTGGGGATTTGGCGCTGGGCGCTTCCTTGTTCACTGCCGTTACATAGGGAATCCTGGTTAGTTTATTTTCCTCCACTGACTAATATGCTTAAATTCAGCAGATCGTCACGTCTGATATGACGTAAAAAAGAACTAGAGCGATAGCACAGCAGGTAGGGCGTTTGCCCTGCACGCAGTCGACCTGGGTTCAGCTCCTCCGTACCTCTTGGAGAGCCTGGCAAGCCACCGAGAGTATCTCGCCCACACAGCAGAGCCTGGCATGCTACCTGTGGCGCATTCGATATGCCAAAAACAGTAACAACAAGTCTCACAATGGAGACGTTACTGGTGCCCGCTCAAGCAAATCGATGAACAAAGGGACGACAGTGCTACAGTACTAATCTTTAAAAAAGATACTGGTAAAAACAACTAAGGACCAGAGAGATAAAGAGATAAACAGCAAACAGGGCATTTGCCTTGTATGCGGCTAACCCAGATATATTCCCTGGTATTCAACAGGGTCCCTGAGGCCTGCCAGGAGTGATCCCCGAGTGAACTGAGAGTAAGCTCTGAGTGCCACCAGATGTAGCCCCAAAACAAACGAACAAAAAAAGTTAAAAGAACAGAAGCTGATCATATACAGAGATATTCTCAGCATTTACTAATAAAATGTATGCTCATAAAAATTAAATTAGGGAAGGGTTTAGAAGGTAGTGGAGATTGTGGCTGCAAATAGTCGCAGGACCCACATTGACTCCCATGACATTTGCATCCGCTTATGTCAGCACTCTCCCAGCCACCAGGGAACCAGGAACTTCATTGAGAAATGCTATATGGAACCGAAGAAGGCCAACACTGACCTCTCCAATTCTAATCTGAGAGTGCTCCGGTGTGCAGCCCAAGCTATGGCCCCGCTATGCTTTTGGCCAAGAAAAGCAAGAAAGCAAGTCTCATTAAAAAAAAAAACAACTGGTGCCACCGTCAGCAACAGTCCGGGGTTATTCCTGGCTCTGCGCTAAAGGATTACACCTGGCAGTATTCTACGGATCTTACGGGATGCTGGAGACAGAACCCGGGTCGGCTGTGTGCAAGGCAAGCACCGTATACTGTACTATCTCTCGGAAAAGCAAGTTTCTTTGAACAACTTCAGTAATGAACATGTAAACAAAACTCTACAGGATGTGATAAGTGGCAAAGAGCACCACCCCACAGCCCTTTGTTGGACTTAGTACAGTGTGGGAAGTGTGTTTATTTTCCTATGGGGTATTTACTTTTGTACCTCGCAATGCTCAGGTGTTATACTTTTGGCTTTGCACTCACGAATCACTTCCGATGAGTTTGGGGGACGCTACGGGATTCCAGGTTTTGAATCTGGCTCAGCCACGTGCAAAGCAAACACCTTAGTATCACTCCACCTCTGTAGGATAACATGGGGTTTGTCCTTTTAGCCTTGCCGCAGGGAAGCAATGCCCTTTCTGTATGGACACAGGAAGACAGTTAATATTATGCTTTGTAACTTGGGAGCTGACTGACTCCAATATTTACTCCTGGGCATCTGCTTTCTCAACTCTGTTAGCCCTTAGTTCCTAGCACCCCAAAAGCAGGGTCCTGACGAGGGATGGAATGGACACAGGGCAAGCTGTGAGCTACCCTGGCATCGAAATGGGCCAGGCCAAAGCGCCACAATACTTAACTTTAAGTTGAGAGTATGTTCATAGACAAATACTGTCATGATCCAAAAGTAACGACGAGACTAGGACCCTGCTGGGGTTAGGAAGACTAACCTGGCCTGAGGACTGTGGTCTGGAATATATAGTGAAATGTCCTCAGGAAGAACCAAATTTTAAGTTTGATATATCTTACTGTGCTCATGCAGATTGACATTGCTAGAAATATTTGAAGTAGATTTACTCCGGCCAAATACCTCCAGAGCCTAGCCACAGCCATGCTCAAGGCCCTTTCCACACATTCGGACAAGCCTCACACACGAAGGAACCGGCAGAAAAGCCCAGGTGTGTGTGACCCGGGGCTGAGACCTCCAAGCCTGCTCGGATCGGGACTGGGCATCTTCCGCCCAGATTCCCCATTTTCCAGTAGCTAGGTGGTCACACCCAGGGACTGCCCCCAGTGCCATGTAATCCCATCAATGGCCAACATCCAGAGACTATAAAACCAAGCTCCCGGAAGACATCTTATAGCCTAGTTGTCCCTCTGGGAGAACCTGGCAAGCTACTGAGAGTTTCCTGCCCACATGGGAGAGCCTGGCAAACTCCCCATTGCATATTCATATGCCAAAACTAGTAACAATGATGGGGCTCATTCTCCTGACCCTGAAAGAGCCTCCAATGCGGCATCATTGGAAAGGACGAGTAAAGAGAGGCTTCTAAAATCTCAGAACTAGGACAAATGGAGACCTTACTAAGACTGAAGAATTCGATGATCAATGGGATGATGATGATGATGATGATGATGATGATGATGATGATGAGATTTACTAAAACTATTTAAGTGGATTACTAGCTGAGGAAGGAAGAAAGGAAGAAAGCGACACACCCTTGTTTGGATCCCACCCTTGAACGGATCTCCAAGTAATCTGGAGTAATCTTAGATTAGATTTTGTTAATCTCCTGGAGGAGTGGTTTTAGCCCTCTTTGATTTGCTAATGTTCAACCCATCTTTGTATCACCACCCTATGTGATTGCTATGTAAATTAAAACTGTAGGAGAAGCAGGGGGAAGACACAGAGAAGACACAGAGGCAAGACAGAAGACACGAGAGAAGACACAGAGGGGGAAGACACAGAAGAAGCAGAGAAGACACAGAAGGGGAAGAAGACACAGAAACAGAAGACGCAGAAGCAAGAGAGAAGACACAGACGCAGAGACAGAAAGAGTTTGGAAGAGACCAGAGGATAGACTACAGAGACAGAGACAGACAGAAGAGAGCACAGCGGCACACACAGAAGCAGAGCACAAGGAGGAGTCATCCCAATTCGGTCCATACACAGCAGCTCGAGAGCACCTAATGTGAGCGGCGAGAGAGAGAGAAAGAGAGAGAGAGAGCCTCCCCGAGAGCCCGCAAACAGAAAAACACACATCACATCAGCCCTCTTCCGCACACACGCACCTTTGAATTTTTTACACACCTCCAGTTTTTATAATAAATAATTTTAAAGGTGGGACTGAGACTTTATTTGTTTTTATGTTTTATTTCTTTATTTCTTTATTTTTGCTTTTTGGGTCACACCCGGCGATGATCAGGGGTTACTCCTAGCTCTGCACTCAGGAATCACTCCTGGCGGTGCTTAGGGGACCATATGGGATGTTGGGAATCGATCTTGGGTCGGCTGCATGCAAGGCAAACGCCCTACCAGCTGTGCTATTGCTCCAGCCCCAAGACTTCATTTATTTGACCTTGAACTTGATAAAGCTGCCCATGACCAGTTATTTCAGAGTCAAGGGTCAGGGTAGTATACGTAAGACAATGTTCTCCCTTCCACTCAGATTCTTAGAACCAAACTTCTAAGGCAGGGAAGAAAGGCTGGTGGGGAGGAAGAGTAATCAGGGACAGTTTCTTTCACATGGGGGGAGCAGCCTAACAATACTCAGGAGACTTCCTGCAATATTTGCCTAATGAAGGGCATCCAGGGTCACAGCTGAAAATACTCAGGAGACTCCCAGAGGCTAAAGCTGGTGATGCCCAGGCAGTCGTGTGGCATCCGGGATCAAAGCAGCATCAGGGGCCAATGAGATAGTACAGCAGGCACTTACCTTGCATGTGAATGACCTAGTTTTGTTCCACAGCACCCCATATGGTCCCTAAGCCTCACCAGGAGTAATACCTGAGCACAGATCGAGGAGTGAGTGCAGAGCACAACCGGATGTGGCCCCAACACAAAAAAGTAGCGTCAACACGAGCTATGTCTTAACCCCTCTTCTATCTCCCCAGCTCAGGAGAGTTTGCTAGCGGAAGTAGAGGAATTGCGTAGACAAGAAGCATGCACTCTTACTACTGAGCTATGGCTCCACCTGGTGGAGCTTAGGGAATCATGCAGGGGTGGCCAAAGAATGTGGCTCTCTGGCCCCCAAAGCATGCACTCCTGCCCTTCAAACTATCTACACACATTCTAAAGAGTTTCTTCAGGGTGGAGACTATTCACATGCAATGTTAAAAGGAGCCAGCAGAGGGTAGCAGAGGTGAACCCATGGGAAAGGAGTTTTGACAGCACAGCAGGGAAAAGACTAGATGCAGCTCTCCTCTTCTTCCAGCTGATGGAGGGAGAGAGCTAAAGCACAAACAGTGCCCAGCAGAGAGTCCAGCCCTGGGAGCTCCCTTGACCTCTGTCTTGGAAAGGGAAAGGTGAGTGAGGCTGACCCCGGAAGCAATCATTCCCAAATATCCACTCTCTGCTGTGAACAAGGACTTGTGGATCTCAGAGGTCCCAGAGAAGCTTTCTTAGGTCACAGGCACCACCTTCCTTGTTTATCCAGACCTGACAATTCCCAAAAGGAGCCCGAAGGGTACCACCTAGTTATTTAAAATGTGGGGTTCAATTTGACCCAGCAATACCACTGCTGGGAATATATCCCAGAGAAGCAAAAAAGTATAGTCGAAATGACATCTGCACTTATATGTTCATCGCAGTACTGTTTACAATAGCCAGAATCTGGAAAAAAACCCGAGTGCCCTAGAACAGATGACTGGTTGAAGAAACTTTGGTACATCTATACAATGGAATACTATGCAGCTGTTAGAAAAAAGGAGGTCATGAATTTTGCATATAAGTGGATCGGCATGGAAAGTATCATGCTAAGTGAAATGAGTCAGAAAGAGAGAGACAGACATAGAAAGATTGCACTCATCTGTGGAATACAGAATAACAGAGTAGGAGTCTAACACCCAAGAATAGTAGAAATAAGTACCAGGAGGCTGACTCCATGGCTTGGAGGCTGGCCTCACATTCTGGGGAGAGGACAACTCACAGAAGGTATCATCAAGTCATCAAGTACAATGCAGTCGGAGGCCATGTGGGGGAAGTGTGATGCGGGCTGAATGAGGGCTAGAGACTGAACACAGTGGCCACTCAACACCTTTATTTCGAACTACAACACCTAATTAAAGAGAGAGAACAAAAGGGAATACCCTGCCACAGTGGCGGGGCGGGGTGTGGGGAGATGGGATTGGGGAGGGTAGGAGGGATGCTGGGTTTACTGGTGGTGGAGAATGGGCACTGGTGAAGGGATGGGTTCTCGAACTTTGTATGAGGTAAACAAGAGCACAAAGATATGTAAATCTATAACTGTACCCTCACGGTGATTCACTAATTAAAAATAAAGAAAGAAAAAATGTAAAAAAATAAATAAATTAGGAAGCTCTGCCTAAAAATAAATAAAATAAAATAAAATGTAGGGTTCAGGCCAGAGAGATAGTATATAGGTAAGACCAGGGTTCACTCCCTGGTATCCCACTGATTCCCTGAGCACCACCATGGTTGACCCCTGAGCATAGAGGCAGGAGTAACCCCTAAGCATTGCCAGGTTTGATGCTCTTGGGGCTCTGGGTGGAGAGATAATACAGTGTGTAAGGCACCTGCCTTGTACGTGGCCACCCTGGGTTCAACTCCAGGTATTCCATAAGGTCCCCCGAGTACTGCCAGGAGTGATCCCTGAGCACAGAGCCAGGAATAGGCCCTGAGCATCACCAGGTTCAGTCCCCAAAACAAACAATAAACAATAAAATGTGGGGCTCATGTCACTTATGCATACAGATGTAGCTTAGAGAGTGCAAGAGCCTGTCAAGTCGTGCTTGAGGGTCGGGGCCCCTCGTAGCAATGCTCAGCCAATTGGGCAGGACAGTACGGTGCGAGGGCCTGAGGATGTGATATTAGGATCACGAGGGCCACCCGACAGGGGCCCCCCGTGACTAAAGGTGAGGCTCATAGGGTATACAGTGTCTGGCAGTTTGATCTGCAGATGTAACTTAACCCCTGTAGCAATCTAGCACAAATCAGAGCTCTGATTTGGCTCACTGAACTGCCCGAACCCTCTCTCTCCTCTGAAATCATCTTCGATCTGATTTGTGAAGCACATCCCTGATTCTTAACACAGAGGGAAGACAGTGTGGGTGACAACCAAACTTGGCGCTGGACTGCAAACACCAAGGACCACTGAGGTGGTAGCCTGCAGCTCACTGGTCTGCATCCAGCTGCCCCCCAGGTTCTGGGAAGGATTAGATAAGGGCGGAGGATACCCTGGAAATCTGATGTGTTTTGTTTTTGTTTGGGGGCCATAGCCGGTGAAGCTCAGGGGTTACTCCTGTCTCTGCCTTCAGGACTTACTCTCTTGCCGGTGCGTGATGGACCCTATGGGATGCCTGGGATAGAACCCGGGTGGGCAATGCAGAAGGCAAATGCCCTACCTGCTGGCGTAGCACTCTGGCCCCCGTCCCGGACATTTGACTGATTTGCAGGAGACTGGTGAAAGAAGTGGGGCAGAAGAGCGGCCAAACTGCGTGTTTTTGAACACGGTTTCAGCTCAGCTCAGGGAGTGGGGATGAGTGCACGTGTATGTACCTGCATTGCTCCTGGAACCTCCCTGCCACAGCTCCCTGAGACAGAGGTAGAGAGCAAATCAGCCAGGGGACTCACCCACCCTTCAAGTTCTCTGGAGCAAGGATGCCACGCTGCTGGCTGGCTAGGGGGTGGTGCGGCGGGAGAGGTACCTGAAGGGTTTGCTGTCAGGGTCTGTGTCCTTGAAGCCCATCTCCTCCAGCTTACAGCGGCGGTACAGCTCATAGTGGCGGCTGTGCGTCTGCTCCCGCAGATCCTCCATGTTCACTCGGATCAGCATCTCTCGCAGCTTCACGAAGTCGCAGTGGGCCTCGTTCTCAACTGTGTGGCAGGTGGGGCAGGCACATGGAGAGGAAGTTGAAAGCAAGATCGAAAGCAGCCAATCTGGACTCAGTCAGAGGCAAAACTGTCTCACAACAATGTTGCCTGGCTCATGTGTTTTTTGACTCCATAATAAAATTTTATTGACTTTTTTTTTTTTAGTTTTGGGGTCAGGTCCAGCAATGCTCCGTGGTTACTTCCAACTCTACACTCAGGAATTACACCTGGCAGTGCTTGTCAGACCATGGGATGCTGGAGATCTAGCCTGGCTAGACCAGGTGCAAGGCAAATGCCCTACCTACTGTACTATCGTTCAATAAAATTCACTTTTCTTTATTTTGGGATTTGGGGGCCACACTCAGGAATGGTCTAAGGTTATTCTTGGCTCTCTGAATAGGTATCACTCCTGGAAGCGCTTGGGGGACTATACGGGACAAATACCCTACAGCTGTACTGTCACTCTGGTCTAAATAAGTTTTTTGTTGAAGGGTAAAAGATTGTAGCGATAGAATTTTAGGCAGAATTTTCCCTGGACTTTATAATAGAAACCCAAAACCGCGTGGCCGCGGCAACCTAATGTCATCTAATCATCAGCAATATGAAATGGTTCCTTTGTAATGGGTTGGACTTTGGGGGGACCATAATAGGGTTAAAGTTTGTAGCGACGTGTAATTTCTCGCTGTACTGTCCCTGGACTTTATACAGAAATTCAAAGCCGCGAGGCCGCTGCCATGGCCGCGCAACCTATTGTCATTTAATCATCACCAATATGAAATGGTTCCCTTTTAACGGGTCGGACTTTGGTGGGAAATCCTAACAAGAATAGTAAGTCTTTTGCTGAAATATTGAAGGCTACCAAAGTGGTAGCCATTTCTATAGACTGAACTAAGCCATATCCCCACGCCGGCCGAGAAGAAATATCCTTCTTTCTCGGGAAGAAACGCGGTGTGGCGTTAACCATAGTATGATGTCCATTAAGCTGACACGGACCTGGTGGCGTGGGAATGGGATACAAGGGAATAAATTATTATGTACTTGGAACAGCGGGACGCTGGTGGAATCTCGAGCCGGGGCTGATACCAGCGTATTACTTTTGGTTCCAGAAACTGCTTGCAGACATTCTACCAGACTATCAACTAAGCCAGAGCCCCACGCCGGCTGATGACGAGAAATAACCATCTTTTTTGGTTTGTCAGGCAGCGTGGTGATTACTAAACAGGCGTGATCTCGGTGGCGCGGGACGAGGGGGGAAAAAATAGAAAAGTTATGTAACAAACAGCGGGACTTAATATCTCTACATTCTCAGCAATGGAGAGCCATCAAATGCTTCCTTGACAGTGGGACTGTCTTTTCTTTTTTGGGGGGAAACCCTAGCAACAATAGTGAGTTATGTGTTAAAACATGGACTGTAACCAAGATAAAGCATAAACGAAGTGAAACTTATCACTTACAAGGGCGGGGACTGGGGGGGCGGGAGGGGGCGGGAGGTATAATGGGGTGGTTGGTGATGGAATATGAGCATGGGTGAGGGGGAGGGTGTTTGAGTATTGTATAACTGACATAATCCTGAGAACTATGTAACCCTCCACATAGTGATTCAATAAAATTTAAATTAAAAAAAAAACTCACTTTTCTCTTTTGGAGTTTTGGGGCCAGACCTGGCAATACTCAAAGGTTATTTCTGGCTCTCTGTACAAAGATCACTCCTAGCCGTGCTCGGGGGACCATATGGGGTTCCCAGGATCAAACTTAGGTTGACTGTGTGCAAGGCTGTACTATCTCTCTAGCTCCACTTAATATTCAAAAGGCAGGGGGCTGGAGCAATAGCACATCGGGTAGAGCGTTTGCCTTGCACGCAGCCAACCCGGGTTCGATTCCCAGCATCCCATATGGTCCCCTAGCACCACCAGGGGAGCCAGGAGTAACCCCTGTGCATCGCCGGGTGTGATCCAAAAAGCAAAAAAAAAAGGGCATATATTTGCTTCTCTATTAAGATGTTCTACTAAGCCATTTATATCAATATATATCAGAAATATATATGTATATATATGTATAAAGCCATCTATCCAAGAATGACGTATGGAATCTCTGTTCTATTATTGCACAACGGTGCTGGGAGCTGAGATATAAAATCACAGACTAGTGTGTTTTTTGGGTTTTTTTAGGGTTTTTTTAGTGTGTTTTTTTTAATTTGAGCCATACCTGGCATTGCTCAGGGTTTACTCCTGTATCTACACTCAGGAATCACTCCTGACAGACTTGGGAGACCACATGGGGTGCCAAGGATCGAACTGGGTCAGCTGTATGCAAAGCAAACGCCCCACCAGTTGTACTATCACTCCGGCACTGAAGTAACAGACTATTACGCTCAGGGGCTTAGGGGTCAATGGAAGAATGATAACAACAAACCTGAGACAATACAAAAATTACGCGAATGGAGATTTATATGGCACAGATGAAAATTCAGAAAATGGTAGAGGAGGAGTGCTCAAGTCTCCTGGAAGAGTGAAATGCAGTCTGTACTAGGGCAACCTGAAAGGTGATGAGGCACTGAAAGGCACATCAGGATCAAGTGCTTTCAGTTCCACAGTGGGGTAAGGCCAGGTTGCAGAGCTTGTGAGTTGCAGAGTTATTGGAGGGGAGAGGCCAAGGGATGATTAGGTCTAAAGTACCCATAGGGTAGAAGAGAAGCAGGGGCTCAAATGTTGACAGTGACACTTTCCATGTCCCCACGTATAAGCATTTTCATGATTTCATTTTTCCCAACAGCTGTATAGTGTTTCTTTTTTTTTTTGCTTTTTGGGTCACACCCGGCAATGCACAGGGGTCACTCCTGGCTCATGCACTCAGGAATTACCCCTGGCGGTGCTCAGGGGACCATATGGGATGCTGGGATTCAAACCCGGGTCGGCCGCGTGCAAGGCAAACGCCCTACCTGCTGTGCTATCGCTCCAGCCCCTGTATAGTGTTTCATTGTGTATATGTACATACTTTCTTTATTCAGCCGTCTATTCTCAGGCACTAGGGTTGTTTCTAGATTATGGCTATTATCAGTAGTGCTGTGATGAACAGAGGAGTGCAGATGGCTTTTCTGCATTGTGTTTTTTGGCCACTGGGGTATATTCTCCCAGTAACAATATTGCTGGGTCAAATGGAAGCTCAATTTCAAGCTTTTTGAGTAATACCCACTGTATGATTGAAACTCAATAATGAACAACTTTGTAAGTATATATCACATGTTAATTCAATTAAAATATATTATATATATACACACACAAAAACAGAGCTGAGAGTTACAAACTAGGGTGTGAAAAACAGCGGTGGCTCATCTGGATGGGAGAAGCTTCAAAGGACCTGGATTTTGCCATGATCACTAGGACACACTGAACCTCACTTTCCAAGCTAGATGAGCAAGCCCAGGTCTCAAGAAAATAGAGCATCAGAGCCAGAGAGTCAGAGAGATATTACAATGGGTTGCATGCATACACTTGCCTTGCATGCAGCCAACCCTTGCTTGAGCTCTGGCTCTATATAGGGTCATCTGAGCATGGCCAGGAGTAATCTCTGAACAAAACCAGGTGTGATTCCTAAACAATGCTGGTTGTGGTGCCAAAACCAAACAAAAAGGTGTAGAGGAGCAAAAACCTGCTTTGGGACCAATATACAAGAAAGAGAGAAAGGAATACATTCACCAAGAAAGGAACTCTGGTTAAAGCACCGCAGGGCGTAAGCAGTGCCCTGGCTTATGTCTCCAGGCCAGGCTCACTGAATGAGAAATGTGTATTAGATGACGAACAAGTACACTTGCCCCAGATTCCATTTTGCAGGGTTGGGAATGAACAGAAGGGGCAGGGAGAGTTGTGTGATGATGGGGTGGGCAAGGTTGTTCCAGACTACCTGGAGGTCATATGAGTTGTCTTGCCAATGCCCCAGGCCACTTCCCCTAATCTCTTTTTGCTTAAGAGCTCCTGACTTTGGAATAAAGCCTCTCAACTTCAGAGACCAGAAGCTTGTATGAGAAACTAGATAGGGCGGCAGCCACGCCCATGTCCCATGCCACTGTCATGTAAGTTCATTTACCAGCCTTGTTCCAGAGACTCAAATGAATCGGAAAAGAGATTAGGTAGCTGCAAAAATTTCTCAGACACCCGTTCGGGCAACCACGCCCAGTTAAATTTTGCCCAGTGAAATATTCTAAATTTTCTGGAATGTGCAGCCGCATTTGTGAGCTGTGTGCATCTCCAAACTCTGCAAACACCGACATCCCAGTAGGATCACACCAGATTGGATGGGATGTAACACAGAAGCCAATCAATCTCGACTAACAAAAGCATTAACACAGAAGGCTTAACTTGCAACAACATCTTAGTAAACCCTCAGACAAAGACTTAATGTCCCCATGGTAAGATAAAATTTTCACAAATTTTCTGCTATGGAAATACTTTTTAATCATTCTGTTAGACATTTAGTGGTGACAAGCAATAGAAAATAAATCATTGTGAGCCTACTACAGGGGCAAACTTGACGGGAGGTTTGGAAAACAGAGACAACGGTAGGGGGAAGGTTACAGGAGTGGTGGGATTGGTGTTGGAATACTGAATGTCTATAACAAATCCTGAACAAAAGTGGGGGAAACTATTGAGACACAAACTTCCAGTTACAAGTAACAGGGATGTATCCTACAAGGCAGTGTGATAATGAATAAAACTGTATTACATGTTTGAAGTTGCTAAAAGAAAAAGAAATTGCGCAGGGTGTGGGTGGGAACAAAGAGCTAGTACAACAGGTATGATGCTGGCCTTGCTCACGGCCAGCCTGGGTTTGACTGGAAGACCCACATAGGGTCCCCTGAGCCCCATCAAGATTGAACTCTTGAATGCAGAACCAGGAGTATGCCCTGAGCTTGGCCTGGTATGGCCCCTGAACACTTCTGTCCATCCCCAAAGTAAGTCACATCAGGGGCCAGAGAGCTGTCTCAAAGGGCTGGAGCACAAGCTTGGAGTGCAAAAGAGTACGCTGGGCAAAAACTGAGTGCTGAAGGAGGTCAAGTGGCATGCATGATAGTCTTTCAGTAAGAGTATTGCAAATCTCAGTGCCTAAAAGGAAAATGAGAGGGATGGAGGGATGGAGGGAGAGAGGAGGAGAGAGAGAGAAAGTGTCAAAGAGGTAGGTTGTGGGGGTGGGGGGGCAGGGAAAGTGGGCAGGAGACAAACTGGGGACATTGGTGATGGGATTTGTGCAATGGTGAAGGAACAGTGTTGGAACATTGTATGACTGAGATTTTATCACGAACAACTTTGTAACTGTCTATTTCACTGTGATTTAATAAAAAAGGGGAGAAAGAAGAAAATTATTATATCTCAACATGGAGGTCATTAAGTCCTTGTCTGAGGGTGTACAAAACTGCTGTTGCTAGTTGAGTGTTCTGTGTTAATGGTTCTGTTCAGTGAGCTTAGTTGGCTTCTATATTACTTTCCCATCTAATTTGGTGAGCTCCTACTGGAATGTTAGTATTGTAGAGCTTGGAAGTTGTAGCCATGCGCCTCAGAAACTCCAGAATATTCAACTGGACTAGCCCTATCTTTTGGTGAGGGCATTTTGGGGCCACACCTAGTAGTGTTCAGGGGCCAATCTGTGGCACTGGGGATTCAAACCGGGGTTAGTGGAATGTAAGGTAAGTGCCTTATCCCTGTGCTCTCCCACCCTGTAACCTATTTCCCCTAATTCTCTGGATCCTTTCTATCAGTGCTATTATGAACTACACTGCCAAGAGCGCTCTTGTTCATCTCCTGTGGCATTCAGAAGACACACATGCCTTTTTGCACTCTTCCTCCTTTTTCCACTAATGCTCCTACATCATACACTGGCTTGGGGTTGGTTTGTTTTCTGCTCTAAACAATCTTCTATTATCGGATCTTGTAAAAATAATAAAACAAAACAAGTGGTTTCAGAGCTTCCTCTTTTCAAGAATTTGAAAGCACTAGTATTTAAGAGTCAGAGTCTATATTACAAAATGAGATCCTTTGGGTCGAAGTGACAGTTCAATGAGTAGGGAGTTTGCCTTGCACATGGCTGACCCGGGTTTGATCCCCAGCATCCCGTATGGTCTCCCGAGCACTGCCAGGAGTAATTCCTCAGTGCAGAGCCAGGAGTAACCCCTGAGTATTGCTGAGTATTTTGGTGTGTAACCCCTGAGTACTTTGGGTGTGACCCCCAAAAGCAAAAAGAAAAAAATGAGATCCTTTTACTGACATTTTTCTAAGAGTTTTCACAACAGCCTATTAGTGCATTAAGAAGCTATGTCACTTTTGTTTCTATTTATTTATTTATTTATTTATTTATTTATTTTTAGCTTGAAGGCCACACCGAGCAATGATCAAGGCTTACTCCTGGCATTACACTCAGGGATCACTTCTGGCAGGCTTGGGGAACTATATGGGATACTGGGGATTGAACTTGGATGAGCCAGGTGCAAGGCAAGCATCTTCCCTGCTGTACTTTTGCTCTGGCCCCTGATGTTGCTCTCGAATTGATTCAGATATCTGATTATTAAGAAATGATTGGGCGCAACTTAGTCCTATTCCAAGTTCCTCCCCACATGCGAAGTTCCTTTTCCTTTATTTCTATTTTCCGATAAAGTTTCTACTTTCTCAAAAACAAAAAAGAAAAGATTGGGAGGCTGGAGATACAGTACAGTGGCTAGGGTGCTTTCTGTGCAGATGGCCGACCTGGGTTCAATCTCCCGCACCCTGTATGGTCCCCAGAGCCCACCAGGAGTGATCCCTGAATATGGAGCCAGGAGTAAGCCCTGAGCACAGCCAGATGTGGGAAAAATAAAAAAAAGAAAGAGGAAGAGAAAAAGAAAGAAAGAAAGAAAGAAAGAAAGAAAGAAAGAAAGAAAGAAAGAAAGAAAGAAAGAAAGAAAGAAAGAAAGAAAGAAAGAAAGAAAGAAAGAAAAAGAGAGAAAGAGAGAGAAAGAGAGAGAAAGCAAGAAAGAGAAGGAAGGGAGTGAGGGAGGGAGGGAGGGAGGGAGGGAGGGAGGGAAGAAGGAAGGAAGGAAGGAAGGAAGGAAGGAAGGAAGGAAGTGAGGGAGGAAGGGAGGGAGGGAGGGAGGAAGGAAGAACGGAAAGAAGGGAGGGAGGGAGGGAGGGAGGGAGGGAGGAAGAAAGGGAGGAAGGGAAGAAGGAAGAAAGGAAGGAAGGGAGGGAGGGAGGGAAGGAGGGAGGGAGGGAGGGAGGGAGGGAGGAAGGGAGGGAGGAAGGGAAGAAGGGAGGGAGGGAGGGAGGGAGGGAGGGAGGAAGGAAGGAAGGAAGGAAGGAAGAAGGAAGGAAGGAAGGAAGGAAGGAAGGAGGAAGGAAGGAAGGAAGGAAGGAAGGAAGGAAGGAAGGAAGGAAGGAAGAAGGAAGGAAGGAAGAAGGAAGGAAGGAAGGAAGGAAGGAAGGAAGGAAGGAAGGAAGGAAGGAAGGAAGGAAGGAAGGAAGGAAGGAAGGAAGGAAGGAAGGAAGGATGGATTCCGTTCCATTCCAGCACTATATAACCCCCCAGGCACCACCAGGGATCACTTCTGAGCACAGAATCAGGAGTAGGTCCTAAGCACCAGAGGGATATGACCCCCAAACAAAACAAAAAAAAAGGGAAAGACATTATTTGAAGGTAGGGGTTTGGGAGACAGTAGAGCAGTTGGAGCGCATGCCTAACCTGCACATAGCCAGGGGTGTCCCGGGCAGTCCCCGAGCACTGTCAGTGTGGCCTGGGTAATCCGTGGCACTGAGCAGCAGCAGCAAATCTTCACCCTTGGCTTGCCTGCTTGCTTGCTTGCTTGGGACACACTGGACCCAGTTTCAAACCAGGTACCATATGGTCCCCTGACTCCTACCTGGGAGGCCCACACAGACCCCGACATCATCGGGTCTGAGCAGCACTGCATTCCCCGGGTGAGTTCCTATCCGCTGCGCCCGCTGAACGTGTATCCCCGGAAGTGGCCCCAGGCACCATGAATACTGTTTTGGAGGTCCTGTCCCACACAAATAAAAAATAATTTTTTTTGCTGTTTGGGTCACACCCGGCAATGTACAGGGGTTACTCCTGGCTCATGCACTCAGGAATTACTCCTGGTGGTGCTCAGGGGACCATGTGGGATGCTGGGAATTGAACCTGGGTCGGCCGCATGCAAGGCAAACACCCTATCACTCCAGCTCCAAAAATTAAATTATTTTGTGTGTGGGGACAAGTTTATAGAAGACCAGACCTTCTGCATGCGAAGCGTGTGCTGAGATAAGAGACCCAACTCCCTGGCTCTCTTTATTTTTAAATTGATTCACCGTGAGATACACAGTTACAAAGTTGTTCATGATTTGGTTTCAGTCATAGAGTATTCAACACCTGTCCCTTCACCAGTGTACATTTCCCAGCACCAATGTCCCCAGTTTTCCTCCCAACACTTCCTCTCCCTGACCCCCACAGGCTGCCTCTATGACAGTTTTCTTCTTCATCATCATCTTCTTCCTCTCTCTCCTTTTGACATTATGGTACTGAATATAGCAATGTAACAATATAGGTACCGAAAGGTGATCATGTATATCCCTTTACCTCCTTTAAACACTCAGTTCTTGGCCAGAGTGCTCATTTCTAACTATTATTGTTGTACTGGTCCCTTCTCAATCTTAATTGCCCTCCCCCCACTTGTGGCAAGCGTCCAACTGTAGACCATTCCTCCTGGCCCTCATTTCTACTGCCTTTCTTTGTTTTGGATAGGTAGTAATTTTGCTTTGTAGTTCTTCTGCTTTGCTTTTTTTTTGGTGGGGGGTGGCACACCCAGCAATGCTCAGGGGTTACTCCTGGCTCTGCACTCAGGAATTACTCCCGGTGGTGCTCAGGGGGCCATATGGGATGTTGGGGGTCGAACTCAGGTAGGCCGCCATGCAAGGTAAGTGGCCTACCTGCAGTACTATCTCTCCTGCCCCTGCTTTCATTTTTTGAGGTGGACCATACCTGATGATGCTTCAAACTTCCTTCTGGCAGTGTTCAGGGGTCCCTCCTGGTGGTGCTGGGGCTTGGAGGGGGTGCCCTATGAGGTTCCCGAGATCGAACTGGGGTCGGTTAGATGCAAGGCCAGTATCTTAAGCCCTGTCCTATCTCTCTGACCCCATTTTGTTTTGCTTTCAATCTTCTCAGTGATGAAAAGGCAAAAGCTTGCCTCTTAGTCCCGTAACTGCCTGGTGAGCTTTATTATGGTTCTGATTTCAAGGGGGCCTTTGTTTGGGCTGCAACATTTCCCCCATTAACACAAAAGGGAGCTTTGTTGATAGCAGAGAAGCCAGAATATTGGAGCCAGGGTTGACTGAGAGTCACCCACCCCTGGCTGTTGGAGTTCCAAGCCAAATGAGGAGAGATAAGGGACTGATGGTAGCCTAGTGACTGGGTCGACCGGAGCTATGACTTCAGACTCTCTCCTGCGGACATGCACTCACCCTGCACCGTGCCCCAAGGATACTGGCGCGCCTTCATCATCTTGTTTCCTATCTTCAGCTCTTCTGTGCTGCCGATGACAGCGAAAGGCAGGTGGGCCTGAAAAAGAAGGTTCAGAAAAGCTCAGAACTCCAGGGGGAAGGCACTGAGCACCCCAACGGAAAACACGGTCCTTGTCCATGGTCCCCATCAGAGTGCCACCCCATCATTTACACCACAAACACTGATTCCGCTCAGAACCTGTCTGGGCTATGAGTGGCCTGGGCTAAGTTTCCACTGCTCAGAAATTCATCTTCAAAGGGAACAAGGAGAGCTGGAGCCATAGCACAGCGGGTAGGGCATTTGCCTTGCATGCGGCTGACCCGGGCTCGATTCCCAGCATCCTATATGGTCCCCCGAGCACCGCCAGGAGTAATTCCTGAGTGCATGAGCCAGGAGTAACCTCTGTGCATCACCGGGTGTGACCCAAAAAGAAAATAAAAGGGAACAAGAATATAATCCAAGGCAGGGCAAAACAGACACAGCCACAAAACGGGCAGGAGCCGAAGCAGTGACACAGATGAACTAGCAGTGCTGTGTTCACTGTTGTGAAGGGGAAGAGTATTAGGGAGGGAGGGGAGGGAGATATGAGGGATATGTCTCGATGGAGAGACTAGAGGAGAATCAAAAGAGGTGGGATCAAAGCCCCCTCAGCCCTGGGATGTGAGAGTACCTAGAGTGGGTATACACTGAAATCACACAGAGATTTGATCTCATTCTGCCCTTCAGCATGTGCTTGCCCTGAACTCTTGGGTTTAGAAGTTTGCTGTCCGCCTATACTTACCGTCCAGCTGCCCAGCACACAGTAGGTGCTAAATAAAGACTCCTTGAATGGCAGGAACGGGGAAAGAGGAGTGGGAAGGATGTCCAGGAGCAAACTGAAAGTGGAGCTAAACGGTCTGAGGAAGGCTTCATGGGCCAGAGAAGAGGCAGCCGTCTTCAAGTCAACCCTGAGTGGCCTGGGAAACACAGCCCACCCCAGCCCTATTCTACAGGGAGCTGGGCAGGTTTTCAGTGCTGAATGACCCCTGACCCAGCAAAGCCACTGAATTAAAAAGAATTCACAGGGTGAGAGATAGTGGACAGGGCTCTGGCCTTGCACATGGTCGACCCAGGTTCAATCCCTGGCACAACATATTCCCCCCCTCACACCCTGCCAGGGGAGACCTCTGAGCACACAACTAGGAGTAAGTCCTGAACACATCCAGGTGTGGTCACCCAAAGAAACACAAGCAAAAAGTTTGGGGCCTGGAACAGTACAGCAGGTAGAGCATTTGCCTAGCACACAGCAGACCAGGGATTGATCTCTGGCATCCCATATGGTCCCCGGAACACTGCTCACTATTCATGAGCATAGAGCCCTGAACATCATAAGATGTGCCCTCCCCCCGCCAAACAAGCAAACAAAAAAGAATTCACAAAGCAGATGACCCCAAGGGGAGGGACTTCACCCCACAGCGCTCTCCAATTACCAGCCCCAGGTCTATAGGAATAAGTTTTCTTAGCCTGCTTAAGAGAAAAAGGTTTGCAGATCAGGTATTCTGCTCCAATCTGCTCTTTCTTCCATTCTAGAAATGTTTGCTTCATTGCTATTCGGTGCCAGGTATTAAGAATACAACACGGGAAGAGATTGGAGATTGTCCTAGGCGAGTGCCATCGGGCAACTAAGGGAGAGTCACATGCCGATAGTGACCATACAGAAAGTTGGGATGATGTGTGAAGGCTTAAGCCCTGCAGAAACATTAACTTCTGTGGGGGTTTCTTTGGGGGGGGGGGAGTAGTGGTGGTTTGGGCCACACCTACCAATGCTCACAGGTTCCTCCTGGCTCTGCACTAAAAAAAATCACTCCTGGTGGTACACAGGGGACCAGATGTGATGCCAGAGACCAAACCCAGGTTGGCCACATGCAAGGGAGGTCCGTTACCTGCCGTAATAGCTCTCTAGCCCTGAGGAAAATTACTTTGTGGGAAATAAAGCAGGTTTCCCAGAACAGCTGACAATAATGTTACCCAGCGGATTAATAGCTACAGAACTTTATTAACAACCACAGCAATGTACTCAGTTCTTCAGTTTGTTCTCTTGATTTGGGGCCACACCCCAAAAATGCTCAGGAATAATTCCTAACTCAGCACGCAGGAATCACCTCTGGCAATGATCCAGGGACCAAGAATCGAACCCAGGTCGACTGTGTGCAAGGCAAGTACCTTACCCACTGTGTATTATGGCTTCCACCTTGTATTCAGCTTCTAGGTACTGTGCTCTAGGCATCTGTGTTGCATCATCCCACTGAATCTTTTGAGTTTGTTGATTTGGTTTGGGGACAACACCTGACTCAAGGCTTGGGGACCACACCCAGCAGTGCTCCTGGGACCATGTGGTGCTGAGATTCAAACTTGGTGCTTCCACATACAAAGCAATGTACTCCAGTCTTTTAAGTCATTTCTCCAGCTCATTTCACTGAACCTTTACAACTTTGCTATTGGAACCGACTGTCTGTCGGACTGTCACCCTGTTGTTCATCGATTTGCTCGAGCGGGCACTAGTAACATCTCCATTGTGAGACTTGTTGTTACTGTTTTTGGCATATCCAATACGCCATGGGTAGCTTGTCAGTCTCTGCCGTGTGGGTGGGATATTCTCGGTAGCTTGCCGGGCTCTCCGAGCGGGACGGAGGAATCAAACCCGGGTTGGCCGCGTGCAAGGCAAATGCCCTACCTGCTGTGCTATTGCTCCAGCCTGCTATTAGAAGCGGATTATTTTTGTTAGTGGTTTTTTTCCTCTTGTATCACCATGAGATACAGAGTTATAAATTTGTTCATGATTGGGTTTCAGTCATACAATTTTCAGACAGCCAGTGTCTATTTCCCACCACCAATGCCCCCAGTTTCCCTCCTGCCAACCCCCCTACCAAGTGGACATTTTTAGGGGGAGTGTCTGGGTCACACCCAGTAGTGCACAGGGTTTATGCCCAGTACTGTGCTCAGGAGATTATCCACTCCTGGTGGTTTAGAGGGAACCCCAAGCCCCTAGATGTAACCTGGGTCAACTGTATGTGAGTGCCTTCCCAAATGTACTACGGCTCCAGCCCCAAGGAGGTAGGAAATGACTTATCAGCCCTGCAGGGTTAACTGTGCATGCAACAGATGTAGCACTGTGGCAGAGGGAGGACTGTTAGATTCCCAAAAGCCCCTGTCTGAGGGCCAGGGCATCTGACCACATCTCCACCCACGGCCCCAGCACATTCCTACTTGGGGACCAAAAACAAGCGGAGAGACTCAGCTGTGCTCCAAAACACTTCCTGGGAAAACATTTCCTTCTCTACCGAGACCCCTCTCCTCCTCCCAAATGAAGACTTCAGACATGTCACCCCAATGAACCCAAGGACAGTGACGGCAGTGCATTCTCCTTTTGGGGTGTTCTACTTAAACGTGACAGGAGGAAGGTGCCTTAGAAGGAACGGGGCAGGTTCAAGAGGAAAAAGAGGGGAAAAATCCAAGACAAGAACGGAGACACGAGCAAATGTCAGTACTCCCTGGAGACTGTTATTTTTATCTCCCAAAAGCAGTCAGTGGGAATCGCAGGGTCACTCGCTTCCCTTCTACCTTCCCCAGCTGACATTTTATCCCTTCTAGCTGCCCAGGTTCCTAACTCCCACGCCCAGATCTTCCCAGGGAATAGAATATGCCTGCCCTCCCTCACTTCGCTGGAAGGCACCCAGGATGTCATCCTTCGGAAGGGAGCTAACCAACCATGAAGGGCAGGAGATGGTTAGGCCTATCTCTGCTGCTCTTGCGGCATCTCCTCCAGGACAACCGGTGGGATTAAGCGGACAGAGAAAACAAAACTCCCACCACCTCACCCAGCACACCCCTAGGTTCTACCCACTGCATCAACCTCAAAGCCAGGCCATCCATTTGACTTTCTCAGCCCTCTGAGAGATGGACAGGAGTCATACTTAGTATGCATGAGTCCAGGGGCCAGAGCGATAGCACAGCGGGAGGGCGTTTGTCTTGCATGTGGCCGACCCAGGTTCGATCCCCGGCATCCCATATGGTCCCCTGAGCACTGCCAGGGGTAATTCCTGAGTGCAAAGCCAGGAGTAACCTCTGAGCATCACTGGGTGTGACCCAAAAAGCAAAAAAAAAATGCATGAGTCCAAGGACACCCCAAGAGATGCCAAACAGAAAAGCTGCTAGAATCTATGTGACAGGCTTCTCTGGGGAGTCCCTATAGCTCTCACCCAGGAGACTACCACTGAGGGGGCCCCAAAATGTCAGAGGCATCAGTCTCAAGAAACTCTATAAGCTGGTAACCATCCTCTTTGGAAGCTGTTCTCAGATTGACTCCCTTTCCTACCTCATGACTTCCTTACACCTTCTTAGGATATTAGGTTGATGGGGTGTTTTTCTTTGCAGTTCTTTTGGGTCACCCCCAGGGGTGCTCAGGGGCTACTCCTGTGCTCAGGAGTGACTCCTGGTGGTGCTCAGGGGACCCTATATATGCAGTGCTGGGAACTGAACTGAGGTCATCACATTCAGGCCTTCCTATACTTTCTCCCTGCCCTCTCGTGGAATCCTGGAAGGTTATTCAGCGACCCCAATGACATTAATGATTCTATTCTGGCCCTACTACATCCATTACACTCAAAGTTTATGCCAAGGCAGTTCAGGACACTTTCTTCCTCTCTTGATAATCTCCCCATGGGATGTGTCTCCTTCTCAGGGTGGAGAGCATTTGTCACTCCTGCTGCTGGTAACACTGGCTGCCATCTTTAGCTCCTTTTGGCCACTGAACAACAGCATTTCCTGATCCCCTCTCCAGTCAACCTTTGGGGGGTCCCACAAAATTATGAGCTACGACCATGACACTGTTGCCTCTGGAGAACGAATGGGCGTAGGCCTGCAGGTATCCCAGTGCCCCTGTGGTCAACCATGTGTTCTTACTGGTCCCGAATGCCTTTGTGGGGACCACAGCCAAGAAATCACCCTCAAAGCCAGCTGTGGAAGTTAGTTCACTTCCCGCTCCCTAGCTATGGTTTGACCCATTCAAAGACCAACAATCAACTGAAACAACAGAACATTTTATAGGATAAGTATATACCCGAGGAACTGAGAGAGCTCTGCTTGAAATTATCAAGAAGTGGGGCTGGAGCGATAGCACAGTGGGCAGGGCGTTTGTCTTGCACGCAGCCGACCCGGGTTCGATTCCCAGCATCCCATACGGTCCCCCAAGCACCGCCAGGAGTAATTCCTGAGTGCATGAGCTAGGAGTAACTCCTGTGCAATGCCGGGTGTGACCCAAAAAGGAAAAAAAAATTAGTAAGAAGTGAAACCAAAGCTCTCACTCCTTTTTCTTGCCTAGTAGGACTCTGAGCCCTCATCACAGGAAGCTGAGCTCTCATCCCTTTCATTTCCTGCCATGAAATCCCCCGCTAGGCAGCAGAGCGATGGTTGTAGGTCTTCTCCACTTAGGCCAGAGGCTTCTTTCATTTCTTGCGATCCAGTTCCCACGATAATTGGCTAGGGTGGCTGAGGCTGTGGAGCTGGAGTCAAATCCAGAATTGAAAGACCAGCACCCCTTCCTCCTACCACCCAAGCCCTGGTTTCTGGTGCTGCATCTTCAGGCATTACGGCTTGTCCGAAGACCCAGGGAACTTTTCATATAGTTGTTCCGGCGGCGAGCCAGCAGGCTCCATGATCACAGTGGTGACATCCCATCCTTTATTTCCGCCCACAAAACACAAAGCGAAGCATTCTCATAGAGGCCCCCCTGCCCCAGGCATGCCAGAACCCAGGCATACTTGGTGGGAGACAGACAACCCCTCTCTTTCCCACTCAAAAAACATGCATGAATATTTCCTAGGCATGGGGGATTGCTCCAGCGGTAAAGCACATGCCTTGCATATACAAGGCCCTGAGTTTGATCCCCAGTACCACATGGATTGCCGAGGGCACAGCTCTGTTGGGAAAGGATTGCATCGAAAAAGTAAAAGCTGTAGGCTGAAGAGACAGTACAGTGGGTAGGGCACTTGCCTTGCACTTGTCTGACCCGGGTTTGATCCCCAGCATCCCATAGGGTCCTCTGAACATCGTCAAGAAAGATTCCTGAGTTCAGAGCCAATAGTGTAGAACCAATAAAATAAAAAATAAAAAGAGAAAGCTTGGGAGAAGGAGATCGAGGGAACGAGGGCTGGACTACAGGTGACAAAGGGATATAGTGGAGGAGGGTCATGGGCACTTCGATGGTGGGGAGCAAAAATTTTGCACAACAATACCACTAAAACTAACAATACTGCAACTACCTAAACTGCAGAGAGTCTCTTGCCCGCACGCCTGGCTGTCTTCCCTGGGGCCCCTCGGAGGGGATGGGCTTCAGCTTCCCTCCTCACCCCGAGCAGAGCTCCCGGCGGCCGAAGACCACCGGAACCTAGCTGCAGCCATGCTCAAGGCCCCTCTCCATGAGTCGAATCAACCCTGGCGATCCATGACGTGACAGATGTCGCAGTCAGATCGCCCTCATGTCTAATGGCATGATGTTCTTCGATTGGAGTACTAACCCTCAAGTCCACACGCATCTCGTCTTTCAGTGGGAAACAAAGGCAGACTATTGGGAAAAACAAAGCAAACAAGCCTTGATCTGCGCGCTGGACAAGGGCTTTCTCACTGCTCTCAAACTCCCCATGAGCGCCAGTGACCCTGGACTGCTGCAGGAGGCTGGAGCAGAGTAGAGGGCCAAAGCCCACGGCGGTGTTTAGTCTTGATCCACAGAGCAGGGTGCTTTTGGAGGACACAGAGCCCTCAAAACTGCTGCATATCCTAGGCCCTACCGGCGCAGAGTAAAGCTAGCCATCAATGACCTAGGAACTCCAGGGTCCAGAGGGGCCATCCATGGATCCCGATGCTCTGAGGTGATGCTCTGAGGTGACTAGGCATTTCAGGCACACACGCCCCAGACCAGGGGCCCTTCAGGCTCCTGAATTCTGCAGGCAGGGATTCGCTTTCCATTTCTCTCACCTTAACCAGCTGGTTTCCTTTCAAACACTCCGAGCGTGAGTATGCTCGCGTGAGTGTGCTCGGGGCTTACTCCTGGCTCTGCCCTCAGGCATCACTCCTGTGGAGGGAGCTCTTGGGAATCTGTGGTGCAAGGGATCAAACCCCGGGTCATCGGTGAGCAAAGCAAATGCCTTACCTGCTGTACTGTCTCTCCAGCCCCTTGTTATTCAGTATTCACCACTGGTCAGGGGCTCTCACCAACCCTCTCTACCCTCCCTCGCCCTCCGGCAACACACACCTAACCCCTGTTAGGGGAAAGAACCAAAAAGGGACAGACGAATGGGCAGGAAAGCAGGCGAGCCCATAGCTGGAAGCGGGGTGAACTATCCATGCGCAGCTGATGCTATAATGATGACTCAAGCGCAGTGGGCAGCAGGCAAGCTGACAAGGCTTCCCTGAGTCTGGCGCGACCCGGGTAATATGTCATTAGGAAATACCTGTTGCCTCTCACTCCAGAAAGCTGCTCACAAGGCGGTGGCTTTCGAAACCCTATGAGCTGTCGCCTTCCATTCCCAGCTCGGTAGGAGATTTGGTCTCTGAGCACACCACACCCCCACGTGAGGCCGCCAGAGACGCTGGACTCAGCCTCATTCCTTACTCATTCCTCCAGTGGGGGAAAGGGTGGGCGGAATGGGGGCGGGCAGGTGAGGAGAGGAAATAGAGCATGTGGATTTCAATCATTATTCACTTGCACAGCCTAACCTCATCCCCAACCCCCACCTCCTGCCACACACACACACACACACACACACACACACACACACACAGGCAAGCACGCGCGCAGGCACACACACTGAAAAAATATTTCCTCTTCCTATTTGCCAAACAAATGGGATAGGAGGACCATCCATCTTCACCCGACGCCGGGCAGAGCTGGATGGATGATCAGCAGGACAATTGACCCTCCAGCCTAGGAACAGCTGGATTAGCACGAGCAGGACCTTGTCTGGGTTGAACACAAAGATGGTTGGGGCCGGAGTAACAGCACTGCAGGTAGGACGTTTGCCATGCACACAGCCAACCAGGATTTAATCCCCAGCATCCCATATGGTCCCCTGAGCACTGCCAGGAGTGATCCCTGAGAACAGCACCAGGAGTAAGCCCTGAGCACTGTTAGGTGTGGCCCCCAAACAAACAAACAAGCAGAAGATCTGTTTGCTTTTCCTAGCAACCTTGGGTGGTTGTCTGGCTTTTCTCGGTAGAGATGTGAAACTCACACCCCCTCCACCCGTGCAGAACTTCCCAGAAGCCAACCTCGCCTCACCCTTCTCCTTGCCCTTCACCCACGAGTCATCTCTGCAATCTCTGAGGAGTTGGAGGAAGCTTCCCCTCCAAGAGAAGGGAGGCTTAGGGGGGTTGATTCTCTCACAGTTCCTTGGAAAATGAAAAATCAAAGGCTGCCTGAACTATGATAGTGAGGGATTTTGTGTTTGTTTAGTTTTGGAGGCACACCTGGTGATGCTCAGGGGTTACTCGATGAGTTCAGTAGGTAAGTGCCCTACCGGCTGTACTATCTCTCCAGCCGAAGGTGAAGAGGTTGGATACTTGAAAATATCACCAGCATCAGCATCCGTCTCCAAATTTCTTGGCTTATTACTTCCCCTTTTTTTCAGAAAAAAAAATGCTCAAGACCGCCTTTAAGGCGTGCTTAAAGCCATATATTTTATTTATTTATTTATTTATCTATCTATCTATCTA